>NW_019154122.1:2717799-3116133 GCF_002288905.1 Enhydra lutris kenyoni
GCAGAGAGAGAGGGGGAAGCAGGCTCCCCGCTGAACAGAGAGCCCGAAGCGGGGCTCGATCCCAGGACCCTGAGATCATGACCCGAGCCAAAGGCAGAGGCTTAACCCACTGAGCCACCGAGGTGCCCCCGATATAGCAATATTTTTAACGAACATAGCTTTTTACCCAGTATAGACACTATCAGGACTTCATTTTAAGGAATTAACCAGGTTAGGGGCACCTGGCTGACTCAGTCGGAAGAGCACGGGACTCTTGATCTTGGGGTTGTGAGTTCAAGCCCCACAGTGGGGTGGAGATTACTTTAAAAAAAAAAAAGGAATTAACCAGATTAAAACGTAAAGACTAAATGTTGTATGTGTAACATATTTCTGCTGGCATTTCTGAAATATTTTTAATCTCTGAGCCATTTTAAAATTAATGTTTATTATAATCCTATAAAACAAGTGTCTTGCAGAAAACACTTTTAGGGAATGATGCTGTAGAAGAAAAGATCTCACCCAGAAGGGAGACATACCTCTACCACGCTACTCCCAGTCTGGGCTGTGCAAACAGCTGTGGGGCAAGGATCCTGTGTATCCTTCCAAGCACAGAACAGTCCCACACATTGAAAAACCACTTACTATGTTCAAAAAGCTGATAGGGCTTCCATGGAGAGGCAGTGCTGGGTAGAAAAAAAATTTAATGACGTGGGAAAATATTCATTAAGTATTAGGAGAAACTGTGGGTATGATATAGTATATATGGTATGATCCCATTTTTATAAAAAGTAAGTGAGGGGCACCTGGCTGGCTCAGTCAGTAGAGCATGTGACTCTTGATCTTGGGGTGGTGAGTTTACTAAAAAAAACAAGTTAAAAAATAAGTTAAAAAAATTAAGTGAATTATATGTGTATGTATAGGAGAAAAGATGAGAGGGATATATACCAGGATGGTAACAGTGATTATATCTGGGTGGTCAGATTGAGGTTTTTTCCTTCTTCTTTTTGCAAATCTCTGTCTTTCTTATTTTTCTCCAATAAATGTGTACTAATTTTTAAGTAAGAAAAAAATAATGAAACCATTTTTTAAAAAAACAAAAATATATCTGTGTGGTTTTAATTAAGAAAATGACTGGAGACCAGAAAGCCAAGTTCTGGGCTGAACTTGGTCACTCATTCATACCCTTCATACTGAGTCTCTGAGACTCAGTATTGTGGCCCGAAAAATGGGCATCATTTTCTCAGGGGTTTTTTTTTCCTTGTAAAAATAAAATATTTTATTTATAATATATTCTAATTATATTTTTTAAATTTATTTTATATTCATTTTATATTTTATATATTTTATATTATATATATTCTATTTAGGTAGATACTTGCCCATTATAGGAAGTTTTTAAAAATACAAATAAGAAAATTTTAAAAAATCCATTGTCTAGAGACAAGCACATATAATCATGTATAATAATCTGTGTTTAAATATATATATTAGGGGTGCCTGGGTGGCTCAGTGGGTTAAAGCCTCCGCCTTCAGCTCAGGTGATGATCCCAGGGTCCTGGGATTGAGCCCCACATCAGGCTCTCTGCTCAGCAGGGAGCCTGCTTCCCTTCCTCTCTCTGCCTGCCTCTCTTGCTTACTTGTGATCTCTGTCTGTCAAATAAATAAATAAAATCTTTAAAAAATTATTAAATATATATATTATATATAATTCCTATATATATAATTGTATATATATAATTTATAGGTGCTTACGTGGCTCAGTCGGTTGACCGTACCACTCTTGATTTCAGCTCAGGTCATGATCTCAGGGTTGTTAGACAGAGCCCTGGATCAGGCTCTGCGCTCAGTGCAGAGTCTGCTTGAGATTCTCTCTCTCCCTCTCCCATTCCCCCTCCCCGCAACACTCTCTAAATACATACATACATACATACATAATAAATACATATATCATTTATGTAATCATATATATCCTTCCAGACCTTTTTGTGTGCTTCTTTTGTCAATAACATGGAATTATATGCTGTATATTATTTTATAACTTTTCCAAATGCATATATTTATTTCAACAGTAAGGCACATTTAGTGTAAAAAGTTTAGAAACTCAAACACAAAAGAAAATGACAGAAATAACCACTGTTAACATTTTGATGTGTACCCTTCTTGTCTTTTTTTTTTTTTTTTTTTTAGAGAGGGGTGAGGGGCAGAAGGAGAGGGCAAGACAGAATCTTAAGCAGGCTTCACACCCAGCACGGGGCCTGACACGGGCTCAATCTCATGACCCTGAGATCATGACCTGAGCCAAAATCAAGAGTACTTTTCCCTGGGAAATGAAGTTGTCACTGAGGCCAAGCAGGGTATGAGTAGGTTGTCTCCCCACCTCGTGGGGAAAATTAAGTTGGCAAGGGTCCAATTTCAACTCAATTGGTGAACTTTTTGTTTTAGTTTCCTTAATGATGATTCACTATCATTATTTATTGTATAAACACTATCCACATTAGTGATATTTAAAATTTAAATGAGCGGTGCCTGGCTGGTTCAGTCAGAAGAGCACGCAACTCTTGATCTCAGCGTTGTGAGTTTGAGCCCCGTGTTGGGTATAGAGATTACTCAAAAATAAAATCTTTTAAAAAATAAAATAAAAATGAAAAATATTTGTCCACAGTGTGCCACTTCCAACAAATGAAACAGCTTTTGGACATCTTCTTCCCTCCCAGTCCTGATCTACTAATATACATAATTTTTCCATTCCTATAGGCAGAGTATACAAACAATTACGTCCCTGTTTATCTTCCTATTGTATTCTAAGCATTTTTTCTTGCTCCTAAATACTTTTCATAATGATCGCTTGCAGTAATTGCAGAATATTTCTGGTTTGCTCTAAAAAGAAAGGCAATGAAGAAGGGCCAGAAAATGGGGAGTCTCAGCGATTGAGGCTCATGTCTTCTCTTCTTTCTTCTACTGCAAGAATTCCAGCTTCCCACTCGGGCCTGCACCTGTCCGTCCCCATGGGGCATTCAGGGGGGAACCCCGCAGGGGAACTCCCAGGGTCCAGTGAGGGATTGGAGGGACATATGAAGAAGGGTTGCTCCTCCCCTCTCTCTCTGCTGCCTCCCCTGTATTTAAGCTGGGGTGAAGATCTGGGGCCAAATGAGTCTGGCCCACAGGATAGTCGGGCCTAGCCCCTAAAGCTGCCTCACCCACTATCTCCCACGCCACCTGGAGGATGAGGTGGCAGCTGGAAGTCTGTGTAGGGAACATTGCACAATCTGGAAAACCAGAAATCAGGTGCCTAGGACTACCGGGCATGGAGGAATTCTATGTTCTGAAAACTGCTATAGGGACAGAAATCTCTTCCCAGCCAGCCCCTGGACACAGATGCTTTTCTCCCCCACTTGATGGGGGGAGGGAACCCATATTCAGAGAAGACAACCTGCCCAGGGCAGGGCTGGGGTTGCAGCTCAGACCACTGTCTCCCTTTTTAGCACACCTGTTATATACGCTTGTGTGCACGTAGGAAAGGAACTAGATGGAATGGACTCCAGCGATAGTTGCCACTGGGGAGCTTTCTTTTCCCACCTTTTGAGTTTTTATATTTCTGCATTGGTCGATTCCACAGCATTTGGCAACAAATACTTATACAGCACCCGTTTTGTGTTAGACGGTCTTCTGTTGGCCTGGAATAAACCAGTCCAGGCATAAGATTGGATTCCACAGAAGCAGACCCTGAGACACAGGTTCAAGCGCAAGGGGTTTACTTGGGAAGTGATTTCAGGAAATGCAGAGAGAAGAGTGAGGGAAGTGAGATGGGGAAGGGAAGGAAGCCAGCCCAGGGTGTGTTAGTGGGCAGACTAGTGCTGTGGGCAACCAGGGCTTAAATCCTGACAGGGAATTCTGGGTGACGTGGAGAACACACCTCGGTTCACCCCCTTGAGGGCTGAGGACGCTGGGGTGTTTATCTACCAATTTCTACGTGTCTGGTTGAAGGCTGCTCCTGGGGTCCTTAACTCCTTGGCACTTCCGTCCCATTGGCCAGCTGGCACTGGCTGGCACAGAGAACTCTCTCGAGCACAGGCTGGGGGACCCTGCAGCACGAGTCCTTGGGTCCCAGTGCACAGGGAGGGTGAGTGCCTGAGGGGATGTGGACTCTGCAGGGACAGCATCCGCCACAGTGAACAAACCCCACCAAGCTCTGTGCTTGTGGAATTTATGTGGGGGCTGGTCAGATAATATACATAGTAGGTAAGAACATTTTGTAGTACCTTAGAAGGGGATGCCCGCCCTGGACTTAAAAAGAAGTCTCGGGGAACACCTGGCTGACTCAGTCAGTAGAGCGTGCGACTCTTGGTTTCAGGGTCATGAGTTTCAGCCCCAGATCAGGCACCGAAATTACTTAAAAAAAAAAAAAAATAGGAAGCCTGGGTAAGTGAAATGGGCAGTGATGGTTACAATTCACAGACAGATTAATTTCATAAAACCATTAAAAGGGGGAAACTTATTAGATGGCATAAAGAGAATGTAGCTACATGCATTTTGGAGACTAGAAACAAATTTTCACCTCTGATCCCATCACCGTACTGTAACCATGGTTGTATTTTCCTTCTTTCCCTTTTTTTCTTTCCAGATTTTAAAAATTTTTATTTTTAGAGATTTTATTTGAGAGAGCCAGAGAGTAGGAGCAGGGGGAGGAGCAGAGGGAGAGGGAGAAGTTGGCTCTCTGCCAGCAGGGAGCCTGAGGCGGGGCACATTGATGCGGGGCTTGATCCCAGGACCCTGAGATAACGACCAGAGCTTAAGGCAGATGCTTAACAACTGAGCCACCCAGGTGCCCCTAGATTTTTTTTTTCTTTTGAGTAATCTCTACACCCAACGTGGGGCTCCAACTTACTACCCAAGATCAAGAGTCCCATTCTCTACTGGCTGAGCCAGCCAGGAGCCCCGATCACATTTTCTTTCAATCTTTTTTCCTCCTAGGCATTGCTTTTTTTGTGTGACTTTAGAAATAGTATGCATCTAATTTTATGCACCATTTCACTTGTCATTTTAACAGCTCTACTATCTCCAAGGCCTGTGTGCCTCTCTCCGCTTCTCCTAAGTAAGGTGCCCGCAGGGGAGGCTGAAGCTGATTTTTTCCGGCTCCCTGGCTCCTCCTGAGAATAGGCAGTCCCAGGGATGCCAGTCTCCATGGACTCCAGCTAGCCAAGGCCTGCCTGACAGCAAGGAGGAGGGGAGTCTGCTGAGAATTAATGATTAATAATTAGTAACACAAAGTAAAGGTGTAGGGGTGCCTGGCTGGCTCAGTTGGTAGAACACATGACTCTTGATCTGAGGGTTGTAAGTTCGAGCCCCAGTCTGGGTATAGAGATTACTTAAAAATTAAAAATCTTTCCAAAAAAAAAAAAAAAAAAACATTAGGGGCGCCTGGGTGGCTCAGTGGGTTAAAGCCTCTACCTTCGGCTGAAGTCATGATCCCAGGATCCTGGGATCAAGCCCCCCATTGGGCTCTCTGCTCAGCAGGGAGCCTGCTTCCCCCCACCCCCCTCTGCCTGCTTCTCTGCCTGATTGTGATCTCTGTCAAATAAATAAATAAAATCTTTCCCAAAAAAACCCACAACCATTAGTAACACATGCATAACACACATAATGTATGGCACGTGTAAGACCTCCTTCCTTTGACTGCTTCATTCAGTGGAGGGTAGGGGCAGGTGTCTAGCCCGCAGGACTTGCAGCTTCGTCGCCAGGCAGCTGTGGTCCAGGTGGGTTCCACCACTCTCAGCCCAGCAGGTCTGGCTCCCAGAAGCTTTCTCCCTAGCCTCCGAGCTCTCGAGATCCGTCCTGGTGCTAACTTAAAGAGTCTCATCTCCAATTTCTCTTCTTTCAGGAGAGACTCTGTGGACTCCAAGTCTTCAGCCAGCTCCTCTCCAAAAAGGCCACCGATGGAAAGGTAAAAGAAGCCACGGGCTTCTCCATCCCAGAAGTGCTGTTCAGCATGTGTTCCCCTCTCTGCTTTCATGGAAACAGCCTGGGGGCAGAGGAAAGCAGAAAGCCTCATATATTATGTTCCTTGCAGACTCTAGGACCTACACAGGAAGACTGAATGGGACCCTGAATCAGAGGGATGGCTCCTTCACTGGGGTGGCTGACCAGTCACTGTTGCCCCAACACTATCTAGGGAACATTCTCAAGGTCAAGTTGAACCCAGTGAGGACAGAGGTCTGGAGAACTTATCCCTGGAGTGGGATCTCTGCATTTTAGTTACCCGAAATAGCATAAGTCAGCAAGTTATTCATTCATCAAATATTTATTGAGGGGCAACGATGTGCCAGGAAATGTTTTAGGTGCCAAGGATACACACAGCAATGAACAAAAGAAAAATCTCTGCAGTCATGAGGCCTATATCCTAACAAGGGGTGAGAGGCAATCCATAGAATAAATAAATTAGGCAATGATTTAGAAGGTGATGAGCATTGTGGAGACAACAGGGCAGAGTGAGGGGGTTGGGAAGGATGGTCCTTTGAACAGTGACCTTTGAACAAACCTTTCAAAGAGATGAAGGAATGAGTCATGCAGATCTCCGGGTCATTCCAAGCCAGGACCCTGAGTGGCAGGGTCAGGAGGCGGTGAAGTGGCCAGGGCTAGAGTGGAAAAGTGAGGCAGGAGAGTTGGAGGACAGAGTAGAACAGGAGCCCCACGAGGGAATTTATCAGAATGCCTTCGGCTGCTGTGCTGAGAATGGGCTGTCAGGGCCAAGGGCAGGAGCAGAGCCCAGCCAGGAGGCTACTCAATAATTCAGGCAAGATATGACGGTGGGTTTCCTAACAGGCTGGGGAGGGGTACCTGAGAATATCAAGAGTCAAGACGACTCCCAAGACTTTTCTCTTGAGCACTGGCAAGGACAGAATGGGGAAGACTGCGTCTAACTCAGGCTGCAGCAGGTGATACAGAGCTGAGGTGGGGATGTGTTGGGTTTCAGGCGTGTCCTAGTCATTCAGATGGAGAAGTTCAAGGCACTTAAGGTAGACCAAGCTAGAATTCAGGAAAAATGTCTGGGCTAGAAATCTGAGTTTCAGACTCATTAGTATGGATCTAGCGTTTGAAGTCACAGACCTTGATTAGGTGGCTAAGGAGAGATTGTGACTGAAAGAGGGAGTGTGAGCTGTGGTCCAAGGGGAGGTCAGAGCAGGAGGAAGTGACGTAGAGGTGGATCAAAGCTAGTAAGTCATGTCTGGGGGCCATATTGGATGCCGGGGCAACTAGGCTAGAATGGTAAAGGTGTTGGCTTCCAGGAGACTCTGTGTGGAGCCACACAGTTATTTTAGGTCTAATGTACCAATGAGACTACCACTGGAAAGAAAAGAAAAGGCACAAAAATTAGGCCGTTTAAGGTTTCTGAAGATTAAACAGGCCTGGGATATTGATGGGGTGCTGTACTGCTATAGTCCAAAATGGCTGCCCGGTGCCTGCTGATGAGTGGCGGATCTGGGGAATGCTGCGGCTTGGAGTCGGAGTCTGAGGCCATATCCTGCCTCTGAAGGGAAGAGTTCTGTGGTCAACTGGTGATGTCTTCCATGAGTGAGGCCTAAGAATGGAGGACCCAGGGTCATCCTGGTTCTGCACCAGTGGTTGTCAGTGGAGAGTTATTTAGAAACTCGTAGAGGTATTTTTGGTCGTCACTATGACATGGGGGTATCTTAGTTCAGACTGCTGTAACAAAATATCATGGACTTAAACAACAGACATTTATTCCTCACAGTTCTGGAAGATGGGAACGCCAAGGTATAAGCCAACTCAGTTCCTGATGACAGCCCTTTGCCTGGTTTGCAGATAGCCACCTTCTCGCTGTGTCTGCACAACACACATGCGCACACACACACAAACACACGCACACAGTGAGCTCTGGTCTCTTTTCTTCTTATAAGGCCAATAATCCCATCATGGGGCCCTAACTTCATCTAAACCGAATCACCGCTCAAAGGCCTCACCTCCAAATTCTATCACATTGGGGGTTAGGGCCTCAACATATGACTTAATGGAGGACACGAACATTCGGTCTGCAGTGGGAGAGAGGTAGGAGCAGGACAGCATTTACTAGGCAGGGGCCAGAGATGCTAAATGTCCTGGAACATGAAGGACAGACCTGCATAATGAAGGATTGTTCTATCCCAAAAGGAAACACTGACCACTAGTCCAGTTCTGGGTGTGATATTACAAGAAAAACATTTCATGTTTGTGTAAGGATTTATACCTCTATATTCCTTTCCTGACTTAGCCTTTTAACCTTGATGTCTCCTGACTCCCCTGTAATCCATTGTTTTTCTGAAGGTCAGTCAAGCAGAACACGTTTGTCCTTAGAGCAGTTGTGCCCTTTCCTGCTGGTTCCATATTGGGGGTGGGGAATCCAGAGAAATACAAGGAAGTCTTGTAAATCCACCTTATCTACTACCCACACTGTTTCCTATACACTCTCCCTCTCGATTTCATCTT
The DNA here is from genome assembly GCF_002288905.1 of Enhydra lutris kenyoni. NCBI lineage: Eukaryota > Metazoa > Chordata > Mammalia > Carnivora > Mustelidae > Enhydra > Enhydra lutris. The sequence continues at coordinate 2,726,260 of NW_019154122.1, forward strand.
TCCCCCCCACCCACCCATCCATCCATCCATCCAGCCCCCCCCCCATCCATCCATCCATCCAGTGAGCACATTTGTTGAGCACCTCCTTGCAAACCTAACATGCTCCAAGGACCAAGGTCATGTGCATACAGTGGGAGACTAGTGGAGACCACGGCAGACTGGAGTGTACCTCTCTGTCTGAAGGGGGCACTCACTATCCAGCCCAGCTATTTGTTGCTTTGTGGAAAGGCCCTGCATGCCGTGTCTTCCTATTTTTTAAGGAAAGCTGGACATCTAGATGTTCATATGAAACTCCCAATTTTTTTTAAAGATTTTATTTATTTGACGGACAGAGATCACAAGTAGGCAGAGAGGCAGGCAGAGAGAGAGGAAGGGAAGCAGGCTCCCTGCTGAGCAGAGAGCCTGATGCAGGGCTGGATCCCAGGACCCTGAGATCATGACCTGAGCCGAAGGCAGAGGCTTTAACCCATTGAACCCCCCAGGTGCCCCTGAAACTCCCAATTTTAAATATGGACAATGTATTCATATTTTTCTGCAACACAGTAGGGCAAACAAAACTCATTTGGAGCCCACCAGCTGCAGCCTCTAAGCCCAGGCAAAGGTGTAAACTCATGATCTCTGCCTTCATGTGGCAAATCACTGACATAGAGGCAGACACCAAAATGCTTTTTGTTTTTGTTTTCCAAATGCTTCTTAAACAAAAAAAAAATTTTTTTTGAAGGTGTAACATTCAATGGGGACATAGGAAGAGTCTCAATATGACTTGAGAAGTCAAAGAAGACTTCCTCCAAGATAATGTATTTGTGCTCAGAATTGAGAGGTGAGGAGGAGTTCGGTGGACAAGCCAGGAGAGGGCCTGTCCGGCAGTGGGACTGGAAGGTGCAAAGGTGTAGTAATATGAGTGAGCGTGGTGCTCTGGGAACTGTAGCTGGGGCATCAGAGAGCAGACCCCGCAGTGCACCCCTGTGACAAGGAGGAAGGCTGCACCTTATCGAGCCCTCTGTCTGAATTGTTGATTTCTCACCCAGCAGCTGGGCTTGCCTATCGGTGTAGTAACCGCAGTGTCCTCGAGGTGGCGCGCAGGAGCAGCGAGCGGGCCTCCAGGTGCCTCCTCTCCGATCTGGGGTGGAATTTTTCTACGGGCTTGGTGATGTCAGATCACAGGCTGTGGGGCTGACGCTGGCACATCCGGGGAGCAGAAGGAAGCTGTCGATAAATCCAACGCCCCACCCCCACCCCCGCCAGTGATGCTTTCCCTGCAGTTTGTCGCTGTTCCCGATCGTGTGCACTGAAAGCAAAATGAGGCTGGCTGCCTGAAATGCACAGGAACGCCAGCCAGCCAGCTCCTAGCCAAGGGGAGGGACCGGGGCTGGGAGTGCCCTGCCAGGAAGGTGGGGAGAAGAAAGCAACCAGCAGCCTAACCTAGCCTGGGATAGGCGACCCTGGAAAACTCTCTGCCTTGTAGAAACACGGTGAGATATATTGAAAAGAACTTGGAAGCAGACAGGTCTCGGTTTGCGGTGTGGCTCTGCCATTTGCTGGTTGGATGACCTTGGACAAGTCAGTTCGGCTCTCTGAACCTCAGCCTACTGATCTGTAAGATGGGGACAACTATGACCCTTTCCCTGGTCATTATGAGGATTAAATGAGATAACAAAATGCTTAACACTGTTCCCAACCCATATAAATGCTCAGTAAGTACATAATCCTTGGTAATAATACTCACACTTAATGTGGCAATCTAGGTAACTTACCTAACCCTTCATTACTAGAATTCTCCTGGGTGCTTGAATCCTATCAGAAACTCTCTAAGATGGGTACTGTTTTCATCCCCATTACTAGCCCAGGGTCACAGAGCTACAAAATGGTGGTGTCAGGCCTTGAGCCTTGGAGTTCAGCTCTGGAGCAGCTTGGGTCCTTAATAAGTATACCACCTTAGTGTAGGCATTCCCTTTACGAAGCTATCATTTGTTATTATGTGTCCTTCCAAGCAACATGTGCTCCAGGCTCCACTGTCAGGTCCCCACTGGAGAATCCTAGACATTGAGGATATGGTGATGGGGCATGTAGCTCAGTGAGGTCCGGCACCAGGAAGAATCTGGGGCTCCATCACAGCTGGAGATGGGCTGGCCTGGATGGTGGGAGTTGACAGACTCTGGCTCAGAGAGAGATCACTTTCTTAATCCCAGGGCGTAGGGTCTCTATCTTTCCAAAGAGGACCTGTCACCGACCCAGTTCAGCTCTATCTATGCCTCCTGGATGTGCCTTTTATCTCTTTGTGGCCAAATTTCTCAACTCATCTTATATTCATGCACTTAACAAAGACTAATCGAGTTTTGGCCCAGAATGCTATTCCAGGTGCTGGAAACAGTGGTGAACCAGCCAAAAGGGTTCCTATACTCTGGAACCTGTAATCTGGAGATGGAGGCAGACAATGCTTAAAAACACACAAACAAGTTGGGCGCCTGGGTGGCTCAGTGGGTTAAGCCTCTGCCTTCGGCTCAGGTCATGATCTCAGGGTCCTGGGATCGAGTCCCGCATCAGGCTCTCTGCTCAGCAGGGAGCCTGCTTCTCTCTCTCTCTCTCTCTCTCTCTCTCTGTCTACTTGTGATCTCTCTCTGTCAAATAAACAAATAAAATCTTTAAAAAAAAAACACACAAACAAGTTAATTCTAGACTTGGATAAGTGCTATGAATGAAAGAAATCAGGTCACATGCTAGCGAGTTACAGGGCAGGGATAGGCTGCTTGACTGGGCTGGTTGGGGGAGGCCTCCCTGAGGATGTGATACTGGAGCTGAGACCTGACTGGTGGGAAGAGGCCCAGTCATAAGAAAATCTGGAAGAGGAAGAGTCTTCCCAGAGGAGGGAGCAGCCAGTACAAAGGCACTGTGGTGGGAGTGACAGGTATATTTAAGAAAGAGAAAGAAGCAGCGCAGTGGGAAAGCTTCCATGAACTGAAGGGGAGCGTGGCATGAGATTAGGTCAGAGAGGAAGCAGAGGCCAATGTCAAAGGGGCTGGGAGGCCATGGTGAAGAGTTTGACTTTATGCTGAAAATAACTGGAAGCCATTAGAGGGCCAGAAGCAGGGAGTGATGAGATCCACCGTAAGTGTTTGAAATGTTTCCCCAGGCTTTTGTGTGGCAAATGGATTGTAAGGGGGGCAAGAGGTTGCCGGGAGACCAGCTTTGGGGCTATTTTGGCTGTGTAGGTGAGAGCCCAGTGGCTAGGACTAGGGTTGGGTGTGGGGAGATTCCCACTGATGGCAGGCAGCCCCTTAAGCTCTAGACTTTACACCCTTCCCAGCCCTCCCTCGCCCACACCTTTCCCTCCCACTGAAATCTGACTCCAGCAGAGAGCAGGCTAGAGCTCAGGTTCCCCAGCCCTGTGCCCTGCCGCCAGGCCACTCACTTGTTAGGGAGGGTTGGGTCAAATCCAGGGTAAATTTATCTAGAACAGAAAGTTTCAAACTGCATTTAAAAAAATAAATAAAAGCTAAGAAATCCCTTTGGACAAAATTTTTCATAATTCAAAATATAAACCTTACAAGAGCAGAGCCTTCCCTCCCCAGCCCGCCTCAGTCCTGTGGTAGCACTTAGGAACCTTTGAGGAATCTCAAGGTTCCAGAGAATATAAAAATCCCAGTGATCCAAGGTTGTCTGTGGTGACAGAAGGCATCCAAGCCAGGTTAAGCCAAACAGCAAAGGCTGAGGAACAACAAAGTCTCCAGCAGAATTTACATTGAAGAGTACCTAGCAGGATGTTGGATGTTGGATCTTGTCACCCCAGATTTTTAACCCTAGAAAGCTTGGGCTACTCAGTCAGCCTCACTCTCAGACACAACTCCTTGGGCCTGAATTTTCAGAAGCCCGTCATCATCTTCCTGAGGGGAAGAAGTGCATCCATAACTCCAGAGAGGTTTGGTGCAGCTGCCCAGGCTGTGCACTGTACAACTCCAGAAGGTACCGAGCTGGCAATATGAATGGTGCTCTCTGGAATTAAGAAATACAGCAGCCCTTTAGGACCTTCCACAAGAGCTCAATGGGTTAAGACTCTGGGGTGGAGGAACGGACCTTAATTTCTTCAACCCTCATGAGTCAGTTTTTCCGAGGAGGCCTAAGGACTGGCTGGCTGATCCTGATGGGTTACTGAAGGAGACGAAGGTAAAGGCATCTTGACGCCTGGCCCCCACCCTAAGAGTAGTGTAGAAGCAGCTCTGAAAGGGAGGGAGTTGTGGAACTATCACTCCATCCTCTTATCTGTGAAATGGGGCCAGGAACTTGCCATGGTCAGGGTTATGGAGAAGAAGAGATAGCAAACAAGCAATAAAAGATGGCTTTGGCTTTTACCTTTTTTTTTTTTTTAACAAACCCCTAACAAGTCCTGTCCTTTCTCTCCAACACCCTCAGCCTCACGCCCCAGGTGCCCTGAGCCCTTCAACACTGCCCATGCAAAACATGGGTTTCATGCCTCTGTGCATTTCTGCAATGAATGCATCTTCCCGTTCACTCCTCCTCTGGCCAGCTCCTCCTCCCCATCCCTTGTGGAACTTGAACTGAGTTGCACTGCAGTGTGGGACCTCTTTGAGCTTTCTTAGGCTGCGTGGTTACTAAGGGCTGGCATTGTGATACTGATCCGCACAGGTCACCAACAGGATGCTGGCAGATGCCTCTCCCCTCGCCCAGCATCCTCTTTGCAAGGACTCAAAAGGGACCAACAACACTCTGAGCTTCAGCCTAGATTTTTTGGTTGCATGTATCAGTACTTCTTTTTTTTTTTTTAAGCTTTTTTATCGTGATACAATATATATAACAAAATATGCATTTCAACCTTTTTTTCAGCGTAAGAAAAAAGATATTTTATCATTTCAAATGCATTAAGATTTGCCAAATATATAAAAACAGATTACTTATCATAGATTATGTCAAGCTGTGTGGTTATTCTTACTCCTTAAACTTCCCAGATGGATTTTTTTTTTTTAAAGATTCCTAGATGGATTTTTTTTTATTGGGTCAAAATATACATAACATAAAATTTAGCCATTTTAACTATTTTTAAGTGTATCGTGGCATTAAGTACATTCACATTGTGGTACAACCCCACCACCGTCCCATCTCCAGAACTTTCTCATTCTCCCAAACTGAAACCCGACCCCATTTCCCCCTTCCTCTAGCCCCCACAAGCACCATCCTACTTCCTGTCTCTGTGGATGTACGGATTCCAGGTACTTTGTGTGAGTGGATCACACAGTATCTGTCCTTTCGTATCCGGCCCATTTCACCCACCATGTCTTCCGTTCATGGCATCCATGTTGTAGCGTATCTCAGGATTCCGTTCCTTTCTGTGGCTGGATGGTCATCCACTGTATTCCATACCGCATTCCGTGTATCCATTCATCTCTCTCTGGACACACGGGTTGCTTCCACATTTGCTGGGAGCTCCCTGAGAACAGGAACACAGGAAGCCCATCTGAGCCGACAGCTTAGAGTGACCACTCGTGATTATCAAATGTTTTTTTTAAAGAAAAAAACCAAAGAGTTTCTCATTACGGAAGTAGATATGCTCTTCAGGGAAGATATAGAAAATCTGGATAAGCAAAGATGAGATTGAAATCTACTGTAACTCCACCTCAGAGAGATAATTAATAATTATTATGATCAATAATTAATTATATAATTAGTAATAATAATAATTATTACTCTTAACAAGGTGTTGCTGTCTGAATGTTTCTATGTTGAAGCCCCCAGCCACAAAGTGACTGCATTGGGAGATAGACCCTTTATGGGGGTAATGAAGACTAAATGAGGTCATGAGGGCAGAGCCCTGATCCGATAGGATTAGTGTCCTTTTGAGAGATACCTGAGAGTTTGCTCACTCTCTGCCACACGAGGACCTAGCAAGAAGATAGTTGTGGGACGCCTGGGTGGCTCAGTCAGTTAAGCAGCTGCCTTCGACTCAGGTCACAATCCCAGGGTCCTGGGATCGAGTCCCGCATCAGGCTTCTTGCTCAGTGGAGAGCCTGCTTCTCTCTCTGCCTCTGCCTGCCATTCTGCCTCCTCCCCTGCTTGTGCTCTCTCTCTCTCTCTCTGATAAATAAACAAACAAATAAATAAAATCTTTAAAAGAAGAAGAAGAAGAAGAAGAAGAAGAAGAGGGTAGTTGTCTACAAGCCAGGAAGCGAGCTCCATCCAGTACCTTGATCTCAGACTTCCCAGTCTCCAGATCTGTGGGAAATATCTATGGTACAAACCACCCAGTCTTTGGTATGTTGTTAGAGCAGCCCACGCTAAGATGCAAAGTTACCCTGCCAGTCATCTGTACATACATGTATATATACTTGGGGGTTTTTAAGCCCAAACCAAAATGAAATCATTTTTTTTTAAGATTTTATTTATTTGTCAGAGAGAAAAAGAGCATAAGCAGGGGGAGCTGCAGACAGAGGGAGAAGCAGTCTCCCCAGGGAGCCCAATGCAGAACTCTGTCCCAGGAACCCAGAATGAGGAGCCGAAGGCAGAAACTTAACCAACAGAGTCACCCAGGCGTCCTCAAAATGAGATCCTTCTTAGGCAGTCTATCTTGGGTGTTAAGAGTAGACTTCGGACTCAGACCCGAGTTCAAGTCTCAGTGGTGTAATTCTGTTTCCTCATCTGCAAATGAGGAGGACAATATCTACCACCTAGGACCGCTTTGAGGATTCGATTAGAAAATGTTCCTGCAGTGCCTGGCACTGGGTAAAAGTCGGCTCTCTTCAGTGGTGGTAAATCCACCCATCACTAGACTGTCAGCTTCTTGAGGATTGGAGCTTTGCTGACTTTTCTGCTTTACCCCTTGTTCTTAGCACTGGACCTGCAGAATAAGGGCCTACTAAGCATTCACTGAATGAGTGAGTAAATGGTCCAGCGAGAAGACAGAGCAGCTAGCATGGTGTCTAATGGATCATAGTGTGGTTTCACGTGGTGTTACAACATTCTGTAACCCAGCAGAGCAGAGCGCTTGGTTAAGAGTCTGGGCGCCTGAGTTCAACTGCTTGGGTTTCAGTTCTGGCCTCCACATGTGTGACCCGAGTCAAATTATTGTGAATGCAACTAGCTCTACGATTCACTTTAAAATGCAACTCTAACAGGGAGGTAAGAAGAGAAGCAGCCTCGTGGGGTTGTCATGAGGATTAAATGAGATGATCCATGTCAAGCCCCTAAAAATAGCACCTACCTCATCGTGTTGAAAACATCCAGAATGGTGCTCAGGGAAGGCTTTATCCACTTAATGTCCAAATGTCTATTACTGTTTGTCATCCTCAGATCAAACAGCAGCAAATCAAAAGCAGAGACCCCCAGAACACCCAGCAGCCCCCTGACCCCCACCTTCGCCCCCTCTGTCTGCCTCCTGGCACCGTGCTATCTCACAGGGGACTCTGTGCGGGACAAGTGTGTGGAGATGCTCTCAGCAGCCTTGAAGGCGGAAGGTGAGAGGGCCTGGGCTGGGGGCGGAGGAGGGAAGGGCTTCTAGGAAGGCAGATGAGATGCGGTCTATCTCAGGAGTGGCACAGAACACTCCAGTCTCCGGTACGGGCAGGCTCCACTGCCAAGGTCACGTCTGGCTGACGCCTGTGCTTCCCGAATCTCTTATAGACGATTACAAGGACTATGGAGTCAACTGTGACAAGATGGCGTCAGAAATCGAAGATCATATCCTTGAGTTGTGCCAGGGCTGTAGGTGCCCGGACTGTCCGGCGGCAGAGTCTCCCAAGTGCAAGGGACCCGGGACAGTGAGGGGGAGGGGAAGGCCTCTGGGGACAGCCCCCTGTTCTGCCTCTGAACTGGACTTCTTAATTCTAGCTAACATTTATTAAGTCTTGCACCTGCCAGCCTCTTGCTAAGCTGTTCATGAGCAGCACCTCATTCAAGGTTGAGAACAACCCCGCAAGGTAGGTCCCCTGACTAATCCCATTTTACAAGGGAGGTAAACAGACTCAGAGAGGTTAAGTCACTCGCCAAAGCTCATGCAGCCAATAGTCGTGGTAGATTTGGGATTTGAACCCAGAAAGCGTGACTCTAGAGATCGAGAGCTCAACCGCCGTGCTAGACAGGCCATGTTGTCACGTGGCTCGGTTGCAGTGTCAAGTATCAGAACGGACAGGGAGGATAGCATTCCTCATGCTCAGCCTTCTCCCCTCTTTTCTCCCCTGAAGATGGATTCTCTGCTGGGTACTAGGCCCTTTGATGAGCAGCCAACACTTCCTGCTCTGTCACTTCTCACAATCTCTATGAGACAGGGGCTGTTGCTCCCATTTTACAGGTCAGGAAACTGAGGCTCAGGAACGACTGGGTGTCACAGCTTGACTGAAAACCTTGGCCTTTGGATTCCATGTCCTGAGTTCTTTCCATATGACCCATTCTCCTACTCTTTGAAAGGGGGCTCTGTAGACAGAGGAGGTGACCCCCCTCAAAGTCGTGTGGGCCCATTGCACCAAAAGATTGTTGTTTGGGGGAAGGAACTCCCTCTCTCCTGTGCCCCACAACATATGAAAGAGGTGTAGAGGGAGGGGGACAGGATCCCCAGGGGAGAGGGGTTCTGAGAGTCTCAGTGAGGTGTGAGTGACACTTTTAAACCTCCGGGGCTACCTAGGGAGCTCAGTCGGGTCTGTTGGGGAGGTCCCTGCTCCGTCTGGTCTGACCTTCTCCCCTGCTGCCACCTCCTGTGTAAAGCCCACCTGGATATCCTCCTGCATACTTCCTGGGACCTCCCCTCCGCTGTCCTTTAATTATGAACCAGCACGTCTTGGGCTATGGAACTCCTCACCAAATACGTTTTCATCAATCTCAGTGATTCAGGAACACAGAGCAAAACTCTGAGCTTCATCTTTATTCTCCCCAAGCAATCGTCCCTCCCTCCAAACAGGTCCCTTCGACGTTCAAGCCCAGTTGGAAACAAAGGCTGGTGGTCTGGTACCTCATTCCACTCCCCGGCCTGTCTTCCTTCCCTTCCTCCATCAAGCCCTTTATCTCTTTGTTCTTAGAAGGTGGGAGACAAAGGGGAGGATGAGTTCTAGGGGCTTGAATGCTCTGGGTCCCCAAAAGATCTGTCCTGTTTGAAGAAACCTCGCAGTAACGTGGCAGCCAGAGGGCTGCGCTCCTCGGAAGGGGTCAGTGACCCCCGGGGCCTGGGCTCCATCTTGTCCTGGTCAGGGAGAGCATTACCGGCTGGCTTCCCACCCTGTCTCTGCCGGGAATTTGCCCTTTGACCTTGAGCACAGCTGCATCCTTTCTAAGCCTCAGCTTCCTTATCTGTTCGTGAGAAGTAACTCTGACCCAGCAATTCCCAGAGTGGGTTCCGTGGCATGATAATAGGTATTCCTAGGGGATAGGCGCAGGGGGAGGTGGTTCTATGCTCGAATATGTTGGGAACACAGTTGAACAAAATGATGTCTTTCTTGCAATACCTCTCTGAGGCTTCAACATGAGGCTCCTCGTCTTCTGTTTTCCTCTGATAGCTGGACTCCTACCTTCCAGTGGTCCTTCGAAACTGGGGTTGTCTTCATCACCGTTCTCATCTTCACAGCCCCTAAGTGTTGAGCACTTGATGTCCCAGACCCTAGGCTAGTGGATCATGCAGTGTAGCTTGCTAAATCCTTGTTGTAGCCCGATATTTTATAAATAAGGAAATCTAGGGCGCCTGGGTGGCTCAGTTGTTAAGCGTCTGCCTTTGGTTCAGGTCATGATCCCAAGGTCCTGGGATCGAGCCCCACATCGGGCTCCCTGCTTGGTGGGAAAGCCTGCTTCTCTGTCTCCCACTCCCCCTGCTTGTGTTCCCTCTCTCATTGTGTCTCTCTTTGTCAAGCAAATAAATAAAATCTTAATAAATAAATAAGGAAATTGAGGCACAGAGAAGTCACGTAACTCACCAGAGTCCCACAAATAGCTCAGACAAACCCCCGATGCCCATCCCTGGGAGCCCTGACACAACAGCACTCGTTAAGGTCTGATCTCACTGGGGAGGCCATTGTCCGTCCCTGATGCATTGTTGACCCCAAATGCCTGAGCAAAATCCCCACTCCGGGGGTCAGCAGCCACTTAGGTGCCCAACCCCTGTACAAGTCCGAGGAAAGGAACAGAAGGTCCTGCGGCTCTTTGGGCTTTGGGGAGTGGCTCCCCATCCTTCTGTGCCCCTCCACGAGTGGCTCGCTGGTCCTTGACATATCTGGTCACATATCTACCAGGAGCTCAAGAGCACAGACATGAAGTACCGGAACAGGGTACGCAGCCGGATCAGCAACCTCAAGGACCCCAGGAACCCCAGCCTGAGGAGGAACGTGCTCAGCGGGGCCATCTCTGCTGGGCTCATTGCCAAGATGACGGCGGAGGTGAGAGTGGGGCTGGGACCCCTGCCTGGCGGGGTGGGAGGCCAGGCCTCTCCGGCTTTGCCCACCTCTGTGCCTTGTGGCTTAGTGGTGATGAGCTGGGGGCTTTTTCAGCCAGACCCTCTCCGACTCCCCATCCCTCCAGGCTTCAGGACCATCAGCATAGTGAACACAGCTACTATGACCTAAGCACGGTGCTAAGTGCCTTAGGCTCATTGTCCAGTTGTATCTTCACAACATCTGAGGGCGAAGTGTTTAGTGTCCCCATTTTACAGGCGAGGTTACTGAGGCTCGGAAGGGTTCACTGGTTTGCCTACACACCCAGCTAGAAGACATCAAAGCCAGGGGTGCATTTGGCTCAGTCCGTGGGGCGTGTGACTCTTCATCTTAAGGGTTCTTCTGAGTGCAAGCCCCACATTGGGTGTAGAGATTACTTTTAAAAAATTTAAATCTTAAAAAAAAAAAAACTGTCGAAGCTGTGAGGCAAGCTCTTGGGCCCCACAACACCCATTCTTTACTGCTTGGTCATCTGCCTTCCTCTTCTGCCTTGGGTAATCCTGGGCCCAAGCAGAGGAGCAGTCCCTGTCTCCGTGGAACATAGTCCCTGCTGGGGAGACAGACATATTTGCAACTGCGTACAATTCAGAGGTGGTGAGTGCCACGATATAGCCACCCCGGGAACTTAGAGCAGGGAAGGATTGACCAAGCTTGGAGGGGTCAGTAAGGGAAGGAAAAGGGAACACCCTGTCTGAGGAAAGAAGTGCAGTGGTTACAAGCTTCAGAACTGTGCCTAACTGCATGGGTTTGAATTCTGCCCCTCTCACTTAGCTGTGTGCTCTTGGACAAGTGACTTAACCTCTCCGGGCCTCAGTTGTCTCATCTGTAAAACAGGGAGAATAATAATAACTAATATGGGACACCTGGGTGGCTCCGTGGGTTAAGAATCTGACTCTTGGTCTCAGTTCAGGTCTCAGTCTCAGGGTTGACTTCAAGCCCTTACTTAAAAATAAAATTAAAAAAAAAATAATAGGGGCGCCTGGGTGGCTCAGTGGGTTAGAGCCTCTGCCTTCGGCTCAGGTCATGATCCCAGGGTCCTGGGATCAAGCTCCTTATCAGGCTCTCTGTTCAGCAGGGAGTCTGCTTCCTCCTCTCTCTCTGCCTGCTTCTCTGCCTACTTGTGATCTCTGTCTGTCAAATAAATAAATAAAATCTTTTTTAAAAAAATAATAATAATAGCTATCTCGTGAAAGATTGAATGAGTTAATACATATGTTTAGGTTAATATAGTAATAGGTAAAGGCCTCCCCAGAATTCTTATATGATAGACTCAGTGACTGACCATTTCATGTAACCCTGATTACTATGCTGTGAGAGAGGAAATCTTTAACCCCATTTTATAGATGAGGAAATCTGAAGCCTCACACAACTGGTAAGTGATGGGTAAGGATTCAAACCCAGATCGAATTTCAGAGCCCACATCTTGGAAACACCTTTTGAACACCCTCAGGTCTGAGTGGCCTTTGATTGTTTGGGCTGATCCAGGGGATTCCGGGCGAGCTCCGCCAAGTCAGAGAGGCCCAGACAATGGGAGGGGCAGGGCGTTGGGATCCTGGAGACTGGCTCTACCTCAGGACGTCTGGGAACCCTGATGCTGTTGGCAAGGGTGTGCCTGTGTGTGTTTGTGGCATATGTAGTGGGTGTGTGTCATGTGTAGTGTGTGTGGTGTGTGTAATGTGTGGAATGTACTTGGTATTTAGTGTGTGTGTGTGTGTGTGTGTGTGTGTGTGTGTGCATGTGTGTGGGGGCGGAACAATGTAGTGGTTGTATATTAATTTTTCTCTTCACTGCTTTCCTCAAATACACAAAACAAGAGCAAGCCCTGGTTTTAGCATCAAATGGGGGAACTTGGCACAGGTGGACCAGGGTTCTCTTTTGGCTTAATTCAGAATAGCTGGTATTGGGTACCTGGGGGGCTCAGTGGGTTAAGCACCTGCCTTCCGCTCAGGTTGTGATCTCAGGGTCCCGGGATTGAGCCCTACTTCTATGCGTGTGCCTTGTAGGAATGCTATCAAGACACTCTTCCAGGCAATCCAAGGCATGGGGAGACCAGGCCCAGGAGAACCAAGAGCAAGGTATAGACACAGGTTCGAGCCAAACCCAGCAAGTTCCCATAAGCTAGAGGTCAGAATGGAGCTGAGTATCTGCATTAAGACAAAGACAGGCCCCAGACATCCCAGCAAAGTAACTGGCCAAGCCCAACATGCGGGCTCCACACGGGGACTATTCACTAGGACAGAGCAAGAGAATCAGGTGGTCAACCCATGGCCAAGAAGAGTCTGACCAGACCCAGAGGAGCGAGCCGAGAACCTAGCAGGCCCTCCATGGGGCCAGGCACCAAGGACCCTACCCTCTGCCTGCCATCCAGGCATCAAATGAGAGGAGATCTTCATCTTGGATCCTCTTTGGTCCCAGGCAGGAAGCTTCTGTAAGAAATATAAGACCAGGGGCGCCTGGGTGGCTCAGTCGGTTAAGTGTCTGCCTTCAGCTCAGGTCATGATCCCAGGGTCTTGGGATCAACCCCCAGGTCTAGCTCCCTGCTTAGCAGGGAGTCTCCTTCTCCCTCTCTCTCTGTGCTCTTTTGCTCTCTCTCTCTCTCACACTCTCAAATAAATAATTAAAATCTCTTAAAATTAAAAAAAGAAATATAAGACCATTTTTGATCTAGTAAGAACAGTAACAGCTTGAGGTTGGACAGCCTGCTATGTTCTGGCTCAGGAGACAGGAGCGTCCATCAGGGAGAGCCTGGGAGAGCGGACGCCCTTGTACATGGGTGTCCCTCTCTGTATCCCATGTCTCCCTCGTTCCTCCCTCAGTCTTCTTTCCCTCTTCTCTTCTCTGCCCAGGAACATCCCAGAATGGAGTTGATTCTGAGATGTTCTTTAGGGCCATTGAGTGGCTATACCCTTGGCCCCGTGAGGAGGGGGGTTCTGTCTGTGCACTGCTCACCCGGGACTGAGACCCGTGCCTGGCATGTCATAGCCACACAGCTCCTACTCATAGGGTTCACTTTTGGGGTTCCTCCTGTCAAGATGCGTACACAGAAGACCAGTATCCTCTCCCGCTCTATCCCCGCCCTCATGCCCTATCTTATTACAGTGCTGTACTAAACTACCGTGCTGTGTTTACTCCATGTGTCTTTGACACGGCCTCCTCCATAAGGCAGCGTGGAGACAGGTAAATGGATTGGTTAGCGCGTGTTTTTCTGTTCTGTTTCGTAGCTGGTACACAAGACCCCCTTTCCACCATCTGACCGCCCGCCACATCTCCCATCTTGAACACCCCCCCCCAAACACCCTTCCCACTGTGTGTTAATCTCAGCTGTTCTTTTGTGTCTGCTATTCTTTCTCTAGAACTGCTGTTTCCCTTGGGAATTCCTGCTTATCTTTCAAGACTAGTTAAGGTGTCAGTTTCTTCAATGAGACTCCCTGCCCCGGAGCAGTTAGCCACCCTACTGTGGGCTTCCGCCTGTGCTGTGTGTACCTCCGCCTTAAGCACCTGCTCTGCTATCTCGCAATCCTGGCTATATACCTGGCGACTCTACCAGATTAGCATTACCTAGGGGCAGGTGGCCCATCTGCATATCTGAATCCTTAGGGCTCAGAAGCAGCAGTCGGGCAGTCCAGTGGTCAGGGCCTGCCAGCCAGCTCAAGAGAGGTGGTCCTGTGTGGCTGTTCCTAGCTCTGTGCTCAATTACCCCACATGAGTAGCTTGAAATTGGCCGTGGAAGGAGCATTTACACTATGGAAATTAGCGATCGCGACAAATCAGGCTCCTGTGAGCCCGAGGCCCGTTCACCAGCTTGCAAATGCAGTCAAAGTCATTCAGTAAATTGACATCTAGTACGCTTCGAACGAATGAATGCCTTAGGTTCTGGATTTCCCCACAAATGAAAGTTAGCTGTTTTTTTTTTTTTTTTAAGATTCTATTTATTTATTTGACAGACAGAGATCACAAGCAGGCAGAGAGGCAGGCAGAGAGAGAGGAGGAAGCAGGCTTCCCGCTGAGCAGAGAGCCCGATGCGGGGCTTGATCCCAGGACCCTGAGACCATGACCCGAGCCGAAGGCAGAGGTTTTAACCCACTGAGCCACCCAGGCGCCCCAGTTAGCTGCTTTTTGCTTACATGGCCCCAGGTTGACTTTTCTGTACACCCCTGCCCACAGTTAGGACCTAGTCCTTGAACTGAATATGGTTGGACTTATACATTGGCAAGGACCAGAATAACTTAAGGGCACTAGTAAAATTCCCCAGGCCTGCCCTTAGGATTTTGCATTCAGAGGTCTCTACATTTCATCAGGAAGCCCGAGTGGTGACAAAGCAGCGATCGGCACACTGCAGTTTCCAACTTTTGTGCCAAAACTGTTTTTCCACAGTTTAAGGAGTCGGGAATAGATAGCGACAATGGAAATGTTTACCCCACACCAGGTTCTCATTTGAACATTAGCTCCGGCCATCCTCCCTTCCCCAAACCAACCTCACCTAGAGCTCTCTCCAGTTTGAGTGTCCCCTCGTCTGCTGTCCTCTGGCAGGGGTTGAAAGGCGAGTCAGGTGGCCAGGGAGATGGATGAAGGTAGGACCTAGATAATGCAGATGCTGGGTGTCTGTGGTGAGCGGACGGGAGACAGGAGACTGTTCTATAGGAGCTTGAAGAGAAAGATGTTCTGTGACGCAGAGAAGTAGTTAGCTGTGTGAACCCAGGAGCTGCGGGTCCTATGGGTGTCAGGGCAGCCGCAGCAAGTCAAGGTTCCCAGCAGGCAGAATGGACTAGGCCATGATTGCAGTTTGGACATGCACTGGGTCAAGTCCAGACCAGAAGGATAAGGGGAACAGCGCAGATCAGGGGGTCACAATCCAGGCAACTCAAGCAGGAGGGCTCAGGTGGCTACCTAAGGCCCTGGCAGGGGGTGTGAGCACTAGATCTGAGGAAATGTACACAAGCTATTGACCCTGGGGTGGAAGCTGTTTGCCTTCTGCTCTCCCACACACACCCTCCTGCTCTGGGCCCAGTCGGAGCCTACAGGTTTGCCTTCCCACCCAAAGCAGGATGCGGACTCTATGGGTATAGCCTTTTCCAAGCTGGGGCGAGGCCCGGAGTCCAGGCCTCCCTCCAGCTCCTTGTTCTCAATCCAGCATGTTCCCCTCTCCTGTTCAAGCTCTCTAGAAACTGGGTGGGGCAGGGGCCAGGGTCCCTGGGACTCTGTAGCCCTGAAGGGCAGACTCCTTTCTCTCCAGGAAATGGCCAGCGATGAGCTGAGGGAGTTGAGGAACGCCATGACCCAGGAGGCTATCCGTGAGCACCAGATGGCCAAGACGGGCGGTACCACCACTGACCTTTTCCAGTGCAGCAAATGCAAGAAGAAGAACTGTACCTATAATCAGGTGTGGGACGGGGGCTGTAGGGGCGCCGAGGTGGAAAGGCAGCTTCGGGAGGAGCGGGGGGAGAAAGGACTAAAACTCCGGGCTGCAGAGACAAGGCCAAGTCTTGCTGTACCCAAGTCTTGCTGTTCCCGTGGCTTCTAGAAAATATTCTCCTGCACGTAGAATCACCCAGACTGGCGTCTTTGAGGCCTGGCCAACAAGCTCTAACCCACCCTGAAGCAAGAATAGGAGGAACCAGACTTACCAGGCACGGACTTCTGTAGAATCACAGATCGTTGGAAAGGAACTTAGCAATAGAAAACTTGGTTCCCTCATTTCCTACATAGGGAAACTGAGGCCCAGACAGGGTTAAGCTTCGCAACTTTGTCCAAGGTGGCCAAGACAGTCCTAAATGGCAGGGATAGTAACAAACCCAGATTGAGACTTTTCTGCCTGCCTGAAATATAACCAACGTGGCCAGCGAGTTGAAGGCATGTTGCCTCAAGTCCTAAGGCTGAAGACCACTGTCCTGGCATGGAGGGGTCACAGAACGCTGTGGAGACCCCCTCCACTGAAGGACTTAAAACCCAAGAATCACCTTCTGTTTCTGGGTTGTCCATATTATGGGCTTGGGGCAAATTAGAATCTTCTTGGATTCTAATTTGTATGTAGTCATTCTAGAACTCTATTCATTCTACCATCTGCTGGGCAAGCAAGATTTACCAAGAGCACCTTGCCCTTGGTGTGCCCTCGTGCCACTGCAGAAATACAGCCGGCCTTGCCGTTCTGGAAGAGTCTCTCAAAGCATTCCCGTCCAGGAATTCAGAGATGTTTGTGCAAGCCTCCTGCTTTTTTCTAAGCCCATTTCCATGTGGAATGATGTGTTTCCTGTGCGTTGCCTCCCACCAGAAGTAAACCACCCATTAGCCAAGTTTGCTCTGCACAGAGAAACCCCAGTGTTATCGTCCCTCCAGTGTTACTGCTTTGCAGTAAGGAGGCTGGGCTGAGCTGTGCCCTCCTGGCCCACCACAGGGGTCACACAGGAGCCGGGGTGACTACCCTCCCCCTCCCCCCACAGACTCCCAGCTGACATCACAGCAGAGCCGGGTGTCAGCAAAGTAACACATCACACGCACCCAGGGTTGGCTGTAGACAATCAGAACGGTAATTGTTCAGTCTGTAAGTGCAAGGGGTTTGCTGGGGGAAGCCCGATTCCTGCATATTCCTGGTTTGGTCAAGGGCGTGAGAAACTGGGAAATAGGACATTAGAGTGTCCCAGGGGTCCGCTGACCTTCAACTTGCTTTTCCTTTCTGGGCCTCAAGTCTTGCACCTCTGACATCATAAGGAATGGGGTGGGGCAGGGGGAGGGTGCCTGGGAAGCATCCCTGCTTGATCTCAGCTCAGGTCTCGATCTCTGGGCTGTGAGTTTGAGCCCCGCACTGGGAGCTGGGCGTGGAGCCCACTTAAACAAACAAATAAATAAAGGAATGAACTAGATGATCTTTAAGGGCGCTTCTAGCTCCCTGAAGTTCTGATCAGTGAGGCCCAGCCGAAGGGGTATTTTCAGAGGCGAGTTAGGAAATAACTCCTGTGGGAGATGAGCCTTGAGGCAAGAGAAGAGTGATCCGTTCTGAAGGATGAAGGACAAAAGCAAAAGGGCAGAGGGCTGGTTGAGCCAGTGGGGCCCTGGAGGTGAGCTGATGGCCCTGAGGAGGGGAGGTGTACACTCTGGAGCTCTCCGTGATGAGGGGGGCGGGAATAACAGTGCCGAGCTCTGGGATTTGTACCTACTGCTGCAGACAGTGGGAGCTGTGGCAGGTCTTAGAGCATGAGGGTGGATTCCTGAGTGGTCCAGCTCTCTCTCTTTCTCTCTCTCAGGTGCAGACACGCAGTGCTGATGAGCCCATGACTACCTTTGTCTTATGCAATGAATGTGGCAATCGCTGGAAGGTCTGTATGTCTGTCACTTTCTCCCTCCCCTGTCGTCCACAGCTGCTGCCCCACATAAGGAGTCCTATACCCACAGTCAAGAAGGGGGGCCGACCAGCCTGTGCAGAGTGGGTCTGCAGAGCTGGAGATAGTGGCGGGTGGTTGTCGGGGAGGCGGGGAGAGGGTGCGTGTGCATGTTTTTGTTTCAGAAGGCACCCAGCAGCAGGTGGGAGCCGCAGCCCACATTTTTTAAAAAAAGATTTTATTTAATTGAGAGAAAGCATGAGAGGGGAGAAGGTCAGAAGTCCCATGGAGTTGGGAGCCCAATGCAGGACTCCATCCCGGGACTCCGGGATCATGACCTGAGCTGAAGGCAGTCGCTCAACCAACTGAGCCACCCAGGTGCCCTGCAGCTCACATTTTATCACAGGGTGGGCAAGTCTGTCCTTTGAGCACAGGTGCAGTCAGCCTCGTGAGATCCACAGAGGGGAGGAAAAGCAACAGCACTCTGCCTTCGGACGGTACCTCTTTGCAGAGTGCTTTCACAGATGGGATTTCCTTTGAGCCCTGCCACAGCCAGGGATGAGAGGAAGGCCAAGCCCTGTCAGGGGGCATTGCCACCAAATACCTCCCAGGTCATCCTCCTTTCATAAGGCAGCTCTGGGAGAGCCCCATGTCACCTAAGACTGTAATCTGGGCTGTCCCAGCCCCTGCAAAGGCAGAGGTTTTGTTTTCAGGCATGGGAGCCAAGCAAAGACTCCTCTCAGAGTGCTCCTTCCTGCCACGTCGTCTTCTGAAAACACTCAGTGTGATCATGTGACTAATGTCAGTTTCCAGTACCGTCTGACTTGCACATGCGTGGTGCGGTGTCTGGACCTCCAGGTAGCTGGCAGGTGCTCCAAAAGTCCGGAGGTACTTAGCAAGGAGCCCAAGACTGGCTGGAGTTGGGAGCCCTGGTTGTAGGTCCCACTCTGCCCTACTCGTTGTGTGGCCCTGAGCGTGTCACTCACCTCCCTGAGCGAAAGGGTGATGGTAATGCCTTCTCCTGTGGTGGAGGTGAAGATTATTGCATATGCACACACACAGTTGGCGAACAATTATGAGAACTGTTCCTTACAATATTACTCTCACTTTCAGGCCAGGAAATTGAGCTCCTGAAAAACACTTAGCGAGCCTAAAGCCACACAGTTCGGAGCACTGAAAGATAATATTCCAAATTCCTGATCAGTTGAGTTTTCTGCAATCTTACTAAGGGCCTTGATAGCCCTGGGGCCTCGTTAGAGTTGCCATATTTTTTAAGGTAAAAGTCAGATGATTGTGTACTTTTCCTTTATTCACTTATTGAGCACTTAGGGATGGGACCAGCTTTGTGGCCTCGTGGTTTAGAGTGTGGGCTTTGGCATCAGGTTCGGATTCTAGCTTTATCGACTTACAAAGTGACTTTGCTAAGTGACCTGAACTCTCCAGACCTGAATTCCCTCATCTATAAAAAGGGAGTATTAATATCTAGCCTACAGAGCTGTTTTGAGGAATTAGAGAAGGTAATATAAACAAATCATTAACAGCTTTATTATTTACAGTTGATAGCTCGTATGGTATCTTTGTCAAATTGAAAAAAGGTCTCACTGCCTCCACAAGACATAGCCTTGCACCAGGATACAGAGCTAGGCAAACGGGGCAGGAGCTAAGTTTCAGCCCCAACTTGCCTTAGGGCCAGGCTCTCTTGTGCAGTGCACAACCTGTACAACCATACCACAAAAAAGCCCTGAGCACATATGGGCTGGCACATAGAAACCACGTTCTTATTATTCTGAATATTACCATAATACTGGTAATACCTACCAGTATTATGGGAGTTTGAGCAAGTCACTTAACTTGTCTGAATTGCTTCTTTGCCTGTGAAAATTGGAGAGATAGATGGTACCTACCTCACAGGGTTGACCATGAGGATGTAGTATGGCTCAGCTCAGAATAAGGGCTCAAAAAATAGTAGCTCTTGTGATTATTACTATTGGGAAAAGGACATTATGCATGCTCCAAATCCAGCTCCTTTCCCTTCATGCCTGCTAGTTGGAGCAACAGGGCCCATTAGAGATGGCAGCTACATGACTCCTGACACCACTGTCACATGGTGTCCATTGCCATGTGAGAGGTCTAGAGTCTAGCCAACTGATTAGTAATAATCACAGTGATGTTTTTGACCATGCATTAAAAGCCCACTACATGCCCGGCATCAAATTTCCTATTATTTATTACCTGTTAGCCTCTGGCATTGGCCAGGATTATGATCCCATTTCCCACTTGAGTGATTGGTTCAAGGCCACACAGCTTATTTGATAAGGGCAGAGCTGGGATTTGGACTCTGGTTTCTGTGGCTCCAGATACTACCTTCTATTTCATGTCTCCCCCGCTCCCCCCCACACCCCTTGCTTCCTTGGGTGCCATAGGGAGAGCCCTAAAATTGTATTGCCTTTTTGGTTTTGTAGTTCTGCTGATAGAACCGCCAGCCAGGATCTCAGTGAACAAGGTGAGGAAGAACAAAGAGAAAGCACTAAACCATTGTAGCTGGAGAAAAAATAAAAATTAAGATGAAGAAAATTGCTGAACTCTGACTGGGCTCTTAGGGATCAGAGGGAGAATTGTTTTGTAAACTAATAATCTGTTATTAAAATCGATCCACAAACAGAGGAGCCTATTTGGGGTATGATGTTAAGAGTCTGTGTCGACAAACCTCTTGCAGAAGCTCAGATTTCAGAGCCTCAAGGCTAAGGTGTCATGTCTTGGACTGTGGGCTGACAGTCCTTTGCTTTGAGTCCCTTCCCTCACATCCCGACCTCAGCTTTTTCTGAGTTGAAAAATACCAGCCAGACACAAATCTTACCCCACTCCCACTCCCGCCCCAGAGGCACATGTGTGGAACAGCTGGGACCCAGCTTGGCATCGGCAAATGGGACTCCCACACTATATAGAAAGATCTCTTCCCAGACTCTCTGCTATCCCCTGTTTGTAGCTGACTTCAGGGCCTTTTCAGGATTCCAGACCTGGAGAGCAGGGAACCTCTAAGCAGGGAACAGATCATCTTGAGCTCAAGCTTTCTGAGCAAAGGGTACCACAGTGCCCAAGTTCTGCAGATCCTGGGGCTCAGGACCCCGCCCAGGCCCTGGTGATATGCTCTTCACAGCTCCATCTGTGGCTCAAGCTTCAGAGGAAGTCTGCAGGGCACAAGGGGACTTGTCGTGCTCCTCCTGCAATGACACTGGCTTGCTTTTTAAGCTGATAGGAGGAACTTTAGGCAAATCTAGAACCTTCTGGAAAAGTCTCGTGAGCGGGTCTGATGGGCGCGTCTTGGATCTCAGTCGCGGACTGTCCCTAGCCTTCTGACAGTCCCAGGCTGAGCCTCCTAGACTCTGTGTTTCCTAAAATGGCCTCAGTACAGAAGCCTGTGAACTCCTGACAGCAAGTCACTCAACCTCTCTGAGCCGCTTTCTTACTTGTGATTATGGGAGCGGCGTGAGTGCCCACCTCACAGGGTGCTGGTGCAGAGGCGGCTGGCTTCTGTCTGCCTTAGTTCCCTCAGCAGGGCAGCTGTTAGGAGTAACTTCTGCCCATGTTCCTTATATGCCCGGGTCTCATCCGCCCTGGGATTGATTCCTGCCTTCCTCCTTCCACCCATCACGTGCCTCCTCCTATAGATGAAACCCGTAAGGAAACAGTGCAGGGAAATCTGCCACCGTCTTCAGCCCTCCCCGAGTCAGGTTTGAGGGGCCGTGTCCTTTGGAAGGATGGAAAATCTTCTCTCAGAAGGTAAAACACACACAGCTTATCAATGGCAGAACCAGGACCAAAACCTTGGTCTTCTGCTTCCTGTCATTGTACCCGAAGCTGTAGAAGCTTCGGGGCCGTACGCAATGCTCAGCCCCTACCTTCCAGGAATGCCCAGCCTGGCAGGGAAAGAAACCGTAAGCGGTCTTCCACGCTGGACAGGATGGATAAATGCCATCCGTACCTGAGGTTCGAGTATGACCCCCCCCGGGACTGTGGAGCCCTGTTGTTTACACAGCCAGGTGCTTCTAAAACTGGCCGGGATCCCCTGGGGATCCTGTTAAAAATGAAGATTCTGATTCATTGGGTCTGGGCTGGGGGAGGGGAGCCTGAGATATTTCTCTTCTTTCTTTCTTTTTTTTTTTTTTAACTTTTATTTACTTATTTTTAAGAGGGAGAGAGAGAGAAAATGTGTATGTGAGCAGGGTGGGGAGAGGGGGACGTGGGAAAGGTAGAGAGAGCATCCCAAGCAGACTTCATGCCCAGCCGGGAGCCCCATGGGGGTCCCAGCCACAGGACCCTGAGATCATGACCTGAGCGGATATCAAGGGCTGGACACTTAACCGACTGAACCACCCAGGTGCCCCCTGCCTTTTTTTGGTTCACATTTATTTATTTATTTATATTCTTTGGAGATTTTTCATTTTTTTTTAATGTTATTTATTTATTTGACAGAGATCACAAGTAGGCGGCGGGGGGTGGGGGGAGACGCAGGCTCCCCGCTGAGCAGAGCGCCCGATGCGGGGCTCGATCCCAGGACTCTGGGATCACGACCTGAGCCGAAGGCAGATGCTTAACCCACTGAGCCGCCCAGTCGCCCTGAGATTTTTCATTTCTTACAAGCTCCCAGGTGTTGCTGACGCTGCTGTCCACCCACCATGCTCTGAGTAGTAAAGGGTTTAGATACCCAGCTTTTTCTTTGCATGATGGAATCCTCCGTCCAAATGTCTAGAAACCAAAAGCTACAATTATCACTATAACTGTGTCAATAAATGTTACTTCAGGCTGCTTCAGGTGGCCCCGTGGGGGTGACTTTCAGTAGTCACAGTCTCAATACCCATTGTGCTCCTGGTGTCATGGGGACTTACAGCACAGGAAAAAATACACACCCTGAATCTCCGCCCTCAGTAACCTTACTGTTTACAAAGGAGATGAGTCAGATGAAACAGCACAAGAACAAGTCGGCTCCAGTCCGCACATCTATGCGGTACACTTCTAGGCTCACAAAAGGACACAGAAAAGCATGAATAGGCCTCAGACTGTGTTCATCAGCAGACATCAATATCCTCCCACTGGTCTTCCTGTGTCCACTCTGGAGTCCCTCCAGTCCATGCTCTTCCCTCCACTGACCAGAATAGGCTTTTCAAAATTACAAATCTGATCACATTATAGCCCCCCCACCCACCGCATTTTAGGCCTTCCGTTTCCCCCGCACTGCATTTCGCAGGAGCAGGCCCCACAGGGCTGGCCTCTGCCCTGCCCCCATACTTTGTGCTCCAGCCACACTGGCCATGCCGTGTGTCACACGGTTCTTACACAAAGCCTGTTGGCTGGGACTCCTGGTTTAACCCCATCTCCTCCTTCATGTCAAAGACAAGGAGGGGGCGAGCTGCAACGGAGTTAGTGTGAACTTCTGCCACTGGGAAGGCTTCCCAGGGGAGGGGAGACTGCTACCTTACAGGAGGAAAAAGGCAAGGTCAGGGAAGGTGAAACACAGAGGCCATGCTTGGGATGGAGGAGAGGACTGCTCACCCGTAATGTCATGGCCAAAAGACCTTGAAAACAAAATACATTCAAGATCTTATGACCAACTTAGAAGATATTTTCTAAAGGTTATAGGAATGTGAAAGTCTCTATGGAGTGAGAAATCTTTCCTCGTATGCTCATTCACACTACCAAATCTGTCTTTAGCCCTGAGATTCCCTTAGCTTAAGACTTACGTCACCGAGTGTCTATCTGGATTTCTCCTCTCAATACGCTGGCCCTCTCCATACAATTAATCTGAAACTAAACTCACATCTTCTCTTTCTGTAAGTGCCCTCTTCTTTTATATTTGTGAGCTAGATGGCTTTCTAGAACCATCTCGGACCTTCCCCTTGCCCTCTTCTGTCAGTTACCGATTCTATTGTCCCTCCCTTGTTCAACCCTGCCCCCCCCCCCCAACACTAGCAACATTCTTTCACGGTTTCTTTTTTCCTGTACTGATGCAAACACCTTTTACTGGCCTCCTAGCTCAAAGCATCCCTACCTTACCTGCCCCTGCCCTGCCTGGCTCTGAGCATCATTCTCCCCACCACCCCAGTCACCTCCCCTGGATTTCCTCCAGCGGGCAAACAAAACTCAAACTCCTTAGTTTGACTTTCAGAGCTCCTCTCCTGTCTTAGGTGGCTTATCTTTGACCTCTGCTGCCCCTTTACTCCAGCCCGTGGGAGGTACTTGCCCCGTCCTTGAAAACCTGGTGGACCTTCCCAGCTGTGACTGCCTATTCTGATTCCTCCTCCCTCTCCCCGTCCTAATCTTACCCATCCTTCAAGGCTCACCTCAACTGCGTGTTTTGTTTTGTTTTTTAATTGAAGTACAGTTGACAAACATTCTTAATGTCCCATGTACAGCCTAGTGATTTGACAAGTGAGTATAGTCACCATTTGTCACCATACAGCATTATTAACTATGTTATTGACTATATTCCCTGTGCTGTACTTTTTGTCTTCATGACTTATGCTGTAACTGAAGTTTGTACCTCTTAATCCTCTTAATCCTTTTGTTGACCCTTCCACTGCCTCCCTTCCCAGAGGCACATCTTCTGTGAAGTCGTCTCTAATCCCCTGGCCATAAGAAATGGTCCTCCGGGGGCTCTTGGGTGGCTCAGTGGGTTAAAGCCTCTGCCTTCAGCTCAGGTCATGATCTCAGGGTCATGGGATTGAGCCCCGCATCAGGCTCTCTGCTCAGCCGGGAGCCTGCTTCCCCCTCTCTCTCTGCCTGCCTCTCTGCCTACTTGTGATCTCTCTCTCTCTCTCTCTGTCAAATAAATAAATAAAATCTTTAAAAAAAAAAGATGGTCCTCAGAACTCCCATAGCGTGGTGACACTTGAATACTTATGCTGCATTCTACCATGGTGATGATGGTGACGATTTCTTTGTTTCACAGTATGGATAACATCTATTAATTATTGACTACCCAGGTATCTTGGGCACATTATGAAACTTCTCCATGCCTCTGTCTTTCCTCTGTAAGATGGTGGAAGTAATGGCACCTGGCCCAAAGGGTTGTGAGGATTCGTTACAATCATACCTGACATGAAGTACTTGATCAGTGAATGTTAGTGCTTGTCATTACTGTGAGTCGAGGGGCTTACTTTATATTGCCCCCACTAACCCTCAGACCCCATGAACTGGGTTACTATGATTATACTCTCTTGTTTTGTGTTTTAAAAGAGTTTAGTTTTTTTTTTTTTAAAGATCTTTATTTATTTATTTGACAGACAGAGATCACAAGTAGGCAGAGAGGCAGGCAGAGAGAGAGGAGGAAGCAGGCTCCCCGCCGAGCAGAGAGCCCGATGTGGGGCTCGATCCCAGGATCCTGGGATCATGACCTGAGCCGAAGGCAGAGGCTTTAACCCACTGAGCCACCCAGGTGCCCCTAAAAGAGTTTAGTTTTAAGTAATCTCTACACCCAACTTGGGGCTCGAACTCTCAACCTCGAGATCAAGAGTCAGATGCTTTACTGACTGAGCCAACCAGGTGCACCCTTCAAAAAAAAAAAAAAAAAAAAAAAAAGATTTACTTAGAGAGAGCCTGTGTGCACACATGCAGAGGGGGAGGGGCAGAAAGAGACCATCTGAAGCGGACTCCATGCCTAGCTTGGAGCCCCACGCAGGGCTTAATCCCACGACCCTGAGCTCATGACCTGAGCTGAAATCAATAGTCAACACTTAACTGAAGAAGCCACCCAGGAGCTCCCCAGGTGCCCCTTTTTAAAATTGTGACAACACATAGATAACATAAAATTTATTATTTTAACCTTTTGGGGGGGCTTTTTTTTAATGGAATGTGTCACAGATTTGCTTGTCATCCTTGCACAGGGGGGCTTGCTAATCTTCTCTGTATTGATCCACTTTTGGTGTATGTGCTGCCAAAATGAGCACCAATCTTAACCATTTTTCAGTACACACATAGTTCAGTAGTGTTAAGTACATTCCCATCATTATGCAGCCCATCTCCAGAACATTTTCATCTTGCAAAATTGCACCGCTCTACCTATTAAGCAAATTCCCATTCCCTCCTCCCTGAGCCCTAGGCAAGCCCTAGGCAACTATTCTGCTTTCCATCTCTATGAATTGTATTATTATACTTTTTAAAAAAGATTTTATTTATTTGAAAGAGAGAGAGAGCACGTGCAAGGGGAGGGGCAGAGGGGGAGGGAGAAGCAGACTCCCCAGTGAGTGGGGACCCTGATGTGGGTGGGACCAGATCCCAGGACCCTGAGATCATAACCTGAACCAAAGTCAGACACTTAACCGACTGAGCCACCCAGGTGCCCCGTATTATCATACTCTTCACAAACTGAGGATACCAAAGTTCAAAGAGTAATTTGCTTCCAGGAGACAGAATCTGGACTGAACCCAGGCCGCTGTTCATGCTCTTAAGCCACTATGAAATAGGGCTTCACCTCAAGAGCATCTGCGGTGTGTTTTACGTCCCTCATAACAATGATGGTGCCTGTGTGCCCAGGCCCTCCTCTGTGCCACTGTGCTGCCGCCATTCTCGCATTTAATCGTCACAGCAGCCCCACGGTCATTGTGAGGGGCTGCGTCCTGTCTCCCCGCAGTGTCTGATACCGAAGAGAGACACAGGAAGCGTGTTCGGTGGGGGGGGGGCCTATCTGATGCTTTTAAGTAGACTAACTCATACTAGATAAGTTTGTTGTACGTTTTTAATGCAATTGTTTACATTTTTGGGAAAAATATTGATCGTCTCAGGAGAAAACCAGCTGAAACTCTGGAGCTCGTAAGGAACTTCCCAGTCTTCTCCACTCCCCCTCCTCCTGCAAGTCCATCTGCTCTCCTCACCCCAGGTCAGCCCCAGTCTGCCACCGCCCCCACCCCCGACCCCCATCTGCACCTCATCACCAGCTCTGTTGATCCACAGGCCAAAGGCTGAGGCAGGCAGGCAAGGGGACATAAGAGACTGTCCTTGCTCGGCTTCCTCCCCCGGCCACTCCACCCACACTCTTCCTCTAGCCCAGCACAGTCCCGGCCATCCTGGAACAAGTTGTGTCCTTTCACGCCTCCCTGACTTCGCACATGTTGTTCTGAAGACTGGAATGCCTTCCCTCGTTCTCCACCTCCGAGACTCCTACAGTCTCTGCGAGCCAGCTCAGATGTCACCTCCTCTGAGAAGCCTCCTCTCCTGCCCTGTGCTGTCTGTCCGCCCCCTCCTCTGCACAGACTTGCTCATCGTATACTAAGGCACTTGGACCACAACGAGCGACCCGGAGTGAGTGTGTCCCCTGTGTCCCCAACTCCTTGTGCTCTGCTCGGAGCAGGGGTCAAGAGGAACCCGGGGCGCTTGGATTTTTCTTGATGCTCCTAGGACATTTGAAAATAAGATGGCAAAACACGTTCACAAATAAATACTGAGGCCTATTTTTCCACGTTTAATACATTAATGGCTTCTAATACAAAAAAATCACACCATAATTGTGCTGCTCACAAGATGATTAAAGGATTTATTAAAATAACGTAGGGTGCTCCGCAGGCATAGTAGTCTTTGTTAGTAAGAAACAAGCTTAAGGGCACAGAAAGAGGGTCTTTGATCAAATAGGTCAGTGGATCTGACATAACGTTAACCCCATTCGGAGATAATATCAAAAGCCTAACTTGGAGCCCCTGGCCCAGTGGTTCTTCTGGCCCCTTTCTGTGATGAGGGGCTCCGCTGCCCCCTCTGTACCCAGTAGGTGCTCAGTGTTTGCCGAATGATGGGAACACGTGCAGCTTTCCAAGTTAATTATTGAAAATTCTCATACAATAAGTATTCCTGAGAAACAATGAAGTCCTGAACAATGGGGCAGGAAGCCACCTCCTTCTCCAGTGACCCCCCAACCCTCAGAGTCCCGCTGAAGGCTGCAGCAGGAAGCCCCTCACCCACCGTCTCTCCTCCCCTTCTTCCCCAAGGGCACCAAAGGCAGTTGGGCTTTCCCTTTGCTCTCAGCCTCTCTTCTCCTCCACCCTCTAAGGGTCCCAGGTGAAGAGAGAGAGAAGCACTTAACTCACAGAAGGAGGCCAGCAGCCAAGCTGGGCTCCGAGGGAGAGTCGTCCTGCCCCTAGGCAGGCCTGAGGAATAAAAGAAACAGTGAGAGGACAAAGAAGGACTTAGAGCACTGGAGCAAGGGGGAGAAAGGCCTAAGGAAGTTTACAAAGCAATCTGTCAGAGAAAGGATGAAAAGGGAGCCCTGCTGGGCTGAGACGCTCAGGGGCTCAACTCACCTTAGGCCCAATTAGAAATGTGCAATTACTGCACCGAAGTCTGAACTGAGCTCCCCCCACCTCCTGTCCTTGTCGAGAAGTTTCCCTGAGCGCGAGGCCTCCACTTTCTGAGTTCTGGCAGCCTCAAATACCTCTGCTCTACTGGGCTCAATCTACCAATTTGCTTGAATCCACCAAACTGGCCCAACTTCCAATCCCTTCTGGATTTCCAGCAGAAACACCACGTGAGGGGAAGGCCACCAGCAGATTCTCACAGCTCCTGGGCCACTCTGACTTCCCAGATTTTCTGAGCCAGTGAAAATATCCACAGGCCTTTCTGGAAGTCTCCCCGCTACCCCAGCCACCAAAGGCAGGATAGATAATAGTAACAGCTATCATGTGAGCGTTCCTTCTGCGTAGTGCTTTATGTCACCTCACTCAGTGCTCACCACCAACTGAGGGACAATTGCTCTGTCTTACAGAAAGGGAAATGGGCCTGCGGAGATTGAATGACTTTCTAAAGGACAGACAGCCAGGATTCCAACTCAGGTCTGTCTGACCTCGATACCCCATGCTTTTCCCACTGCGGACACCGTCTCTTTCTCGGGGACCTTCCAAAATTCCTTTTTCTCTTTCTTTCTTCTTATTTATTTTTTTGTGTGTGTGGTACCCAAATAAATTTCAGATGGGGTAGGATGGTATAATTCTGAGCTATCTAAAGAATTCCTAGCCTCACAGCTGGGGATGAGAAGAGGAGTGGGAGTGGGAGAGCGGCCTCAGGGCTGGGTAGGGTCCTAGCTCTTTTTAGACACTTGAGTAATTTAACCATAAATAACTGGGCACTGGGAACAGGACACTCACTAATAAAAGCATAGCCCGGAGTCATGTTGGGGGTTGGGGGGGGAATTCAAGTCACTTAGTGGGTGGATATATCTGCAAAACAAAAGAAAAGCCCCTTTCCCAGCCCAGGCGGAGAAGTCTCCTGTAAAGTTAGAGACAACAGGCTTCTGGGCACGTAGCCAAGGTTCTGGGGATATTTATAACTTGAAGAGGGTGGGAGTCCCTAATAAGCTGCTATATTCTTTTTCCATCACTTCCCTCTCCAAGGCTACAGCGAGCTCAGAGCTCTTCCCCACGCAGAATGCCTGCTTTCCCTAGTGCTCGGCTGCCATTGTCTAATTTTCTCATCCTGGCTGGGGAAAGGGAAGGCTGCAAGCCCTTCCGTTCGGAAGAACTCCAGTTGAATGCAGCTTAGCTGCTGCTGGTGTTTCTTGGCTAGCTGCTGTGGTCTCAGGGATCTGCCTATGAGTCCGTGGTTTCTCTGAGCTGCCTGAGAGTCTGTGAGTCTTTGGGATCCGCCTACGGATCTCGGGGCTCTGCAGCCAAGTCTACGGATTTGAAATCTACCTGCGGGGCTGAGATATCCGGGATCTGCCAGTGATCTCCAGAATCCTTCCAAACACCCGAAGTCTCAGAGAACTCTGCCTGCGGATTTGGAATCTGTTTGAGGCCTCTCAGATCTTGGAGCCGACGATCTAGTGGATCTTTTGCGGGTCAGGAGGTAAGCCTGTTCTTTCCCCAGCTGGGTTTTTCGGCTTCCCACCTTCAGCCGGTCAGGGACTGAAGGTCCGCCCGGCTCAGGGCTCAGAGGCCCAAGAACTCATCCGTGCAGGAAACCGTCAGAAATCCTTTTAGGAGACAATCCATCAGGGATGATAAGGACGACTCTTCTCAGCCCTGAGGCCGGACTCGCTCCTCCTTCGGCGCCCTATCCCCCACCGTCGCTTCTGTATACCCTCAGGGTTTTCGCATCCCCTCTACTGGGCGCAACTTAACCCGCCCCTCAAGGGGCGCCCTCTTTAGAAGGACAAGGTTGGATGCCCCTATAGGGTTAACAGCGGTGGAGCCGGGACACCGCCTGGCCAAACCGCGTACCGCACTAGCCAGCACACCCGCGGCGCAGGGTCTCCTGGGAGTTGTAGTCTGGGTAGCCGGTGAGAGTGCCGCAGGCCCTGCTGGGAGACGTAGTGCGTGGGCGGAGCTCAAAGTTACAGCGCGGCCGCTGAGTCTCCCCTGGGGAGTGGGCGGCTGCCGCTTTCCTCTCAGGCTGTCAAATGAGGGCCAATCCCAGAAGAACCCAACACAGGCCAGCGTCTAAATTAGGCCCGAAGTCGAAGTTAAGGCCCGACTCAAGATAAGCTTCTAAGGTCGTGAGGAGATGCAGGGCAACGTCTCTGGCTTAATCGGGCTGTGGTCTCCAAGTGAAGAAAGCGGAAGATACTACGCCCTGGCTAGGAGGACGTGCTTCTTTCTTCACCCTTTTGTTCTTTTCCCTCCTTGGTTTTTGGCCTCTGACTGGCCTTTGTACGCCAGAATGGAACTCCAACTCCCGGCAGGCCACGGGGGCAGGCGCAGGCGTGATAGGGTGCTCAGCCACGCTCAAGAGGCGGGCCTAATGTTCGCCATCTAATTGGCGGAGCGTTTTGCGAGCTTTGCTCGCTGATTGGTTGAGGTAGCTGCCGGAAAGGGCCCAGCCTCGAGATGGGAGAGCGGAGGCGTTCTGTGGGCTGGGCTGAGAGCCTCCTCCCCGAGACCGCATCGACTTGACCCCCCGGCCCGGGAGAGCCCGAGCCAGGGGGCTGTCTTAGTAAATTCCTGCAGTGCCTCCACCCTACGGTGGCGGAGACACAGAGGGCGGGTCGCGCTCGAGGGTCAGGGAGGAGAGTGACCCGGCCCGGGTCCAGGGCCCTCCCCACCCGTCTGGCGGCCAGAACTCCAGCCCTGGGGAGTGGGCAGGGCCTGTTTTCTGTGCCTCACGCCCTGCTTTTCGCCTCCTTTAGCGCTGTCTGCTAGCTGCTTTCCTGCTCTCTCTTCTGGGAGGCGAATCCTTGAGTCCGAGATGGCAGCCACCCTGCTCATGGCTGGGTCCCAGGTAAGCCGGGGGTGGCTTCTCGGACCCTGCCTCTGCTTATCCACCTTGTCCCGGCGTTTCTTTGCTCTGCAAATCCCTGTTGGCAATTCCCTGGGATTAGTAATTCACTCGCTTCGGTATTCTGCCTCCAGGAACCTCAGTACCAGGCCAGTATAGCCACAGACAAGCATTTATCGAACACCAGCTGTATGCCTTTAAATACTGGGGAGACAAAAGATGGATGAAACGGGCCCTCCCTGCTCACAGTCTTTAGGGAGACAGACGACGCATCCGGTTAACCGTAATAGGACGTGATAACAGCTTTATTTGTCGTAGGAACAAAGTGCCAAAGTGCCGTGGTGTGAGAACCAAGAAGTGGGAGTGATTAATGCTGGAGAGTCCGAGGGAGGAGTGGAGCGGAGCAGGGGTTGGGGGCACAGAAGAACAGTTTGTACTGGAACAGGGCCTTAAAGAATTGTAAGATCTCACTAGTCTGAGAAAGAGATTCCAGGAAAAGAGGAACATTGTGAGTAAAGGTATGGAATGATGTAGGCGATGCATGTGTTCTGAGAAAAGTACGGCTAGAGGATAAAGTTCTGGAGTGGCCAGGGACATCTGGCTATGGAAATAGCGGGGCAGTCAGCTGGTAAATGGCTTCCTTCTCTACCACATCTCTTTTTTTGCCTGCTCATTTCTTCTCTCCACTCTTCAGTTAATTCCTTTTGCGTTCTCAACGATTCTAGCCATGTCTCTAATTTCAAGAAGAGAAACTTGTACTAACCTCCAGACACCAAGTAATGAGGAAGCATTGTGTGATTTCAGGCACCTGTGACATTTGAAGATATGGCCATGTACCTCACTCGGGAAGAATGGAGACCTCTGGACCCTACACAACGAGACCTTTACAGGGATGTTATGCAGGAGAATTATGGAAACGTCGTCTCATTAGGTAAGTAAGGATTCTCTCTCTCTCCACCCCCACATTTTCAAGACTCTCAAAAATGGCTTAACTCTTCCAATGCAACCTAGTTGTTTGATTTTTAAAGCAATTAATTGGCTATTGGCTTGAGTTCCGTCCACAGGCAAATCTTTTGCGTGTAGGAACATCAGTCATATTGTTTAAAAAGAAAAACTGTTTCTGCCCATTTTAGAAACATTCAGATTTCTTATGCCCTGAGTCATCTACCCTTCTCCAGCCTGTTTGTACAGATCACTGACCAAACAGGTCTAACATAATGGTGCGTGCCAGGATGTAAATGCCCCTGTAAATGGTGATTTTACTACCAGATTGAGGGGAGTTCTGACCCAGGTTCATGGGAGGGCAAAAAGCCACAATTTTGTGTTAGTTTTGGCTTCAGAGCCCTAGCTTTGGCTGAGGTCCTTTATTTATCTGGAGCAGGTACTTGTCTAGAGGTGATTCAGAGTTGATCGTAGGTTTTGAGTGTGTCAAATGTTCAGGAGAATCATGAATAGAATGATCACAGATTCTATTAGGCAGGGAAGTGAATTTTTTTGATGGCCTGCAGACCTGTCTACTCTTGGCTATCCTTTGGTGTGGATGTAACTAGAATAAATAATATATTCTTGAGCTGAATGGTCTTTGACTCACTTAGTCTCTTGGTAACACTTGACAGAAGTTAGCAACTGTGTATGGTTCACTAGGTCATCTGCCATTCAGTAGGACTAATTCTTTTTTGGAAACCTTTATTTCTGTAGCCTTTCCCAGAACAAAAGGCAACTATGAGGGGTTTCGTTCTAAACTTGGGCTCTTCCTGATGTTCCAAGATTCTTGGATCTTTCCTTTAGAAAAGTAACTAGAAATGAAGTTAATTACCTAGATGTATTGCAGTCTCTAATCCAAATATTCCACTCAATCCAACAAAAGAATGAAGTGAGAATCTTAAAGAAATGTGAATTTATATGGCTATGGTCCAGCCCAAGTAGCACTTGTTAGAAGAATGGAAGCATGAAAGAACACACACACACACACACACACACACACACACACACACAAAACAAGTTCCTTTCCCAAATAAATATGGCACTGGGTTAATAATATTTACAAGGTTTCTTTACCTCAAGACTTGTCAGAGCCTTTAATGTGTTAAATGCCATGTGAATTTCTAAGAAGAGGCTATTGGATGCATCATGTACCAAATGAATTTATCCATGGACCCTTTTCTTCCAGCATACCTATTAACTTCTTTGTTGAAGAGTATGCTAAGAAACACAACTTGGAAAATACAGTGTCTGGTAGAAAGTTTCTTGTAGACAGTGGTTATATATTTTCATTTTCATTTGCAGACTGTATTTAGTTAATGTCAGGAATGTTCTGAGCTGTTTTTGCATCCTCCAACCTTCCCTCCTCTATTCATACTAGGAGGCCACTGGAAAGTAGCAAGTAACATTTGGCAGTCACCTCTCCTGTCAGTTAAAGACTTGCTATAGCCAGACAAAAATGTGTTTTTTCCATAGTAACCCAGTAGATTCTTAGTAACTATGACATGGTAATAATGAAGACTTGAAAAGTTAAGAACATAACACACAACACAATCACACATAAAATATCTAGGCCCGGGCGCCTGGGTGGCTCAGTGGGTTAAGCCGCTGCCTTCGGCTCAGGTCATGATCTCGGGGTCCTGGGATCAAGTCCCGCATCGGGCTCTCTGCTCAGCAGGGAGCCTGCTTCCCTCTCTCTCTCTCTCTCTCTGCCTGCCTCTCTGTCTACTTGTGATCTCTCTCTGTCAAATAAATAAATAAAATCTTTAAAAAAAAATATCTAGGCCCTTGGCTTTTAGAGATTCTAATATGGAGTCTCTTATATTTTCTGTTTCTGGCTCTTCTCTTTCAAAACACCAGGAACATATATATATAATTTTCTTAAAGAACCATTAACTCTAGTGGTACAGAGCATGAACCGTGATCAGACAGACCTGGGTTTCAATCATGGCTCCACCATTTACTACTTTATAAGCCTGCACAAGTCACTTCTCTTGGTCTTTATTTTATTTTATTTTTTTTAAGATTTAATTTATTTGTCAGAGAGAGCAAGTGCACAAGCAGGGGGAGCAGCAGGCAGAGGGAGAAGCAGGCTCTCTGCTGAGCAAGGAGACCTAAGTGGGACTCGATCCCAGGACCCTCGATCATGACCTGAGCTGAAGGCAGACACTTAACCAACTGAGCCACCCAAGTGTTGCCCTTCTCCAGGTCTTGGATTTAAATCATCATAGAGTGGAAATCATCATAATGCTGGACTTTCAGGGTGGTTGAAATAATGGGATAAAGAACTTAGCACAATGCCTGGTACACAGTAGATAAATTTTTTGTGTGTATTTGCCAGTATTATTATTATGACTATTTACCCTTTATTACAGATTTTGAGATCAGGAGTGAGAACGAGGTGAATCCAAAGCAAGAGATTAGTGAAGATGTAGAATTTGGGACTGCCTCTGAAAGACCTGTCGGGAATACTGAGGAAAATCCTGAAAATGAAGAGGCCTTTGAAAGCGGGGATAGACCAGAAAGACAGTGGGGAGATTTAACAGCAGAAGAATGGGTAAGCTATCCTCTTCAACAAGTCACTGATCTGCTTGTTCACAAGGAAGTCCACACAGGCATCCGATATCATATATGCTCTCATTGTGGAAAGGCCTTCAGTCAGATCTCAGACCTTAATCGACATCAGAAAACCCACACTGGAGACAGACCCTATAAGTGTTATGAATGTGGAAAGGGCTTCAGTCGAAGCTCACATCTTATTCAGCATCAAAGAACACACACTGGGGAAAGGCCCTATGACTGTAATGAGTGTGGGAAAAGTTTTGGAAGAAGCTCTCACCTCATTCAGCACCAGACAATCCACACTGGAGAAAAGCCCCACAAATGTAACGAGTGTGGGAAAAGTTTCTGCCGGCTGTCTCACCTAATCCAGCACCAAAGGACACACAGTGGGGAAAAGCCCTATGAGTGTGAGGAGTGTGGGAAAAGCTTCAGCCGGAGCTCTCACCTAGCTCAGCACCAGAGGACCCATACAGGTGAGAAGCCTTACGAGTGTAATGAATGTGGACGAGGCTTCAGTGAGAGATCTGATCTCATCAAACACTATCGAGTCCATACGGGGGAGAGGCCCTACAAGTGTGATGAGTGTGGGAAGAATTTCAGTCAGAACTCTGACCTAGTGCGCCATCGCAGAGCCCACACAGGAGAAAAGCCGTACCACTGTAATGAATGTGGGGAGAATTTCAGCCGTATCTCGCACTTGGTTCAACACCAGAGAACCCACACTGGGGAAAAGCCATACGAATGTAATGCTTGTGGGAAAAGCTTCAGCCGGAGCTCTCATCTCATCACACACCAGAAAATTCACACTGGAGAGAAGCCCTATGAGTGCAACGAGTGTTGGCGAAGCTTTGGTGAAAGGTCAGATCTAATTAAACACCAGAGAACCCACACTGGAGAGAAGCCCTATGAGTGTGTACAGTGTGGAAAAGGTTTTACTCAGAGCTCCAACCTCATCACACATCAAAGAGTTCATACGGGAGAGAAGCCGTATGAATGTACCGAATGTGAGAAGAGTTTCAGCCGGAGCTCAGCTCTAATTAAACATAAGAGAGTTCATACTGACTAAGTCCTATAATTAACAAGAAATGATTCATTTGAAAGTACAGTTTTATTTGATATCCAAGAGCTCTCTCAAGACTGAGCTTCTTTTACCATACTGAATTTCCATGTGGGCCACAGGTTAAAACATCAAAGAAGATAAGCCATTTGCAATTCTGACCCACAACTCTGGGAAATGTTATCTCTTCCTCCAAAGTAATGATTTTTATTCATTCGATATTAATGAAGTACTTCATCAAAATCAACCCCACAAATAACTGGGAATCAGAAGACCAGGGGATAAATGCTGGTAAATACTCGGGCCTGGAAATGGAGTAAAACTTTCAAAGTTATTTCTCTCATCCTTGGCCCAAAGAACTATGCTAGGGGAAATGTTGGACTGTAATAGGGTGGTCACAGCTGCTTTAGAAAAAGACAACCAGAGACTGCCCAAATTGCCACACCTATTCACTCTCTGTAGTAGTTGGGCACACACATCTTCCCCTTCAAAAGGCTTTTTCCTTGAGTTGCTCATGCATTTGTCTCTTTCCATCTTCCTGAGAGCAGGATTCTGCACGATGAAGGCAATGATCAAAACTTTTCTCACTGTTTCTAATTTAACTTTATTAAAGCTTGCATCTTTGGAGAAGCTAACTGAAGATACAGATTGAAAGGAAAAATGAGACACAGGTTTGGGGACCAAGGAACTCATCAGTGGTGGTGACTTTAGCAAAAGAGATGCCCACTGTTGTTCTCGCCATTAATCAGAATGTATTCATTTTCTTTGGGAATCACCGTAGGGAACATTGTAGGGAAAATATCTTCAAGGAAAGCTAGGACCATGCTGATGGTGGAGTGTAAGGAGCAAGTGGAATTGACCACTTCAGGGAAGGAAACACAGAATTCCTCCCCAAGGAATACCACCAGTCCTTTCTGTGTTCTTCCCCCTCTGCCCTTTAGATCAATTCTCCTTATACTGCTAACTCTAGAATTTGATAAGGGCCACATCCCAGTGTTCATCTTGGCTTGCATAAGGGCATGTGTAATGTACAGTAAAACATGTATTCTTGTAATTTTTCCAGTAGCGGAAACTGTATTCACACAGAATTAGCATGTTCTTGGGTGATGTTGATCATGACAGAGCTACAGACAACTTCAGTGTGAGAAATGTCCTTTTGTTTTCATTTTTTCTAAGGAAAAAACTTAAACACTAGTGCTCTAGTGTGCACTCTCCTGTAAGATCTGTCTTTGTACAGAACTAAGCACTTGTTTCTGTGTATCAGCCAATTGGGGGAGACAATGACCGGATAGAGAGATTGATTGTCCTGTTCTCAGACTGAATTATCTTCTCTTTGGCCTACTCAAAAGGAATTAATAAACCTAGA
The DNA here is from genome assembly GCF_002288905.1 of Enhydra lutris kenyoni. Lineage (NCBI taxonomy): Eukaryota > Metazoa > Chordata > Mammalia > Carnivora > Mustelidae > Enhydra > Enhydra lutris. The sequence continues at coordinate 2,763,142 of NW_019154122.1, forward strand.
TAGGAATGTATCTCCATCCTCTCAGTCTACAGAAACATGTAGTTAAAATGAGAGTTGACCCAATTTAAACCTGTTAGTGTCAGATCCTCTCATCCCAGCCCACCATAGGAATTAAGAAATACCCCAGATGTTGATGCTTACCCAGGCTTTTGGGGGTGGCAGTGTGAGGGGACTAGAGTAAGGAATATATATTTTTGAGAGTGCCCCCAAGTTCTTCCTACTGTGCTTTATCGTGAGTGTTGTAACATTTGAAAAATACTTCTGCCGTAGCTCTTTGGGACTTGGTGTGTTAAGGGAGCCAGTGGTCTCTCGGGGAGTCTACTAAAATGAGTCATTAGGACCCACAGCTGTGTGGGCCTGCTTCCTTTGCAGTGAGTGACACAGCCTTGAAAGTAACAACACCACTCCCTGAAGGAGGTTTCTTTATTATGTTGCCTCTCCTATTGAAATACAAACTGGGGCAGGGAGCATGTTTTGTGTTCTATACAAAAATCTAGCCGATGGTGGGTATTCATATTTTAATTGTTGAATGACTTACATGTTCTAGATGACTCAACTCGAGTGTGTCTTTTCCCGTGTCAGTGTTGCTAATGGTTTTAATGACTAGCAAAGTTCTCCTGTTGTTTCTGTGAGCCACAGTGGGCGTCAGCTTTGGAGTGGCCCCAGAAGACAGCATTCTCATGACCCAAGTATATATCACTCCCGTTTTCTTCCCCACTCTTCTGCCTCGCCCCAAGCTGTTCCTGCTGCTGTTTTTGGCTTCTTAGAGGTGAGTGGCTCACGAAGAGGCTTCTAAGTGCCCCAGCCTTCTCTCCATATGCCTACACTCCAGCTGGGAAGTTAAAAGGGCAAGGGCCAGACCTCCTGTTTCCTCTCTTTTTTCCCAACTGCTGCCCATTTGCCGTGTTGAACTTTGTGTAGAACTTATGCATCAGACTCTCCTTGCTAATGCTTTTTGCATGTCTTCTGCTCCCCAGTCTCTGGCTGCTTCTGCACATACCCTGAACACTTTGTGCCTGTTTTCTATGGTTGTGGAGAGTGAGTGAATAAGTAAGTGTGTAGAGCAGTTTTTCGTAGGGTATTGGTCGCAGTTATGCTAGTGTCTACATCTGTATTCTAACAATATTCTATAATTAAAAGTATAATTTTTAAAAATCAAAACACTGAGAGTTATTTTAGTCATCCACCACCGATTCCTAAGATGGCATTTCATCACATTCATTAAAATGGGCATGATCGTCTTTACATTAATGCATTTGTACAGATGTTCTCGTGGAAATGGAGTACGTTGTTTTCACACATGCCTGAGCCCTCTGGATATTGCCAAAATTTGGGAAGATGCAAAGATCTGGGTAGTTTCCTATAAAGATTGGGCTGGTAGCAAAAGAGCATGGAAATAATTTGGTTATGAGTGGCCCATGAGCTTTGGAGAGGGAAAAAAAACACATCCAAAAGCAGAAATGAGAGGAGGCCTTGTTGCTTTTAGGAGGTATTTTTGGGTACCTGTTGAGAACGCTGAAACAATTTCTACTGAACCAGTGTTGGGATCCCAGAACAGATAACCTCTCAGAAACAGTCAAAGGCTCTCTGTTCGGGACAGTTAGTTTGCCTAAGGCAGTGATTATGTATTACTAGGGTGTGGCTATGTTTTCAAATCACTTGCAAGCAATTTTCTTTGATGAATACCTTCTTTAAAGGGAGGCAGGCTAGGCAGAGGGAGGGAGTAGAAGTGCTTTAAATAGAGGAAAAACACAAATACGGAAGAAAAATTGTAACTATACCTATTGCCAACACTTGGAAAAGGAAAGACGGTTTATCAAAACCCTTTTTATAAAATTCTGTTTTTCCCTCTACGTGATCAACAGTTTTTATTTCTGGGAGGAAACGTAAAAGGAAAACGCGGGGGGCTCCTGGGTAGTTCAGTGGGTTAAAGCCTCTGCCTTCGGCTCGGGTCATGATTCCAGGGTCCTGGGATCGAGCCCCACATCGGGCTCTTTGCTCAGCGGGGAGCCTGCTTCCTCCTCTCTCTCTGCCTGCCTCTCTGCCTACTTGTAATCTCTGTCTGCCAAATAAATAAAATCTTTAAAAAAAAAAAAAAGGAAAACGTGGGCTCACCCGGAGCCTCTGCTCTAAAGGTATTTGATATGTTAATGCTTCGCCATTTTTGTAAAGGAGATTTCCTTCTGTGTGATCTGTTCTCTAAGAGGCTAGGTTAAGGCTTTGCTTCCAGGCCGCTAGGATACCGATGAACGCACTGAAATGATAATTTGTTAAGTGGTTCCCTACTGTTTCAAAAGTTGGTATTATTTGAAAAGGAGTTCCTATGCCCTGGGAGAAATGGACTCTTTGAAGCGTTGGTTAGATACCCATTTCTACAATAGTCTGGGCTACCGTTTCTCTGTTGGGGACTCCAAGATAAAAGGTCATTAGTGAAAACCACTGAGGAGTGAAACTAACAGAAGAAAATTACCTTGTTATGACCTAAAATTGTTTCATAGTTAATCCCATTTTAAAACCTGTTTTCCTAAATACTTCATGTTCAAAGTTTGTATCATTTTCAGCTTCTCCAAAGGTGGTTTTGTTTTTCCTTCTAGGGGAGATTGAGGCTGATAACCTCAAGATCTCACTCTGAGTTTCACAGTAGCCCTTGCGCCTAGCTGCCTTGTAGACCCCTCCATTTGGAAATTACCCAGGCACCTTAAAATCAACGCCCCAACAGACCTTAGCACTTTCTTCCACCACCTCCCAGCTGCCTCTCCTATAATTCGTTCCCTCCCTCTCTCCCTCCCTTTATCCCTCCCTCCCTCCTTTCCTTCCTCCTTTTTCCTTCCTTTAGATTTACTTATCCATTTGAGATAGAGAGGAGGGCGTGTGAGAGAGAGTGAGGAGAGGGGCAGAGAGAGGGAGAAAATCTTCTAGCCAACTCCCTGCTGAACGGGGAATGTGACATGAGGCTACATCCCATGATCCATGAGATCACAACCTGAGCCGAAACCAAGAGTAGAATGCTTAACCGACTGAACCACCCAGGCACCCCTCCTGTATTTCTTAACTCAGTCATTGCCAGGTTATCCAAGCTGGACACTTGCATATCATATTCAACAGCTCCTGCTCCTTTTGGCACCCTCCCCAAACCAATAAATATTAGCGGACTAGGCATTCAGTCATGACCAACCTTCCTTTCTCTACTTGCTCTCTCACGACTTACCATGTGACCTTGGGCAAATTAATTTATTTTCCTGCTCCTTGGATTTCTCATCTATAAAATGGGGGTAGTTATATCTGCCTCATAGAGTTGCAAAGATATAAGCAAGGTAATGGGCTCGGCTACAGTCATTCAGACCATCACCAGACCACATCTTGCTTACAGTGTTTCTTCTTTTAAAATTTCCTTAGTTAACATACAGCGCAATATTGGTTTCTGGAGTAAAATTCAGTGATTCATTACTTACATACACCTCCCAGTGCTCATCACAACAGATGCTCTCCTTAATATCCATCACCCGTTTAACCCACCCCCCACCCACCTCCCTCCATCAACCCTGTCTGTTTTCTATCCTTAAGAGTCTCCTATGGCTTGTTTCCCTCTCTCCTTTTTTTTTTCTTCTTCCCCTTCCCATATGTTCATCTGTTTTCTTAAATTCCACATATGAGTGAGATCATGAATCATACAGTATTTGTATTTCTCTGACTTATTTCACTTAGCATTAATACACTCTAGCTCCAGTGTCGTCGTTGCAAATACTTTTAAAGATTTTATTTTGGGGGAGGGCACCTGGGTGGCTCAGTCAGTTGGGCATCTCCCTTCAGCTCCGGTTGTGGTCCCCAGGCCCTGGGGTTGAGCCCCACGCTGGGCTCCCTGCTCAGTGGGGAGTCTGCTTCTCCCGTTCTTCCCCCAGCTTATGTTCTCTCTCTCTCGATCGCTCTGCTCTCTCTCTCTCTCGCAAATAAATAAATAATAAATAAATAAAATCTTTTTAAAGAAAGATTTTATTTTTAGAGTGAGCAAGCAGTGGGTGGGACGAGGGAGAGGGAGAATCCTGAAGCTGACTGCCTGCTGAGCACAGAGCCCAAAGTGGGCCCCATCCCAGGACCCTTAGATCGTGACTTGAGCTGAAATCGAGTTGGCACTTTACCAAATGAGGTGCCCCTAAAGATTTTACTTTTAAGTAATTTTTACACCCACCTTGGTACTCAAACTCACAACCCCAAGATCAGGAGTTGCAAGTTCCTCTGACTGAGCCAGCCAGGCACCCCACATCTTGCTTACTGAAACCACCTCCTAATGTGTTTTCATTTTTTAAAAAAGATTTTATTTTTGCAAGAGAGATAGAGAGAGAGCGAAAGAGAGAGCCCATGCACATACAAGTAGGGGGAGGGGCAGAGGAGAAGCAAACTCCCCGCTGAGCTGGGAACCCAGACACAGGACTCCGTCCCAGGACCCTGGGATCATGACCTGAGCCGAAGGCAGCTGCTCAACAGACTGAGCCACCCAGGCGCCCGAGCTAGATCTTTCTGAAGGGCAAATCCTTTCCTGCCACTGTTCTGTGCAAAACCTTCTTATGCCTCCCATTGCCAGCTGCATACAGTGAAACTCCTTCTGTGTTCATTTTTTAGAGACCATCTTTGCTCTGGCCTCTGCTGCCCTCCGCTGCCCTCAGTTTCAGTTCTCTGCACTACACTCTCCAAACTGTTCTGGAGAATAGTTCTCTCCACTATTCTGGCCAACTCCTCCTCTCCTTCAGGTCTCATACCTCACTTGTTCTAGGAACCCTTTCCCGATCCCACAAGACTGGATCAGATGTTCCTTGTCAGTGTTCCATGGGTTTATTCCAATCAAAGCACTTTACCCCTGTTTCATAATTGCCTGTTTACTTTTTCGTCTCCTCCATTAGACTGTTACCCTTGAAGTCATTGTGTCTTGCTCATCATTTAATCTTCAGCTGCTAGCAAATGTTTGACTTCAGGTACAGACTAGGCAGACATCAGATATCTGTTGGATAAATGAGAGGAGAATATGTGTAAACTTCCTTCCCCTCAGCAGGGCTGGTTGCTTCAGTTCTGATTTGTCATCACACAGGCTACTCATGAAAGAACTGTAGAAATTCTGTCATTGCATACCTGGTGAGGCCTTATGCAAGAGGACGAAGGCTCCCCCAGGTGATGTGCTCCATTTAAGACGTCTCCTCTCCCCTCCCCCAGATAAAGCTGGGGTCATGAAGACACCACCCCTGATGGTTCCTGTGTTTAATGAGACTTTGTCATCTTTGGAGGGTTAACTAGGAATAGACTCTTTATGGCAACTTTGGAGCTGTGTTACATGGCAGGCTGTCAATGCGGGAAGCGTGGGCAGGATTTTAAGATCCCTGCTCTAAGTTTGGTATTTGGTCAAACTCTGAATTCTCCAAGCAGATCACATAAACCAAAGGTGATTAATCTTTTACAGGGAGACTCCAGATTCCTTTGCGAATCTCATGAAAGTTTGGCAACATTTGCTTTTATGGAGTTTTGAGAATTCTTTATATGTTTTGGATACAAGGCCTCTATCAGACATAGGATTTGCAAAAATTTCTCCCTGTCTTTGGCTTGTCTTTTCATTCTCTTAATAGTGTCTTTCGAAGAACCAGTTTTAAATTTTGGTGTTCATTTTCTGATAGGATTTTGATCCAAGGTTTCCTTCTCTGGGTCTCCACATGGATAGCTCTTGAATCATAGCACTTAAATCTGGTTTTTAGCGAGGGCAGGAAGAAGCACACTTTCTGAACTTCATTCTTGTTTGGTTATATCCCCTCTAGTGGAGTTTGGGTTTTAGCCTAGGTAGTACTGCCATTCGACCAGGACAACAGGGCGAGCCTCCTGAGCCCGGCTCTTTAAAGGGCCTGATCTGGCTCTCCTCCAGTTGCACATTTCTTCATGGGGTTAAGGGGACATGCCCATCCAGAGCTCACACCCCTCTCCCCTTCTCTAGATCACAAACTTCAAGTATTTAGGACCTTGGAATTCTTTGCCCAAACAGCCCAATTCCAAGCTTCTTCCCCAGGTTGTTTTCTTGAGGGCAAGTCAACCTTTGTGTGTGTACCCCTAGGCCTAGGTTTATAGGATATACTTATACTAGGCTTATAGGATAGACTTATACCTGCAGGTTAGGTAGCCTCCCACATGTGGACACTAGGGCCCTTCTAGAACAGGGCAGACAAATTGGGAAAAGAAGAGGGGCAGGCCTCTGTTTGTACTCTATTCCTTTTCTGGTTCCAGGTATGCTATCAAAAATTTCCGGGACACCTGGCTGCCTGAGTAGGAAGAGCAGGTGACGCTTGAGCTCTGGGTCATGAGTTTGAGTCTCGCTTTGGGTGTAGAGATTACTAAAATAAATTATTTTTTTTAAAATTTGGGGGTGCCTGGCTAGCTCAGTAGTAGAGCAAGCAACTCTTCTTGATCTTGGGGTTGTGAGTTTGGGCCCCACATTGAAAGTAGAGCTTACTTAAAATTTTTTTTTTCATGAGCGACTTGTGAGGAGGAGTCAGAACTTTGAAATTCCAGATTTCTGAGGTAAGTGATTCGTTGAGTGGATGAGTATGCTATGAATGGAGCCAAAACACATAAAAGAGTAGGAATCTGGAATGGGTATCAAGATTACAAGTTAAAGCGCCCCTGGGTGGCTCAGTGGGTTAAGCATCTGCCTTTGGCTCAGGTCATGATTCCAGAGTCCTGGTATCAAGTCCCACATCTGGCTCCTTGCTCAGCGGGGAGCCTGCTTCTCTCTCTCCCTCTCCCTGCTACTCCACCTGCTTGTGCTTTCTCTCTCTCTGTCAAATAAATAAATAAAAATTCTAAAAAAAAGATTACAAGTTAAGTCATTTAACAAAAATTTGCTGAGCACCAGTTTATGTACCTGGCATAAGACTGAATGAGATGAAAACTCTGCCGTTGTAGAACTTATATTCTGGTTGGCGGGTGGGGGGGCGTGATGGACAGTAAACAAAGACATATATAGCATCCAGTGATAACAAGAAAAACAAAGAAAGGACAGAGAGTGAAGGGGACTGCTATTTTAGAGAGAGTGGTCAAGGAAAGCCCCCCTAAAGAGGTGACATTAGAGAAAGACCCTGGATGAGTCATCAGGATATCTGGGGAAAATGTTCTAAATCCTTAATTTACTGAAGAGCGATGTAAGGTAGTGAGGCCATGATTGGCAGGCATACTGGAGGAACAACCACCAGATTGGTGGGGGGTGGAACTCGTTGAGGAAGGGGGCAAAAGGTGGGAGATAAAAACCAACTTTAGAGACTAGATGTTGAGTTTGAAGAAACTGTTAGATCCAAGCCCAGCAAGTAGTTGAAAATATGAGTCCAGAGCCCAGGACCAAAAGTTGGGCTGTAGGTAAAGAAATGGGAATAGCTAGCCTGGAGACGATAGTGTAAACCATGCGTGGGAATGGGTGTCCCTCTTAGAGCGTGAGAACAGCATCAAGGATGGAATCCTGGGAACACCAGTAGGTAATGATAGGTAGAGGAGAGGACCTAGAAGGAAGAACCCAGAAAATCAGGAGAGGAGAGTCACAGGGCCAAGCAAGGGGCACATTTCAAGGTGTCCAGACAGCGAGGATGTCTAGTGAAATACTGTGTTTGAAAGTGAGTGGAGGGTATTACAGCCTTGTTATTATTAATGATAGTTAGAGAACACTTGCCCCCTTCTAATGGATATTCCAGTTTAAGGGTAATGAGAATTTTGTTACATGCACATAGTCTATTTATAATCAATTCCTACTGTTTTAGTGGGTTTTAAAAGCAAGACATATGTAAGTTACGCTGAAGGAGCAGAATTCACAATCCCTGTTGACTCTTAACTTGGCTAACAGTGTGTTTAACTTGTATATTTAAATATGGGTAATAATTTGGGGCGCCTGGGTGGCTCAGCGGGTTAAAGCCTCTGCCTTCGGCTCGGGTCATGATCCCAGGGTCCTGGGATCGAGCCCCGCGTTGGGCTCTCTGCTCAGCAGGGAGCCTGCTTCCCCCCTCTCTCTCTGCCTGCCTCTCTGCCTACTTGTGATCTCTGTCTGTCAAATAAATAAAAATAAAATCTTAAAATAAATAAATAAATAAATAAATAAATAAATAAATATGGGTAATAATTCTTAGAATTCTCTGAATTCCGCTGATTTGGGTTAAAAGCTTATAGTAACACTTTCATAAAAGACTTGCAGATAGAGCTCTTCTGCCTGTCTATAGGGAAGCCTTAAAATAATTAGAACTCAGTGGACCAAATGTTATGTTCAATGGTCTCCTAGAATTTGGCTTCTGGACTTTGGGTGGCAGGTGTGGCTGCTGCCTGTGCCTCTCTCTCTAAATGGCTACAGTGGTCAGTGTCAACGGATAGATACATGAAGTTCCTGGTGGTGAGTCGCCAGGGAATCTTGTTGTTGCCGAGTCTGTTAAATTCTTCCATGAGACCAAGCATTTATCGCTCTTAAGTCGGATCTAATAATCCTAATTATTTAGGAAATAAACAAAAAAAAAAAGTTGATTCTTGCTTTCTTGGGTTTGACTGGGGCATTGGAAAGGAGAGCTCACTTTTTCCAGTTTTGCCATATTCCCTCAACAGGACCTGAGGATAAGAGAGAATCCATGAAAAAAAGTAATAAGGACAAAAAGAACTTCAAAATCAGAGACTTCCAACGTAAGGTTTGGGAATATGAAGGCTTAAAAAGAGGGAGGTTTAACCTTATTGGTTTTGATTCTTCTCTTCTGACCATGTTACATAATGATTAAGAGACTAGAATTTGGGGGCACCTAGGTGGCTCAGACAATTAGCACCTGACTCTTGATTTCAGGGTTGTGAGCTCAAGCCCCACATGGCTCCACACTCAGTGGGAGTGACTAGAATTTGGAGTTATATCAGACTTTGAGTCTCAGCTCTAGCTTGAGCCTGAGTTTCTACATCTGCAAAAGGGAGAGGATACATTTTGATATTTGCCTCTAATACTGCAAGCACTTAATGAGATAATCTTGTAAGTACTTAACAAATGTTAACTAGTATTTTTTTAATTGGATTGTTTTTTTATTTTTTTTTTATTTTATTTTTTTAAATATTTTATTTATTTATTTGACAGACAGAGATCACAAGTAGGCAGAGAGGCAGGCAGAGAGAGAGGGGGGAAGCAGGCTCCCTGCTGAGCAGAGAGCCCGATGCAGGGCTCGATCCCAGAACCCTGGGATCACGACCTGAGCCGAAGGCAGAGGCTTTAACCCACTGAGCCACCCAGGCGCCCCTGGATTTTTTTTTAAAGATATTATTTATTTAATTGACAGACAGAGATCACAAGTAGGCAGAGAAGCAGGCAGAGAGAGAAGAGGGGAAGCAGGCTCCCCGCTGAGCAGAGGACCTGATGCGGGGCTTGATCCCAGGACCCTGGGATCATGACCTGAGCCAAAGACAGAGGCTTTAACCCACTGAGCCACCCAGGTGCCCTAGTATTATGAAGACCATATAGGTATAATCATCATGAGTCATTTTCTTTTCCAGCAAACCTATTCAAAGGACTGTTGCTTCCCAATGTTGAGACCCTATGAGGCTACAGTTTTTAGATATGGTTAGTTCTCAGAACAAGTTCCAATTGCATTATGAAGCCAGTGTGCAAACCACATAAGGAAAATGTCATTATCTTATATTATGATTTGCTTGGGACTCTAAACAGTATCTTCTAACTTGTCAGATTGACATTGATGATTTTTTTTGACTGGTAAAAATGTGTACCTCTGTAAGTGAAGAACTTGTCGATGCTGAGACCTTAATTGAGAAGTAGCTTGGCGAGGTGTCTTTTGGAATCACGTGGAACTGTGTTCCAGTCTTGGTTTCAGCTGTGTGGCTTTGAGCAAATGTTTTAACCTCTCTGAGACTTGTTTGCTCAATAAAATGGGAAAATATCACTTATCTTTAAGGTTTCATTTAAAGATCAACAGTAGTATATGTGAAACTCCCTATATACAGTAGAGGTTCAAATCACAGTAAAATGTCTTGTTGCTAAGGTGGAAATATGCTTTCCATTTTAAAGTGGCTTTGATGAATTTGAGAATTAGAAGAGAATTCAATGAGCTAGTGCAAGAATAATCACCTTCTCCTCCTCCTCCTCCTCCTCCTCCTTAAATATTTTATTTATTTACTTGACAGACAGCACAGACAAGGGGAGTGGGAGACGGAGAAGCAGGCTCCCCCCTGAGCAGGGAGCCAGATGCCGGACTTCATCCCAGCATCCTGGAATCATGACCAGACCTGAAGGCAGACACTTAACCTACTGAGCCACCCAGGTGCCCCCACCCTTTTAAAGATATATTTATTTATTTTAGAGAGAGTAGAGCTCCATCATGACATGAGCCATAATCAAGAGTTGGATGCTTAACCAGCTGACCCACCCAGGCGCCCTTGGCACATTCTTTTTTAAAAGAAGCATAATCCTAGGAAGTGTAAGTGAGAAACAGCCTTCAGCTCTGGTCAGTTTGACTGGAGCACTACAGTGTTGGAAAGCACCTTAGAATAATAAAAAAAAATTAAAGTTTGATGAAGAAAGTGAAGTTTGAAGTTTTCAGGTAAAGCTGAGTAGAGGACTCTTGGCACCTAATGTTAACAAGGGTTGGTTGGTGATGTCCTTTCCACAACATGCTACATGTGGCATTTATTTTCCATTTTTCTCTCCTCTTTCTTTCTTTCTATATTCTTTCTTCCTCCCCACTGCCTGTGCCTTTGGATTGTGGCTGCATAGCTTGTCCTTGTTAGTAGTAAGAGAAGGCACTTTGAATTGATGTCATCGTGTTCGAAGTCTGAAGGAGAGACTCAATGCTATAAAAGGGGAAAAAGCATGATGAATATTGACCTATGGATCCAGTAAGAAGGGTTGATAACTTAAAAAAATTCTCTGTTAACTTCAAGTTGTAAGTAGTAAAAGTCAAAGCTTCAATATGAGTATTCTGCTGTCCTGTAATCGTTTTTAAGAAGCAAAAGCATGTTCATTAACATATCTGCTCAGACCCCAGGTTTGGTCTGTGACAGGTAAGGGTTGTAAGATGGCCTGGTTGCACTGTGCTAATCTCAAAAGATTAGGGATATAGCTAGAATGCTCCCTAACAACTCACTTTTATAATGTTTATTTATATATTTGGCCTGTGTTGTTAGCTTGAATGTAAGCTCTTAGAGGACAGAGATTGTGTTCCATTCATTTTATACTCCCTACTTTTAACACAGTGATTTGTCTGCAGAGGGTATACAATACATGTTTGTGGGATATCAAATGCACACACACACACACACACACACACACACACACACACATTTTGTGGGGGGATGCAAAACTCCAATGACCATATTTTCCAAAATAAAAAAAAAATCATGACAAATGGTATGAAAAGGTGGAGTATATTTCTTAGGACTATATGGCCAAAATACTTGAAATGTTATCCCAGAAAATACTGGGTGATGGAATCACTTTAATTATGGTATTCAGCCCAAGGGTTTTTATCCTGTGGTCAGTGGATTTAAAGGAGTCTCCAGATGGAAGTGCATGGTCTTTCAAGTTAGATGAAAAAAGATAACACTTTAAAAAAAGATTTTATTTATTTATTTGAGAGACAGCAAGAGTGCTCACATGCATGAGCAGGGGGAGGGGCAGAGGGAGAGGGAGAGGGAGAAGCAGACTCTCTGCTGAGCGGGGAGCCTGAGGCAGGGCTCCATCTCAGGACGCCAAGATCATGACCTGAGCTAAAGCCAGAGGCTTAACTGATTGAGCCACCAAGGTGCCCCCCCCAAAATAACATTTTTATTTTCATGAATGTCAAACTGAAACTTAGCATTATCCCCCATTGTGAATGCAGGCAACAAACCACAGTAGAATTAGCCGTAACTTTCACTCTGTCACCAATAGATATCAAAGGCATTTTCATATCACATTAGAGTTTTGGGTTTTCTTTTTAAGATTTTATTTATTATTGGGGTGCCCGGGCGGCTCAGTGGTCTAAGCCTCTGCCTTCGGCCCAGGTCATGATCTCAGGGTCCTGGGATCAAGCCCCGCATGGGGCTCTCTGCTCAGCGGGGAGCCTGCTTCGCCCTCTCTCTCTGCCTGCCTCTCTGCCTACTTGTGATATCAGTCTCTCGCTGTCAAATAAATAATAAAATCTTTTTAAAAGATTTAAAAACCTTTAAATTTAAAAAATTTAAAAAAAGATTTAAAAATCTTTTAAAAAGATTTTATTATTTATTTGATGGAGAGAAAGGGAGAGAGGGAATACAAGCAGGAGAAGTGGGAGAGGGAGAAGCAGGCTTCCTGCTGAGCAGGTAGCCTGATGCAGGGCTCGATCCCGTGACCCTGGGATCATAACCCCAGCCAAAGACAGATGCTTAATGACTCAACCACCCAGGCACCCCCATATCACATTATAGTTATCATGGACTTCTTGAATATCTTCTCATCACCGTTTTAAAATTTCTGTAGTTATTTGACCTGCTGCAAGAGCTTGATAGTTAATGTCTTAATAAATAAAAAGATTTATTTCTTTAAAGATGTTATTTATTTGAGAGAGAGAGAGAGAGTGGGAGAGAGAGCACAAGAGTGGCGTGAAGGGCAGAGGGAGAAGCAGACTCCCCATGGAGCAGGGAGCCCCACACAGACTCCATCCGGGGACTCCAAGATCATGACTCCAGCCGAAGGCAGACACTTAACTGACTGAGCCACTCATGCACCCGATAAACATATTTACATCACACATTTGCTCTTAAAATATTTTTCCTAGGGCGCCAGGGTGGCTCAGTCAATTAGACATCTGCCTTAGGCTCAGGTCATGATTCCAGCGTCCTGGGATCAAGCCCTGCCTCCAGCTCCCAGCCCCACAGGGAGTCTGCTTATCCCTCTGCCACCCCTCCATTCATTCTAGCAATCTTCCTCTCAAATAAATCAAATCTTTTAAATATATATATATATATATATATATATATATTTCCCGGGGTGCCTGGGTGGCTCAGCCTGTTAAGCATCTGCCTTCGACTCAGGTCAATAACCAACAGGTCGTGGTATTCAGCCCCACGTTGGGCTCCCTGCTCCTGGGGCACCTGCTTCTCCTTCTCCCTCTTCCTGTCCCCCTGCTTGTTCTCTCTCTTTCTGTCGAAAAATAAACACCCACCCACATATTTCCTAATTGTATTTCAATATAATGTTTCTTTTGTAATGCTATGTATTTTATTTAAAATCTAGAATAGATCCATAGCCCTTACCAAATAGCACTAAGAATGTTAATTCTTGAGCTAGGGGCACCTGGGTGGCTCAGTCGTTAAGCGTCTGCCTTTGGCTCAGGTCATGATCCCGGGGTCCTGGAATCAAGCCCTGGGTTAGGCTCCCTGCTCTGCAGGAGGCCTGTTTCTCCCTCTCCCACTGCCCTTGCTTGTGTTCCCTTTCTCCCTTTGTCTCCCTCTGTCAAATAAATAAAATCTTAAAAAAAAAAAAAGAATTCTTGAGCTAGAGGCTAATAAAGTTCAAGCCTTGAGGTCTCTCATTTGTACCATGCCCTACCAAGATTCTGTTCCTGAATTTGTATTTATCATTTTTTTAAAAGATTTTATTTATTTATTTGACAGACAGAAATCACAAGTAGGCAGAGAGGCAGGCAGAGAGAGGTGGAGGCAGGCTCCCTGCGGAGCAGAGAGCCCGGCACGGGGCTCGATCCCAGGACCCTGGGATCATGACCTGAGCCAAAGGCAGAGGCTTAACCCACTGAGCCATCCAGGCGCTCCTGTATTTATCATTTTATATCACTTCCAAAAAAGATCCCAGCATTTGTGTAAGTTTCACAACCCTTATTACAAAACTTGGATCCACTGAGCCATTTAGCTCAGTACTGAGCGCACAGTAGGTTTTTTTAAAAAAGATTTATTTATTTGACAGAGAGAGCAGGAACAGGAGGGGCAGAGGGAGAGGAAGAGACAGCATCTCAAGCAGACTCCCTGCTGAGCGCAGAGCCCAAGGCAGGGCTCCATCCCACCACCTAGATCACCACCTGAGCCAAACTCAAAGTGCCTAACCAGAGGCGCCGTCCAGGCACCTCCATAGTATGTTTTTAATAATTAATTTGGGGCTGATAGGTTCTGGGAAGCTTAAATGATCCTCCAGTATATCTGAAAATCCTATAGACCACTGCTTGACCTTCCTCCAGTCCCTAAGAGGGGTAGGGCATTGGATGTCGGGGTGGGGAACAGCTGGCTCTACAGAAGTGAGCTGGGAAGATTGTGGGAGGAGAGAGGTTTGCACCAAGTCAAGGACAGAAAACAAACCATCAGGGCGTTACGTTGAAAAATGGGTTTAGGAATAACAGGAATTCACCTCCTTGGGACTTAGCCATTTCCCTGCACTGCTCCCTTGGCTTCGCAGATGCATGTATCTGCCGTACTTCTTCCTAACAATTAGCTGCAACTCTGTGAGAAAAGGTCCCTGCTCTAGCATTTGTTAACAGTGCTCTCGAATGGTGCCAACTTCAGCGATTTCTCACGTTCCGAGCTGCCCCAACGATGTGCAACGGGGAGTCCGGGGACAGTTTTCCGATCGCTCCAAGAGATGATTTTTGTCCGTGAAATTCTCCAGCCAGACGGCCAGCCAAATCAGCCTTAAATTGTGCTTCAACCGGAGCCCAAAAGATGACCCAGAAGGAGGCCCGACCGCGTGGCGGTGGGCGTGTCGGGGGCGAACGCCTGCGGCGGCGGCGGCGCCGGCAGTGGCTGGAGGGAGGTTAGGGACGCCGCGGCGCCGGCGGAGGGGCGGGAGGGCCGCGAAGGAGCGGGGCCGGAGCGGACAGTAGGGGGCGGGGTTCCGGAGGCGGCCACGCGGCGCGAGGCCTAGCTTTTCGGTCTCGTATCGCCCGCGGACGAGGAGCGAAGAGCCTCGCCCACTCAAGGCCGGGTGCCCCGCAGCCTCGCCTCTCTACTCGGGGCTCCACCACGGACCCCTTTGTGTTCCTACCCCCGCCCCGGAGGCGCCCCAGCCGGCGGCGCTGACTTCCCTCATTGGCTCAGCCGACGGCTTCATCGATTGGCTCTCCAGTCGTCCAGCGTGAGCCGCTTCTTTCCGCTACTATTGGACACCTGAGCTGCCTCTCAGGCCGCCGCGCGAGACGATTGCCCGGCCGCTCGGAGTCCCTGGAAGCAGTTCCGGTAAACCCCGCGTGCTGCCGGGATCGCGTCTCTGTCCATGAGGGGGGGGAGGGGGTGGCGCGCGCGCCATTTCTAGTCGTTTTCAAAGCGCCTCGCGCTGATTCTCACGGGCCCGGCCGGCGGCCCCAGCTCTGCCCTGGTGAGTCTCGCGCCGGCCCGTGGGGGGGAGGGGCCGGGAGCCCCGATCCGACCCGACGGGGCCCAGCCCGGGCTCGGCGCCTTGGCCCCAGTTTCGTTTTCGCTCCGAGGCCCCGGGGTGGGGGTGGGGATGGGCTGGGGGCGGCTTCGGCTTCGTCCGGCCGCGCAGCGGAGGGCCTAGCCCGGCCGAGGCGCCTCCTCGCCCTCGCTCATCCTCTCCCCGCCCCTCCAGCCCCCGGCCGGCGGTCCGGCCCGCCGGGCACCCTCCGCGCGGCCTGCCGGGGACTGCAGTGTTTTTCCCGCCTCCGCCCGCCGTTCCACGCGGCCGGCCCGGCCCGCGGCCTCAGACGCCCGCGGTCCCTTCGCTGCTGTCCTCCGGAGCCGTTTCGCGCCCGTCTCGGCCGGCCTAGGCGTGCGCGGGAGGTGTGGCTGATCGCGACGGGCCTGAGGGGGGGGGGTGGGCAGAGGGCGGGATGCAAACCCCGGGTTACCTGAGCCGGGAGAAAACTTTTGTGGGAGCTGAAGCCCGAGGGCGGATTTGTGTAGGAAGCCTCCCTCCCCTCCCCCATTCTGCATGCTGCGAGCCGAGATTTGAAGGAAAAAATGACTACTAGAGGCCGTGAAACTTAGGCTTCAAGCGGCGCCTGAGATGCATAATTCTAAGAATGTCTTAGGCGCACTAAATTGGAAAGGCGATTCTTTTTCTTATACGGTAGCAATCGTGTTGCCAAAATGTAAAACTTAAGGCCAAGGGGTTCTTGAAAGCTTCAGTCCTCTCATGCTGACCTGTTTGAGATTTTTGCTGTCCTCAAGAGACTCAGTTTATGTCTCATGAGTCAGTCGTAGGATAAGGGCTTGACACTCCTAACCCATGAGATAACCGTTAGTTTTCATTTCGTTGGTTCTTTTAAAGCCCGTCTCTTAATATGAAGAATTTGCACAGAGATGTTCAGAAAAAGTCAGGGAGGGGCTAGTGCTGACTTCCCAAATCTCCCAGCAGCCCTTTAAAATCTTATTTAAATGTCTACTTTTTGCAAAAATGCTTAGATCAAATGACTCCAGTCACAGTATATTTGCTGCATCCAGAAATATGGTTTGGCTGTGTGGCATTGTATTGAATTGACACAAGTTTTAAACGGTCTCATACGACATAAAAGAGGTTTTTAAATGAGCACATTGTATTTGGCTTGAAGAGAGAGGTTTTCCTTGATCTGAAAGGTTTTATTTCCTGGAATCTAATTATTTTACTTTTTTTTTTGTTAAAGTTTACAAACTTTTTGACAATATCAACCAATTTCAGAATCAACTTGTAGGAGAACCTTTGCAATGGAATGGTAGTCATAAATATTTCTATCTTGTGCTTAATACACAACTTGTCTTTTTTGCTTTACACATACTTAAAAAAAAATCACCTTAGCAGATGTTCATTGAACTTTCCTGTTAAAAATTTGCTTTCTTTCTGTGACTAATAGTATTCACAGGTGCAATAACTGTTAAGGGTCTTGTGATACTGAGAACTTTTGAGTTCTGATGATCTTATGGTTGTATTTGGGGGTGCGGGAGCGTGGGAAAACAGAACTATATGTTCACAAGGAGATTTTGGACTTCAGGGTGCATCTTTGTAGAAATAGGTTGTATTAATCAGTAAACGTATTCATCTTACACTGTAAGTAGTTTCTTGATGAAAAGTGTGCCAGTTTTGAATGTGTTCGTTTTTGTCAGTTCATCAGAATTTGAGGCTTGCCTTGAGAAATCTTTCTCCACCCAAAGTTTAATGAGAATCTGCGTCTGTGTAGACCTTAGTGGGCTCTCAAGTCTTAATGTTTTGTAATCCTAAGAAGTCATGATATTGATCTTATTTTCAGAATAATCCTTTCTGCATTTTCCTTCCTTCCTACTCTCTATTACCTCGTTCCCCTTGGTCTTTCTCCCTTTCTCATTCACTTCAACTAAATATCAGTGGACTTTGAAATGAAAAGAAGTTGTTTTAGGTCAGAAAACTGCACCTGGTGCACCTGCACAGTGTTTGTCAGCCGTCTGGAAGTGTGGTTATCTTGCGGGGTTTAGTGCTTTTTAGGAAGCTTGTATTTTCTTTGTAGCTGACTAGGTACCTTGAGGTTCATCAAGAAAAGGAGGCTTCTTCTTGAGATTCATCTTCATGTCCTCTATTTCAGTATTTGTTGCAATGTCTTTATTCTGCTTATTATCTTCATCACATTAACCGCAGACAAGTGCACTTTAATTCCCTGTCTTTCGAGGCAGTATAGAGACTGGCCTTGTATGGTTTTATTATCTAATCTCTCTCTTCAGGGAGCTGGTCCATTTCAGTACTATATACAGGTTGAACATACAAAATAATTTGGGTAGGTTAATCTGGGACATCTGACCTAAGTTTACCCTCATTAGGTAATGTTTGTTGAAACTGTTTGGAAGAAGTTAGCCGTCCATTCTTCGATATGTTTTTGCGGCTTTACTGATACGAAAAATTCAATATGTACTCATGATTTTTTTTTTTTTAAAGATGCAACCTCAATTATAGCTCACTTTTTATTTTACGTGGACTTAAAACAATCGTTTAGCTTTTAAACTTGGTCATTTTTTCTTTTAAATCTGTGAATGGGAATAGCAAATTAATTTTAGAACTAAAATTAATGTCAAGTTGTGTTGTTGTTGTTTTTTTTTTCTAAGTGAGGCGGAGAAAACCCAAACCACCAGCATGTTGAACTAGAAACAGCAGTGCATTGATCTCACACCTATCCTAGATTTGGAGCAGAACTAGGAAAATTTGAAAGTCCTTAAACCTTGATTAAGTGGTCTATGGGTGTTCATTCTGTTTCTAAATCAAACTTTTAAAAACTGTGTAAGAATTGAGAGCTGATGGGCTTTTTAGGATTTTGTGGTGATTTGTTGATATGCTTGTCAGGACACAACAGCTGCTTTTGTTAATCAGCAATTCTACCTTCAGTAAATTCAAGCCTTTTTTTTTTTTTTTTTTTTAACCCCGTGTACATGAAGTTCCTTAAAGATCTAATGCTTCCATGTACATTTTCTATGGTTTTACAGGGTTATTGTTGCAAATTTAGGTCAGATACATCACAAAAGGCATATAATAATATTTTGATAGAGTTTATTAGCAGCATGTATACAAATTAGTTTAGATAAATCATGCATTGTCCTACAAACTAGTTATTTCTGGCTTAATGTAATATAGCTCCTGAATTTTTTCCAGCAGCATAATAAAATGGCTAATCAGGTGAATGGTAATGCGGTACAGTTAAAAGAAGAGGAAGAACCAATGGATACTTCCAGTGTAACTCACACAGAACACTACAAGACACTGATAGAGGCAGGCCTCCCACAGAAGGTGGCAGAAAGACTTGATGAAATATTTCAGACAGGTATAATATGCATTTCTTGTTTCTGACTGGTTATGAAAGTGAGGGCAAACCACTTTGAATTTTATAGATTTTTTTTTTAAGGTTAAATAATACATATTGTTTCTGATCTATGTAGAGCTGAATGTTTGTTACTTTCCCTTCATTGAGGGCATATTGGGTTTGACTTTGATATTCTTATTTCATTATTTTGAAGCCTTCTTAGTGTTGAATATGCAGTCTTAGTTGTTTCAGAACAGTACATCAATTGGTCTTCGATTTACCACCAATTAAAATGTATGTTTCAGCATACCAAATGTTACATTTTTTTCTTAATCTAAATCAGTCATCATTTTGCTTTTACTTTTCTACTTTTAGCTTCTTAAAGTGATTGTTAAATTAGCTTAGGTCTGATTAGGTGGCATAATAAGAGGACTGGTTAGACAGTATTGTCTGAAACGATAATAAATGTCAGACTCCGTGAGAGTTTGTGGCCTCTCTCGTTTCTAATAGACGAAAATCCACATCTCTCCGTAATCTGGAAGTGTTGGTTTGTAACAGCTGCTTTTTAAAAAAATCTAGAAGTCCCATGGATAAGTGCTTAAGCAAATTTGAATATCTTACTATGGTCGGTTGTAAGCGGTTTGAAGTTTTTAAAGAGGGAGAGAAATATTTACCCTTAGGGAGTGTTGTGCATTAATAAATGTGTCCTCCCCCTTTGGGGCCATAGATGGAAACTTTCTTCCTCTGTGTTTTGTGTGCCTATCCAGATTCTGGGAGAGAGAATTGAATGGTCTCACAAATGTGTCTTAAGTACTGTAGTAACAAATATCTGTTTTTTTGTCCTTAAATTTTTTTTTTTCAAATCTGAGAAGCTTAGGATAATTTTAGACGTTAAAATGACTTCCGAAAAATGACTCCTGGGTGATGGTTCCATTTGAAAATCAGTCCTCAGGAACTTTCTGTGACATTCTGCCACAGAGAATAGGCAGTGATTTGCTCAGAGGTGCTCTCTTGCAGAGTGCTTTGTTATTGACAAGAGGCTGATGGTTCGGGTGTAGGGTTGGATTGACAGAATGGATCGATGGGTGTCCTCTGAGTTGTGGCTTTGGGTGGTGGTATGGAATTTTGAAGTAAGGAAACTCCAATAATTAGGCACGCTCACTTTGAGCTTTTAAAACAACTCATGGCAACATTTTCTTAAAGTAACTTTACAAATGGCATTACATTTATTTAAAATATATTTACTGTATGGAATAAAGTTCTTTTTCACTTGATCAAAATGGAGTCACTTTTGATGTTCATAGGGACTTGGAGTTTTAATCTGCCAAATATATCCATTTTACGTTGGATCAATTCTGAAATACATTCCTTATAGAGAGAAATACAACACAAACTTAACAGACTTAAGAAATTACATTTCAGACTGAGTAGATGTTCTGTGTGCAGTTAATATACTACATGTATAGAATACAGTGCAAATATTTTCTGTATAGTTTACTTGTAAGTCCATAGTAAAGTCCTTAATGCCATTTGAGAAAAACAGTCATTATTGACAGTGTTGTGAATGCCACAGCATCTTTTAAACCTCAGCTTGACACATCAGAAGAACAAAAAAATGCCTTAAAATACGACTTTCAGAATTGATTAATCAAGCTGCACTTGCATTTGTAGAAGAGTTTAAAATTATGCCTTTCCACATTCTGACTGCAGCAAAGTAGACGCTCAGATAAACAAGTGCATTTCATTTTCTCTTTGGTGCTAAGGAGGAAAAGCCTTTGATACCTTTTGGAGAGTGGAAAGAATTATTTAGTAAAAATGATTTCTCTTTTTTTTCTCCCACCTCTTGTGTGGTTAGCAACAACTACAACAGTCCATATAATTTGAAGCTTGATCCTTGGGGAATACAGTGTATGCTTACCACTCTAACATAAATCAGAATTTGTTGTATTAATACTTAATCTGTAGTACACTGTGTACATCAGATTTATCTTCCAAGCCTTAAGAAGGGGAGGGGAAATGGGGCTAGGATTTTTGTGGGGTTTCTGTGGGATGTGGGGATTGAAATTCGTGTTTATAGGAATTGAAATTCATGTTTGACATTTTATCTTCTATTTTCATATTTGTACTCTTGACCTTTTTGTATAGTATTTGTATAGCTGCCTATATGCATATTAAATGAGAATGTAGTTTGTTAGTAATAGTACTGAATATAATTCTTGATTAAACATTGATAGCACGGTTTAGGTTATCCCTTTTGTTGCAATAACATTACCCCTTTTCAATTTAATTTGTAGGATTGGTAGCTTATGTCGATCTTGATGAAAGAGCAATTGATGCTCTCAGGGAATTTAATGAAGAAGGAGCTCTGTCTGTACTACAGCAGTTCAAGGAGAGTGACTTATCACATGTTCAGGTAAGGCCACTTACTAGAAATGCCTTTGAATAACTAATGACGTGAAATTACTTTACCATTACTTTTTTTCCTGAAAAGAATTGATACTTTTTTGTTTGTGACTACCTCTGCTTATATTAAAAAAAAAAAAAAAAAAACCTTTCACAGGAGAGTTCTCAGAAAGTAAAATCTCTCCCCACTTCTTTCCAGTAAGTTACTTTAAAAACTTAAAATCAAAGTCAGGATTTGCTGACAGTTATTACTAAGCTTTTATGGGTTTAGAATACTCCGATTTTAAACAGTTTTGGGTTTATCTGACCCTGTTTTATTATCTTGGAGGAAAATAATGTAGGTAGGAGGAATAGTTTTGGAATGTTTGGCAAAGATAGTCCACGTGCGTTTGAATATCAACAAATGGAAGACTTGCCAGTGTGGAAGGTAAGCACCCTGAGGTCTTGGCTGTCTTACTGCTGTCTACTCCAGTCTCTGGCACACAGTAACCACTCAGCAAATATTTGTTGAGCAAATAAATGAGTAAATATTTGGTTAAAATTCTGGTCTTTTGAAACTGTAAATTAACTATGTATTTGACCCTTCGATGATTCCTGCTGATTCTTTTGCATTGAATTACTTGTCTATTCTAGAACAAAAGTGCATTTTTATGTGGAGTTATGAAGACCTACAGGCAAAGGGAGAAACAGGGGAGCAAGGTGCAAGAGTCCACAAAGGGGCCGGATGAAGCGAAGATAAAGGTAAAACTGGACTTGGGTCGTTGCAGTGGTAATAAGTTGAATGATGAGATTGAATGTTTCTTTTCATGTTTCCTAGAAACAGTTTTCATTGTTCCACATTTTTTTTAAGCTAGTGTTTTAGAAATGAGATAATTGAAGGAAAATTACACAAGAAGAATTCGGAGGGCAAACATTCAGTTGTATGTTTGGTGGGAAAAAACCTTAATTCAGACCCTTGCCTCATTGTTCTGGCTCTGAAGGTTATGTTTTTATTGATGCTTCCGCTAATAGCTTTTGAGGTTGACTCAGTCATGTCTTTTGGTTTGGTTTCTTTCTGAGCACTTTGTTTCTCTCTCTCTCTCTCTCTCTCTCTCTCTCTCTTTCTTTTTTTTTTTTTTAAAGAGGTATTTTTAACTGCTTTACTCCTGAATTTTTATTTACCTCAGTTTAATTATTTGTAAACTGGGCATATTACCATAGAGTTGTGAGGATTAAAGGAATTAAGACATGTCAGGTGCTTAGAATAATGCCTGGAATGTAGCAAGAACTGTGTAACTAGCACCAGTTACTGTTATCGTTTAGATAACTGCTCTGCGAGATAAATACAGGGCTTTTGGTGAAGGACCAGTGAACCTCATTCCTTAGTTAAGGGGCTGTTGATGTTTTGCCACAGTGATAGATTTTTCAAATTGAAGTAGTTATTTTACTTAATGAAGTTGTTTGTGTGGTTTTGTTTTAGACAAAAAATAGAACTTGTAGTTTCTGACACGGAATAGTTTACATAGAGCTCCTTTGTACCTTTTTCCCTCATCTGTAAAATGGCATAACCTATTCTTAAATATTTTAAAAATAAACACGTGAAAATTCCATTTGACAAAATAGTTGTGGTTTTTTTTGTTTTTTTTGTTTTTTAAATATTGGTGTGTATTGAATAGGCCTATGTTATTTCCCCAAAAGTGAGTATTTGCTTTTGGTAAGGTATATATTGCACATATGATATGTGTATATTACATATGAGACAAGTAAAGTTTAAATGTATAAAAACGTATATCGTGTGTATATTGTGTTACATGTGTTTCTGTGCTTAAAATTAGAGCAGCTCTTTTTAGTCAAAGGTAGAAAAATAGAGACCCTAAAGTAACTCCGGAATCCCGGGGGTCCTCCTACCATACTTTTGAAAGCCACTAAACTTGATGTCTGGACTTTCTTGTTGCTTTGATATTGTGTATAGATCTTCATCAGCTTAGGATGGGTTTATCTGGACATGGATGAAACTATCCTTAGTCAAAAATACACCCAATGGCACTTAACCTGCCAAACATAGCCTAGCTACCTTAAATGTGCTTAGAAAACTTACATTAGCCTATAGTTGGGTAAAGTCATCTCTAACACAAAGCACATTTTATAATGAAGTGTTGGCTATCTCGGGTAATTTGTAAGAGTTCTGTACTGACAGAGAAAAACAGTGGTTGCTATGGATACAGAATGGTTGTTAAGTGTATTGGTTGTTTACTCTTGTGATTGAGTGGTTGACTGGGAGCTGAGCCTCCCTTCCTCAGCCCAGCATCACAAGAGTATCATCCTGCATATGGCTAGCACTGGAAAAGATCAAAAATCAAAATTTGAAGTGTGGTTTCTACTGAATGCATCACTTTCGTACCATCCGGAAGTTGAAAAATCGTAAGTTGAATCATCGCAAGTTGGGAGCCATCTAACTTTTAAAGCATGAAGTGTAAAAATCTCCCATTTTTAGGTAGATGACATTTCTTTTTTTCCATTTTGTCTGAGCTGTTGCCTCTCATATAAATACAGACCCTTAAGGGCAAGAGCATTACCTTCTTTTCTATAATCCCTCTTTAGTACCTAATGTTGTGAAGAAGGTTGGTAATCAGGAAACATAAGGTTTTGTTTTTTGAAACCTGAGAATACTCATTTGGTAATTGCCAAATATTTTGAGTTTGTGTTGTATGAGAAATGGTCTGGTTCTCATAGAGCTTATGATAGAGCAGAAATACAAAAGGATTAAACAAAATAAAGGTTAAATTACTTGACTGTAATCGAAATTCACAGTAGGAAGATGTGAGGAATAGAGAATGAGAGAAGCTGCATGAAGAAGGTAGGACTTCTGATGAGAGAACATTTTTTTTTTTAAAGGAATCACAGGTAGGTAGATGGTATGTAAGGGGAACAAGTTAAGAAAAGCTCTCACTGAAGTAGAGGAAAATGCAAAATGAGGACTGCTGCAATACGGAAGTATGGATAGGTATCCTGGGGTCGGCTTATGTCACGTTTGTAATAATCCTTGCCCCATTTTTCTGTTCCTTCATATCAAAAAATCATCGTGTGCTTAGAGATTTAATTGGTGTACAATTCTTTCCATTCAGTGTATGGAAAGGAGTAAAATGAAGGGGAACAACATGTGCGAGTGATACCAGTATGAGTTCTGACATTATTTTATCTAAGCTACATGGCCTACGATGTTGGGATATCCTTTGGAAAAGATTAATATACTGATGTGTGATATAATATTCAAGTATAAACAGATGTATAATTGTCTTTAGGCGTTGCTTGAAAGGACTGGCTATACTCTGGATGTAACCACAGGACAGAGGAAGTATGGTGGTCCTCCACCAGACAGTGTGTACTCTGGTGTACAACCTGGCATTGGAACAGAAGTAAGTGTTCTTCAGCTGTTTGCTGAAATCTTTCCAGTTTGTAAATTATTCTGTCTATGGTATGATGGGGAAGAGTAGTTGATTCTTTTTAAAGTTTAGCTATAATTATTTTCTTTGGCTAGCCATTTGCATTTTACTGTAGTCATAAGCAAGGAGAACCATGTGACTAGTAGATGTCCAAACACTCTGTAAAGGAATGTGGAGTTCTTGGAACTGGTTGCTAAAACCATGCAACCAGCAACACACCATTTTAGGTGCTTGGGTTGAAGTTATGAAAGAGAAACATTTGCTTTATTCTGTTTTGTTTTAGGTCAGTAATTCTGAATAGCGCTTGTCCTCCCTCCTTGGCCCTACCCCCACCACGTAAAGGGTACTTAGTTTTTGCTGAGAGATTTATTTATTTATTTATTTATTTATTATTAAAAAGAATTTTTTTTTTTTTTAGATTTTATTTATTTATTTGACAGGTAGAGATCACAAGTCGGCAGGCAGAGAGGCAGGCAGGAGGAAGCAGGCTCCCTTCTGAGCAGAGAGTCTGATGTGGGGCTCAGTCCCAGGACCCTGGGATCATGACCTGAGCCGAAGACAGAGGCTTTAAGCCGAAGACAGAGGCTTTAACCCACTGAGCCACCCAGGCGCCCCTGCTGAGATATTTATTGATGGGAGTGGGTCACACAAGGGAAGGGTGTAGAATCAGATAAAAGGTCGAGCACATTGGTCTGTCATTGAACAAAGCAATTTCTGCTGCTCCATCTGTGCCTTCATAGAGGTTTTTTTTATATACCTCTATGTTAGATAACTCTAACCCCCCCCCCTTTTTTTAAAGATTTGTTTATTTTAGAGAGTGCACGCAGCGAGGCTCGGAGGTCGGGGGAGGTATAGAGAGGGAGAGCCCCAAGTAGACTCCCATGCTAGTGTGGAGCCTGATGCAGGGCTTGATGTCACAGCCCTGAGATTATGACCTGAGCCAAAACCAAGAGTTGGTCTCTTAACCCCCTGTGCCACCTAGGCGCCCCACCAATTCTGATCCTTTGAATGGTAAAAACTGTGTGCCAAAATATAAATTTACAGCAGGGTCTTTTCTTTCTGGTGTCTTTTCAGGTAGCCAAAAGAATAGTTTGTGAATAAAGACATTACCAGTTAACTTTTTAGATTTATATCAGAAGTAATTCCAGTGTAGTCTCTGTATATAAAATAGAGTTTACATTCATTGGTCTTTGTTCCCTGAACTGCCTTCAAGCATTATGACAGTTAATATTCTATTTCTTAATATTTAGCAGTATTAAGGAGGACTGTAAGCATCTTTATTTTTCATGATACCTAAATCAGCTATATATTATTATTTTGTGTCTCTTTTAAAAAAAAACTATAAATTATTCCATGTTCCATAATTACTGTAGAGTTGGAATTGGACTATGAGCCATCTAAGTTTGTTCTAGGAGCAAATGTCATGAAATACAGAATACGAGTGAATAGTATTTTTTTTTTTTTTTAAAGATAATTTATTAATGGAGTGCCTGGGTGGTTCAATTGGTTAAGCATCTGCATTCAGCTTAGGTCCCCTCAGTGGGGAGCCTGCTTGTCCCTGTCCCTCTCTGCCTGCTGCTCACCTTCCTTGTGCACTCTCTCTCTCTCTGTCAAATGAATAAATACAATCTTTATAAAAAAAAAAAAGATTTTCTTATTTTTAAGTAATCTCCATACCAACATGACACTCCAGCTCAGACCAGCTCAGAACCCTGAGATCAGGAGTCGCAGTCTACTGACTGAGCCAGCTAGGTACCTCAAGCCATCCTTCATTTTTAATGTTCTGTTTAGATTGTGAATGCTTTCAAATCTACATTTACATTTTATTAACTTTTTTTTTTTTTTTTAAAGATTTTATTTATTTGACAGAGACACAGCGAGAGAGGGAACACAAGCAGAATGGGAGAGGGAGAAGCAGGCTTCCCGCCTAGCAGAGAGCCTGATGCAGGGCTCCATCCCGGGATCCTGGGATCATGACCTGGGCCAAAGGCAGATACTTAAAGACTGAGCCACCCAGGCACCCCTACATTTTATTAACTTTTGAACAATATACAAATGTAGTTTAACTTTCTTACTTGAACAACGATTGTCGTAGGTATTTTTTTCCAAATGATTTTAAGTTTTGTTTTCTTACCTTAAACCCTCATATAAAGTAAATAAATAATGTAATTGCTCTTTTGCTTCTTCCTTATTTAGAGGCAGCCTAAAACCACCTCCAAGAGGGAGATATAGTTTGAAAAAGTTATCTATAGTATACCATCCAGCATGTGATATCCTTATTAGTATTTATCAATTATTACATTTATCTTAGTCTTGTTTCTTTAGTTATAAAAACCTTAGGAATAAAAATTAAGTCTATATAATATTGTTAATGTTCTTTCCAATGCCCAGTATAGCCTGGTATAAAATTAGTTGGTTGTATCTATTTCATAATTACAAAAATGAACTTTTTTAGCCTGTTAGATTTATTCTATGAATGAGCTCATTAATGGAGACTTGTTTTATCTTTGTTTTATATAGATAAGAAAGGAGTTTGTTAGTATTTGTACCATTTTGCTGAAAGCATTTAAACAACTTAATAGGATAAACTATTTTGAGTATCCAATTAGAAACAAAGTTGGCATCCTAATTGTAAAATATGGTATTCTTTTATATTGTATTGTGTCTTTAGGGGAAAGATGCATTTTCCTATATATTAGATATCATCGCATACAGCAGATACCTTTGCAGTGAAATCCCTGTATGAGCCTAAGCCACTCCTATCAAGCAGTTTGTTAAAACAAAATCTTAGAATAAAGGTTTGGGTTCTTCCCATAAAGTTAAATTCCAAGAGATTTGGCCTATACCTGTTGAAAATTAAAGTATTGTTTTGTTTTCTTTTAAAGATTTATTTATTTTAGAGAGCATGTTGGGGAGGGGCAGAGGGAGAGAATCTTCAGGCCGGCTCCACGACCCATGAGATCATGACGTGAGCCAAAACCAAGAGTGGGACACTTGACCAACTGAGCTGTCTATGCTACCCTAAAATTAAAGTTTTAAAAAATCAGAAAAATAGGTTTTTAACATATTGGGTTACTGATTTAATAAATAAATTGGTTTTAGTTGGTGTCATTTTTGATGCTGTGAGGTTTAAGTTTTTGTTCTTTTATGTTTCACTATAGTCATTAAAAATTTTAGCTCTTGAGTGAGGAAGTTGAAATTAGGGTCAGTGCCTGAGTCTGACAGTATTAAAATTAAGTTATGAGAAGAGTGAGGTTTTTGTCTTGGTAAAATCTACTGTAAATTAACCCTATAAAGGAGCACTTCTTTGCGTTGTTTCTAAGCATTGTCCTGAGATAAGAAAGATAGGTATTAATTTTGAAGGGTGTTTTTTAGTGTGTCTGGGCCCTCAGATGCAGTCTGGTTATAGTATCTTTGTGTTCCTCAGCTGGCATTGTAAACCTGTTTTGGGAAACAGCCTCTGTTTTCATTAGTTTCCATGATAATAAGGACTTTTAAAAGAGCACAGCACTGGTGTTTTGTAGAGGAATTCAAAGGAAATGGTAGATTGAAATTTAATTCTTTGGTATTTTAACTAATGGAGGTGTTAGAGAACCAGTGTATTTAACAGAGATGTAAAAGTATATGACTTAATAGTACCTGAATTGAATTATGTATAAGGAAAAGCTGCTGTGTTTGCAAAACAACAAATAGGAGCAGGATAATGGAAGAGCCTTAGTAGATCCTCAAAAGACTGTGTTCCATTGCCTGTTAATTCTGTTCCTTCCAGAGACTCAAAGGCCTTTTTCTCTGTTACTGTTGAAGTATTTGATGGTTAGGTAGCAGACAGCCAAAACATTTTTCAAGTCTTGATGCTTAGTGAGTAAAGAAAGAACTGGTTGTTACGGTATTCATTACATTCTGTTTGTTTGCTTTTTTTGTTTTGTTTTGTTTTGTTTTTTAGATTTATTTATTTATTGACAGAGATCACAAGTAGGCAGAGAGGCAGGCAGAGGAAGAGGGGGAAGCAGGCTCCCCACTGAGCAGAGAGCCCGATGTGGGGCTCGATCCCAGGACCGTGAGATCATGAGATTATGACCTGAGCCGAAGGCAGAGGCTTAACCCACTGAGCCACCCAGGCGCCCCCATTCTGTTGGTTCTGAGAGGGGCAGGGGGCAGGGGATGCTAACCTGCATATGCCTGAGTGCTTACTCTGAACAGTTCCTATGGGCCCATAACGGCTCAGGGACCAACAAGTTAATAAAAGGAAAACATTTCTATTTCATTTTAGTTAATTAAAAATTGAGCTTAGAAACTTACAAAGGAATGATGCCTAGTTTTAAATACTGTTTATTTTTAGCCTTTTTAAGTTACTTAAATGTCCTATGTTAAACTGATCTTGAAATGAAGCCATCTCCTGCTTCTCAGTAAATCAGTATTTTTAGCCTGTTTCTCTTTGGATCCCATTGATTATCATATTGGGAACTTTGTTGATCACAGATTTGTTGATATTTCTTCTAAAGTAAATAGTATTCTTATGGAAAATCTGTAAGTTGGACTTCTGACATTCAAATGATACTTCAGAGTATGAGGAACTTGGCTCTTATGAATCCTGTATGTAAAGTGATCAATCAGTCATTAAATTCTCAAAAGATAGGTTTTTCACTTTAGGTTTGCTTAATGAGGCATACCTGTCTGTTCTAAAAATACGGGCACAAGTGTTACATAAGTAATGTAATAACCTGACACTTCGCTTCCTCACTGAGCTGTGTGTCGGGTGTATTTTCACAGTGCCACTTTGTGTGCTCCTTGCTTTATGTGTTTTTGTAATGGGTATGGAAGAAATAGGGATAGTGAACAATGTAATTATGAAGCACCATTGCATTATGTTAATGGAAATAATAGGAACCAGAATTTGCTTCCCAGAACACATTTTTTTTTTTTTAAGATTTTTAAAATTTATTTATTTGACAGAGAGATCACAAGTAGGCAGAGAGGCAGGCAGAAAGAGAGGGAGGCAGGATCTCTGCTGAGCAGAGAGCCTGATGTGGGGCTCGATCCCAGGACCCCGAGATCGTGACCTGAGCCGGAGGCAGAGGCTTAACCCACTGAGCCACCCAGGCGCCCCTCCAGAACGCATTTTAAATGTTCAAATACAAATACCTTCAAATACATAAACACTGTCTGGGCCAGAGACCTCAGCCGCACCAAAAAATATATTTCAAAATGAATACCAATTATACTTCTATATTATTTTTTTTGTCTTAGGACATCTTTTTTTTTTTTTTTTTTTTTTAAGATTTTATTTATTTATTTGACAGATCACAAGTAGGCAGAGAGGCAGGCAGAGAGAGGGGGAAGCAGGCTCCCCGCTGAGCAGAGAGCCGGATGTGGGGCTCGATCCCATGACCCTGAGATCATGACCTGAGTCAAAGGCAGAGGCTTTAACCCACTGAGCCACCCAGGCGCCTGGCCTGGCTCAGGACATCTTTTATCCACAGTTTTTTTTAGTGCTGTGCCCCGTTAATGAATGGTCATTTATAGGATTGATAAACTGAGGCTGATGAGAAGCCGGCAGATTCTCTGGATATCTTGAAGGCACATCTAACAGGGTTTATTGATGAGTGGGATATGGGGGTATGAGAGAAAGGAGCCAAGGATGACTTCAAGGCTTATGACCTGAGCAGCTAGAAGGATGGAGTTGCCATGGATTAAAATGAAGACTGCTGTAGAGAAGGGCAGATTAGCATATTGGAAGATCATAATTCAGTTCTGGACATGTTAAGAGTTAGATGTCTCTTAGACCTCTGAGTGGAGCTGTGTTGAATGAGCAGTTGCTTCTGTAAGCCTGGAATTCAGGGAAGGGTTTTGGCTGGAGATTATAAACGTTGGAAGCTTAAGCATCTACTTGGTATTTAAAAACCATGAGTTTGGATGTGATCACCAAGGAAGTGTGTGTAGCCAGACTAAAGGTCTAAAATCTGATCCCTGCAGCCCTCTACATTTAGAGATTGGGGAGTTGAGAAGGAACTAGTAAAGGGATCTGAGCAGAAAGAACCAATGAGGTAAGAAAAAAATCAGGGGTGTGGTATCCTAGAAGTCCAGTGAAGATCGTTTTCATAGCAGGAAGGTGGTCAGTTACAACAAACTTTCCAAGTGAGAAAGAGAGGACCGTGAATTGCCATTTGATCCTGACAACAGGGATGTCATCAGTGACTTTGTCAAGAATAGTGGTGAAAGCCCTATTTGGAGAGGATTAAAGAGAGTGGGAGGCAAGGGATTTGAGATAGCAAGTACCTACAGCTTTTTTGAGCAATTTTGCCGAAAAGGGTAGCAGAGAAATGGGACAGTAACTGGAACGTGTGTCGTAGTCAGGATACATACTTTTTTCATTTAAATTTTAAGTGTGATGCCCAACTGACAGAGCCATCCAGGGGCCCCTGAAAAAAAAATTTTTTTAAGTGACAAATTATAATTACTAGAGCGCTGATGATCAAATTGTTGTTCTTGAGTGGAAGAGAAGGTGTGGGACCTAGTGTATAAGTTAATAGCATGAGGTCGATGTTCATTTGAACATTCATCAAAGATGAGCAGCTAGTGGGGCACCTGCTTCCTGCTTCCTCCTCTCTCTCTGCCTTCTTGTGATCTCTATCTGTCAAATAAATACATAAAAATCTTTAAAGAAAAAAAGATGAGCAGCTAATATGTTCCAGGCACTGTGTTCAAGCTGGGAATAAAATGAGGAACAAGATTTGGGCGCTCTGCTCACATGGAAATTGAACCCTCTGGATGATGTTATTTCCAGATGAAGATACTGAGACTCGCTGATTAAGAAACTTGTTCAAAGTAACTAAAATGTAGATCTGAACCCAGTATAACTTTTCTTTTTTAAAGATTTTATTTGTTTATTTGACAGAGATCCCAAGTAGGCAGAGAGGCAGGCAGAGAGAGAGAGAGAGGGAGGCAGGCTCTCCCTGCTGAGCAGAGAGCCCGATGCGGGGCTCGATCCCAGGACCCTGGGATCGTGACCTGAGCCGAAGGCAGAGGCTTTAACCACTGAGCTCCCCAGGCACCCCATGAACCCAGCATAACTTAAAACTTAACTATTTCTCACATTCTCCCTACCTTTGAGCTATCAACCTATTACTCCGTGCTGCCATCATCCCTTGCCTGGATTGCCTTGTGACCTGACTGGGCAGCCCGTTTCTCCATACAGTTCCTCTGCTGCCTGGCTGCCAGGCCCTTGGAACATGTCAAATCTAGTCACTTGTCTGCTCAAAACCCTCTGCTATCTTCCCAAAACAACTGGAATAAAATGCAAACTCCTAACATGGTTTAACTTAATCTGGCCCCTGTTCTCTCTTTCCCAGCTTTTCTTCCAGTCGC
This sequence comes from Enhydra lutris kenyoni, assembly GCF_002288905.1. NCBI lineage: Eukaryota > Metazoa > Chordata > Mammalia > Carnivora > Mustelidae > Enhydra > Enhydra lutris. Next base: position 2,795,027 of record NW_019154122.1, read on the forward strand.
TGTCATGTTTGCTGTTCATCAGATATGTTAAGTGTGCTCCCATCTTTTTGTAATGTTCTTTACCTTGGATTGCTCTTTCCTCAGATTTTATTTTCCCCCTTAGATTTTTACTTAATTTTCTACCTTAGGTCTCAGTTCAGACTTACCTTTTTAGGGAGACTCTTCCAATTAAAATAGAGCCTCTTCCTCATTTATTCCCTTTCCTTGCTTTTATTTTTCTTAGCCTTTAATACCTCTTGAAATCATATACATATATATATATATATATATATATATATATATTTTAAAGATTTTATTTATTTATTTTGACAGAGAGAGAGAGAACAAGTAGGCAGAGAGGTAAGGCAGAAGCAGGCTCCCCGCCAGGCAGAAAGCCTGATGCAGGGCTTGATCCCAGGACCCTGGGATCACCTCCTGAGCCGAAGGCAGAGGCTTTAACCCACTGAGTCACCCAGGCGCCCCTCATATATATATTTTTTAACCTTTGTCTCTATCAATAGTGTAAACCTCGTGAATGCTTAGACCTTGTTTGTGGTATTCACTGTATCTCTAGAACTTAGAAAAATACATGGCATATGAGTTGAAGGTATATTGAATTCCCTGTCTCATGAAAAGTTTGGAGAAGTTCTATGAGTAGGTTGGAAGTCAGTTCTGTAGGCTAGGTATTATTTATTGGAACAACTCCAGGCCGATACATAGAAGTTTAGTTGGGTGTGGATAGGAATGGAAGGGATTCAAAATAGCTGAGATTTTTGTTTATTGAAAGTATTATTTCCTTGGTCATCTTGGGGGCTGGAGGGAGCAGCAGAAATTATGTTACTCAAGAAAAATGAGGAAAATCAAAGGAAGTGGTTGACAAGGGTGGGTTTTACTCATTTTGATTTTTGGAAAAAAACATTTGTTATAAATCTTGGGGCGCCTGGGTGGCTCAGTGGGTTAAGGCCTCTGCCTTCAGCTCAGGTCATGATCCCCGGGTCCTGGGATCAAGCCCCACGTCAGGCTTTCTGCTCGGCGGGGAGCCTGCTTCCCTTCCTCTCTCTCTCTGCCTGCCTCTCTGCCTATTTGTGATCTCTGTCTGTCAAATAAATAAAATAAAATCTTAAAAAAAATATTATATCTGTGGCAGAATATTTAGAAAATATAATTAAAGGAAAAGAATAAAATTAGAACCATTTTCTCACACATTGATAAATCACTATTAGTACTATTCACATCCACAGTCATTCATATCTCTAGATATATCTATATTCAAAAAACAAGAAAATACATTACTGTTTATTGATAATTTGAGGTAAAATTAGGACAACCAATAGGATATGCTTCCAAATGCAGTTGGAAGTATAAAATTAGGTCTTAGGATGTAGATGTGAGAGATGAGTGTATAGATATAGACTGGGGAATGGATATGATCTTTGGAAGTGAAGGAAATACAGGGAAGATTAGATAGAGCCATAACTTTGGGAACATGCAGACTGTTATTAGGTGAATAGAAGAATCACTGTGGAAAGGATAGAGAAAAAAATAAAAGGTGAAAAGACCAGGCTAGTGGAGGATTCTAAAAATTGAAGGGAAGAGAATTTTTAGGAGGCAGCATCACCAGTGTTACCACTTACCAAGAAGGCAAGATGAGAGTGAGGGGAAAAAAGACTTGAATTTAGTTGTTTGAAATCCATTAGTGGATCCCATTTGGGGATGCAGCTTAGTATTAGAGGAAGAAGTCAGTATTGTAGTTAGCATAGATGCCAAGGGCTCTTCAGAGTGAGTTTTTGTTAGAAATATAGTTCTGTAGGGATGTTGCACAGATGATGCCTTAGATGTCTTATGCTTCGTAGCTGCACAGTACTAAGGATATGGTAGATGGGTTGAATAACTGCGTGAGTGAAATAAAGTAGACATGGCCATGTGTTCAAAGCATTTGAAAGTGCTTGAAAGATAAATGGGTAAATATTCCTTGTTTGCATATTGTTTTGTTACGGAAGATTTGGCATGTTTGGAAGGATGTACTCAGCAAAATAGGAGAGTCAAATAAAAGTTTGCAGTTATTTCCAGGAGAAGGTGGTGTGAAGAAATGGGCTCTGTTATGGTTAGGAAGTTAACCTTGGAAAGGAAATAAATCTCTTTTTCTGAGGTATGAAGAAGGAAAGAATTTAGGAAAGAATATGAGAAAACCACTGACCTTCCCACATGCCCTCCTTGGATGACTTAGTGAATGAGGGTTGGAGACTTTAAGGAGACAGAAGAATTGAATAGCTCTTGTGTGAGAGAATTATGCTAGGGATTCAAAAGAAGTTTTACCAGACAGCCATGAAGGTAAATCTAATTATTTTGAAAACGATTTTCTTAGCGCAGTTATAGAGCTTAACTTCAGAAACTGAATATCCAGTAATAATTTGGGCATCTTTTGGATTGCTCTTTCATTATTCAAGTCATTTTTCAGAGTGTGAAATGTTGATGTAGATGAGTTTCACTAGAAAACTCATCTCTAGGAACGCCTGGGTGGCTCAGCGGGTTAAGCGTTTGCCTTTGGCTTAGGTCATGATCCCAGGATTCTGGGATCCTTGCTCAGCAGGGAGCCTGCTTCTCCCTCTGCCTGCTGCTCGCCCAGGTTGTGCGCTCTGTCTCTGACCAATAAAATCTTTAAAGAAAAAGAAAGAAAATTCATCTCAAATGCAGACGCTGACTTACTCTTTAAGGCTGCATGTGAAGGCGTCTGGTTGGCTCGGTCAGTTAAGTGTCTGACTCTTGGGTTTTGGCTCAGGTAATGATCTCTGAGGGTCATGAGATCGAGCCCTGTGTTTGGCTCCCTACTCAGTGGGGAGTCTGCTTGAAATTCTCTCCTCTCTCTCTCAAATAAATAAATGCATCTAAATAAGAACTGCGTGTGGATTGCAAATGTTTTAATGTACAAGATTGTCTTTATTGTTGCCTATGTGGTAGAAGCTTGAAGAAATTGTGGGTCTAGTATTAAACACTGAGAAAGTTTTTTATTGTTTAACATATTTATCATAATTTAATCCTTATTACATAATTTTTGTAGTAGTTATTTTAAGATTTTATATATATGTATATATATTTTTTAAGATTTTATTTATTTGACAGAGAGAGACATAGTGAGAGAGGGAACACAAGCAGTGGGAGAGGGAGAAGCAGTGTTCCTGACAAGCAGGGAGCCTAATGTGGGGCTTGATCCCAGGACACTGGGATCATGGCCTGAGCTGAAGGCAGAGGCTTAACCCACTGAGCCACGCAGGCGCCCCCTTAGGATTTATATGTTTGAGAAAGAGAGAGAGCACATGAGGGGTGGAAGAGCAGAGGGCAAGAGAAACTTAAGCAGGCTCCACGCTGAGCGTGGAGCCCATCACAGGGCTCAGTCTCACAACCCTGAGATCATGACCTTAGGGGAAGTCATTGACTGTGCCACGTAGGCACTGAGAGTTGAGAAAACTTGAGAAAGACCACTTCAGTATTTATTCAATTACTGTTTTTACAAAAATGCTGATATCGTATTTGCCAAAGATACATATATATCCTTTATTCTGTGTTTTTGTGAGAAAAAGAGAAATTATAAAAATAAACAATTCAGAGGTATTTTGCACACGCTTACTAATCATTTTCGTTTTTCAGTATAGAATATTATTCTGTGTTAATGACCATCGGTCATTATAGTAAACATTAGAGCTAACTCCTAATGATTCAAATTGTCTTCATTCCTCTTTAACCATCTTTGTGCCCCTAGCCCCTTAGAAGAAGAGTTGTTGGGCTTTGTGGCTCTAAAATGCTTATATTGGGATTCTAATATAGAGGTTTGTCTTTTTTTTCCCCCAGGTCTTTGTAGGTAAAATACCAAGAGATTTATATGAGGATGAGTTGGTACCCCTTTTTGAAAAGGCTGGTCCCATTTGGGATCTACGTCTTATGATGGATCCACTGTCTGGTCAGAACAGAGGGTATGCGTTTATCACCTTCTGCGGGAAGGAGGCTGCACAGGAGGCCGTTAAGCTGGTATGTGATAAACACTCACTGTCTGGTGGCGGATCGGACTGCCTCAAAAACATTCGCAGTTAACATTGTTTCGTTTTCTTTGGTTTTTGCTCTGCATGGTGGGGATGTTGATAAAGTTGATATGTGACCTTTGCTCTATTTTTTTCTGATGATAAAAGTAAAAAAGACTGAAAATACCCAAGAAGTAATGTGTTCGAGAAAGTCTCCCGTAATTCTGTTACTTATTAGATTGGGTAGTATCTAAAGTTTCATTTGAATATTTGGCTTCTGCAGTTCTCTCTTTGGATTTTAGGCAAAAAAAGATGTGAATTGTTACCGTTAAACTTCAGGACAAGATTCTTAAAAGTGTAATGAAGGCTGGGATGGATTCTGGGGGATATAACTGGGTGACAGTGACTTTTAGGACACAATTCATGAAATGATCTGAGACTTTTATTTTTGTTACAACCTAATCATACAATTTATTGTCTGAGTATATGCCTGTTCTTCTCTGTACTTTGTTTTCAGACCCTCCAGTCTTCTCTTTCAGTCTTTCTCCTTTTTTACTATTTTGTAGACCATCTTCTGTAATCTAGTAATTTTCTTTTACCCTTTGTACGTAGTAATCAATAGTACTCCTGTAGTAGTAGTAGTTGTAACAGTTCTGCAAATGAGAAATATCTTCTTACCTGTGTTGGTACACCCATCTCAGGAACTTAGAAAAAAACCGTGTCATTGTTTCTGCATACTCTTTCCAGACATTTAAAAGCCTCACTTAGTCTAGTTCCAGGCCTTCTGGAATGGGTACCTCTTTCACCAGGGCTTTTTGTTCTATTAATCGCTTCTAAATTAGTTCCATTCTAGCTTGACCCAGATTTTAGTTTTTATTAAGAACTTTTCCTTGTTTTTATTGAGAAAATTTCAAAGCTTCATTTCCTAATTTTTGGTAACGTATAGATGATTTTTATTTTTTAATAATCATGTATGTTTTAGTAGGCTAATGGTAAGTAATGTTAAAGTCGAGGAAGCTGAGGTTTATCAAAGAAACTATCTCCATAGTGATTTAAATAAAGCCTTTTTTTATTTCCTATCATTTCATATAATTTTGAAGGTATTGTGTTTGCTGTGCAGTTTAAAACTTTTCATGTTTGGATTTAGAATACTGTGTTTTCTGTAGAATATAAAATTCTTCTGAATTTCTTCTTACTGATTATACTTAGTTAACTATTGTTTTGCTTTTGGCTTATCTGTATCTAATTTTATCTCCATGGATCCTGAATGATCAGTCTTGGGTACTTTTTCTGAAATTCTCTGGAAAATTTTTCAGATAGATAACATTGAAATATGACGTAAGGTATTTTAAAAAATAGTGAATAACTCAGTCCTTTATATCCAGAAGAGCAGTGAAAATTAACAAAACCAAACTAAGATGAGAGACTGTAACAAGTTTTAAAATACACATTTTTATAATGGTAAGCATGAGGGAACTCGGTGAGTTTGTGAAGCAGGAAGTGTTTGACCTTACATTGTTGAATTTTTTAGAGTGAGACAATTGTCCTGAGTTTGGGATGGTTGTGGGGTATCTGGTTCTTTTCTTCCTTGCAGTGTGACAGCTATGAAATTCGCCCCGGTAAACACCTTGGAGTGTGCATTTCTGTGGCAAACAACAGGCTTTTTGTTGGATCAATTCCGAAGAATAAGACTAAGGAAAACATTCTGGAAGAATTCAGTAAAGTCACAGGTAAAACAAAAATGTATTTAGTAGAAGTTAGTTTTGGGAAATCTGTGGTGCTATTTATAAGTACCAAGAAAGAGAAGTGTATATTAATCTAAAAATGCAAATCTTCAGTGTCTAAATTGTCTCCTTTCTGCCTTACAGTGGTTTGGTCTAAGCATGTTCCCTTATAGCCTTCATTTCTTGGAATGTCCCCTTACTTCTGTGCCTTCATTGCTCCTTAGCTTTTGCCAGAGTCTTTGCCTGGTAGCCCTTCAGTGAAGGCTTCCCAGCATTCAGCTTGCTTTAGGGCCAAGAGGCTGGGAGTTTTTTCTCCTCCTCCTCCTCCTCCCTGTTGCCTTGTCTAGATCAGATTTTTCAAAATTTCCTATTCTAAATCCATAGACTTGAGAAGTACATGTTACATCACAGGTCTATATACATTTGTAACTGAAACAAAGTTCAACAAAACTTGTACTTTCACTTATTTTACATGATTTAGTGTTATCTTTCCTGTTCCATTTCATTTGTCTTAAACATGGGTAAAGATAAACTCAGTCTAGCTATGGTTTAAGAAACACTGATTTAGACCATTACTTCCCCTCATAAAAGCCATGTTTTTTTGTCCTCCAGATAAACCGTCCTTTCTCCTCCCTTGATGCTGTCATCCGTTGCTCGATTCATTCTCGATTCAGTCTTTCGTTAATTGAAGATTGCTCAGAGTCTTGCTCTTCCTCCCTAAATTGACTTATTTGTAGTACCTTTAACATGTACACGGATGACCGTCCAGGCCCCTAGCCTCCTAGTTTTATGACTGCCTCATTTCCAGTTCTCTATTTCCGTTCCCCCCACATCCCGATCATGTTCTGGATCTTGCTGCCAGAAATTCTGCCCACTCCGAAATCTTGATTTTCTAGCATTCTACTTTGTAACCACTACCACTCTCCATCACACTTGTGTTGGTCACATGCTCCAAATGGCGCAGTTCTTTGCCCCCATCACTTTATTACCTGTCGGCTCCTTTCTGGCTTCTTATCCATGTATTCATTCCTTCAGCAGGTGTTTGTCCAGTGCCTGTTAAAGCGGTGGCATTGTGCTATGCGCTGGGATACAGTGGTGAATAAGATCTGTTTTCTGCCCTTGTAGAGCTTACATTCTGGGAAAGGAGTAACACAAAAAACTAAAGAAATATTTACACATTGTGGTAAGCACTGAGAAGAGCAAAATAAGAGATACTTAGCTAGAGAATAGCTATTATCCCCGTTTTGATGTTTATGGAAGACTTTTCTGATAACATGACATTTTGGACAAGACCTGAAGAATGAGGAGGATGTAGCAGACAAAGAACAGAGGACTGTGCATTCTGGCAGAGCAACACATGCCAAGTCTCTGAGGCAAGAAAGAACTTGGTGTATTATAGGAACTGGGAGAAGGCCAGTGTTGTTAAAATTACTGTAGAGTTAAGGGTAGAATTAGATGAAGTAGGCAAAGCTTTTGTGGACCTTATAAGAAGTTTAGATTTAATTTTTGTAGAATGAGAAGGTATTTAAAGATCTCAAGCAGGGAGTAACATCTGTTTCATGTTTACGGAATATTATCTCTACTGCCATATGGGTAATGGTTTAGAGGGGCTTAAGAGTAGAAGTTAATCAATTAGTTGAGGCTATCACAGTAGTTTGGATAGAAGATTGGATGAGGGTAATAGCTGTGAAGGTGGAAAAAAGTAGATGGGCTCTGAATTGAGTAGGGGAGTAAAGGAAAGAAAGTAAAGGAAGGAAATCAAGGAAGAGTCTTTAATTTCTGGCTTGAGAACCAGGAGATGGTCCTATTTATTAGATAGGGAAGTAGAGAAGACACATTCGGGGAGTGGTAACTGTGATTTTGGACATGCTAAATTTGAAATGTCTTTAAGTCTGGATTAGAAATAAAATGTAAGCATTCTTAAGGATATAGATAGCTTCTAAAAGTACTGACTAGCTGATACTACCTAGAAACAACATATGTGGAAGGATGAGAACACAGGACTAAGACCGGAGGGACACCAATATTTAGCAATCATTTTCTTTTTTCTTTCTTTTTTTTTTTTTTTTTTTAAGATTTTATTTATTTGTTTGAGAGAGAGCATGAGAGATTCAGCATGAGCTGGGGGTGAGGGGCAGAGGAAGAGGGAGAGAGAAGCAGACTCCCCGCCGAGCAGGGAGCTCGACGTGGGGCATGATCCCAGGACCTCGGGACCACGGCCTGAGCTGAAGGCAGACGCTTAACAGAGTCACCCAGGTGCCCCAGCAATCATTTTCATTCTTGGTAAAAGTAACTTTTAAGTTAGAGCCAAGGATGATTTTTGGTCTTGATTACTTGGTTGAATGTAAATTCCTTTGAATTTATATTAATAATTTGGTTTTTAAATTCCTTGGTTTCATAAATTGTAAGGTCTTGTTATATCAAACACTCTAAAACATGGTATGTTCTATATCAGAATACAGTAACTGGACCTGTTGCTTATGGCTGTACCCTCAGGACCCTGAAAAAAATTAAAAAGGAACATAAAATACTGTTTCACAATCCATATCTAACAATGCTGATTTAATTGTCTACTAGGTAATTAGGGAATCATTTTGAGGCTTCTTCAATATTTTTTGCTCTTCGGCAAATGGATTTAGGTCTGCCTAACCGCTAGATGTGTGGTGGATGCTTTTGGCTTATATATCTGGCTGTTGGTTTAACAGAGGGTTTGGTGGACGTTATTCTCTATCATCAACCCGATGACAAAAAGAAGAATCGGGGGTTCTGCTTCCTTGAATATGAGGATCACAAGTCAGCAGCACAAGCCAGACGCCGGCTGATGAGTGGAAAAGTAAAAGTATGGGGAAATGTAGTTACAGTTGAATGGGCTGACCCTGTGGAAGAACCAGATCCAGAAGTCATGGCTAAGGTAAATGCAGTTGCTTGGGATGGGGGTGAGGTGATTATTTAAATTTTGTACTCCGATAAAGCTCAACTTTTAAAAGTTATATAATAAATACAGTTTATAGCTCTTGATCTTAATTCTAGAATCTGCTTTAATACCAAACTTAACAGTCTTTCTTGGTATCTAGAAATTTCTGTTATCATCCCTTTTCCTGGAGATTAAATGTGCAAAAGGAACTGAAGTGAAATTGGTTTAAGTATGTCCATCAGCATTGAGAATTTGTTCAGTGCTAGGAGCTAGGAAGGATACAGAGTTTTTAAAAAAGAGAGGTCTTATTGGATACAGACAGAAGTAATGTTTTTTGGAGATTATGAATTGCAGTCTTCATTGACCATAGTAAGACTTATTACATGGCCATTGATAATTTATTTAGATTTATAGCTGATTTTTCTATTTCTTTTTTTTAATCTAACGATTAAGTTCCCTTAAGACTGTTGTCTCCATGAAGAAAGGCAGAGGGTTATCGTGTTTGCTCTTGTGTGGTGGTGGCAAAATATGCATGGCAGATCCTGTGGCAGGCCCTCACTTTCCTCCTAAGCCTTATACTTCTGTTGCCATGATCCCTGCCTGGTAAATAATGGTGCCATGAGGCTTGATTGTTAGGCTTTCCCTTCAGGTGACTGCTGGAATTGAAGGGACTCATCAGAGTTGCATCTCTGCTGATCTTAGTGAATTTCTGAGTATTTTTGTGTGTCTCTTCCCTTCTTGGTGAGGCAGCAACTCTGTAATGACCATAAATTGGTAGTTGAATTCTCCTAGACTGGGAAGTCTTCCTCTAAAGCTTTTTATTCCAGGTTCTGAGCAAGTAATCTTCACTCTAATTAGTTTGGAGGAGAGCCCCAGTTTATACTAGTGTGAACAAGTTTTATAGGCAAAGTCATCTTGGGTTAGAGAAGATCCACAGAGAATGAACCAGAGAGGCTCTCAGATGTGCTGCTCAGTGTCCTTTTCTTGTATTCCTTGAATGGATTTGTGTTAAGGAAAGAGACTAGGAATTTAAATAGCTCTGATTATTTTTATTTTTTACTAACTTGATTTTAATTCCATTTGTTTCTTCTAATACAATTAATTGTGACTTTGGGCAAACCTATTGAACTTGGATGTCCTCTGTTTTATTGGAGTTGGATAAATCTCTTAAGCACCCTTACAATTTGGAATTGCCTTGTAGAAACAGTAGAGTTTGTATTGCTTTTTCTGTAAAAACTTGTTTAAAATAGCAGTATAGATATGTTACACATTTTAAGAGGTGAATAAAATTCACAGAGAATCTGAAGTGTAGTTTGGCTGGTGATGTGCTCATCAACACTTTTCACATACCTCTTAATAACTTTTTGGATTGAAGTGCATCCTGAGCTTTATAGGGTTAGAAAACCTCAACATTTTATTCTAGGAACTATACTTCCTAGATCATAAACAACATTCAGAATGAAAAAGAGGCCTCTGTAAACTTGAATAATACCGACTGAGTAAATTTGATTGACTAATACTGATTCCTTTATTGTTTTCTAAAGTGGAGGGTGGATGCTCTACCCTTCTGCTGTTAACATTATCAGTGTTCTAATTCATTAAAGATTTCTTGCCAAGTTGGGTCAGTTTATAATCAACCGAAACCTAAGAGCCTATATTTCTTAAAGGGACTTTTTTCCTGTTGAATGTTTTAAACAAACTTTCAACAAGTAATTTTTACATCGTATGTTTTGGTTTCATCCTGAAAAAGAAAAAAAAAATTGGTTTTGGTTTAAAAAAAAAAAAAAAGGGTAAATAAACCAACTGAGGCCTGCATAATGTTGAGTCTGACCTCTCTGACAACACTGTGAAAATAAAGAGGGTAGAGATGGAGGTGGACAGTGTTAGAGTCCCCGCCTTGAAGTAATACCTTCCCCCAAATAATTTTTATTCATATATCCTTTATCTGAGGAAAGAGTTTATTCACCGGGTATGTTAATTTTTTTCTTTGAATAGGTAATAGAATTCCTTAGTTCAAAAATCAAAATTACACAGAAAGGTATAGATTAAAGAAGTCCTACCTCGGCATGCCTGGGTGGCTCAGTCGGTTAAGCAGCTGCCTTCAACTCGGGTTATGATCCCAGGGTCCTGGGATCCAGCCCCTCATCGGGCTCCCGGCTCAGCGGAGAGCTTGCTTCTCCCTCTCCCTCTGCTTGCTGCTCTGTCTACTTGTGCTTTCTCTGTATCTCTCTGTCAAATAAATAAAATCTTTAAAAATCAAAAAGTCCAGCCTCTACCTAGCTGCATCTATTGTATTCCCTCGTTCCCAGTACACACCCAGTTTTCGTAGTCTCTGGTTTATTCTTGTAGTATTTCCTCAGACAGATACAGGCAAATACGAGTATTCTTACTTTCCTGAACTTTTTACATGATGGGTACAGGTAACCTGCATTCACTGATCTATATTTGCTTTATTCAGTATCCTAGTTCATGAACTCTAAGGTGGTATATCACTATTATGTGTACTACTAAGAAGTTATTAAATGTTGCCAATTTAATTTTGAAACAGTGCTTGCATGTCACATTAACTGTAAGTTGGATTCCCATTTCAGAGATGTAAAAAAGGGAAAAAATGTCTTACCAACAATTATGGCTACATAATGTTCCATTGTGTGGGTATACTATACTGTGTTCAGCTGGTTGGGCAGAGTTTCTATTATTGTAACAATATTATAGTGAATGAGCTTGTATGGTGTCAGTTGATAAAAGTGCAGATACATCTGTAGGATAGATTCTCAGAGATAGAATTGTGGGCCACAGAGTACATGCTTCTGCAATTATTATAAAATACTTTTGTATTGTAAAATATTGCCATATTCCCCTGTACTGTTTTATCCTCCCACCAGCAAAATACAAGAGGCCCACTTTCCTCATCCTTGTCAAAATAGTGTGTAATATTTTTGGATTTTGCCAGTCTGGTAAATGGTGTATCTGAAAGCCGTTATGATTTACTTCTCTTACTATGCATGGATTTAAGTTTTTAGTATGTTGAAGGGCCATTTGTGTTTCTTTGTATGAACCTTGTATTCATGAATTTTGCATGTCTTTTATTCAGTTTTCCATTGAGCTTTTTCTTATTTTCTGGAACTCTGATATTTTAAAATAGAGGTTAACTCTTTGTGATAGAAGTCATTTGTCTTTTGGCTCCACTTCTGTCATTTTTGCCATGTGAAAGCCATTTATTTCTAGTAGTGAATTCTACCACTCCTTTATATAATAGCTTTTATTTTATTTTAAGATTGTATTTATTTATTTGACAGAGAGAGATCACAAGTAGGCAGAGAGGCAGAGAAAGAGGGGGAAGCATGGTTCCCCGCTGAGCAGAGAGCCCGATGCAGGCCTCGATCCCAGGACCTTGAGATCATGATCTGAGCGGAAGGCAGCCGCTTAACCCACTGAGCCACGCAGGCGCCCCTATAATAGCTTCTAAATTATAAAGCCTTCCTTGGAGCAATGTTATGTAAAGGAATTACCTTTATCTTTCTTTCTTTCCTTCAATATTTATTTATTTGACAGAGCGAGAGAGAGCATGTGGGCAAGCACAGGCAGGGGGAGTGGCAGGCAGAGGGAGAGGAAGAGTGGGGCTCAATCCCGGAACCCTTGGATCAGGGCCTGTGTGGAAGGCAGACAGTTAACCATCTGAGCCATCCAGGTGCCCCACCTTTATTTTCTTTTAATATTTTTCAGACTCTCCCCATCACCACCCCTTTTAAAATTTTTGATCTATTTGGAGTTTACCCTGGTATGTAGTCTGAGGTATGAATCCAACTTCTTTTTTTAAGATTTTATTTTTAAGTAATCCTTACACCCAGCGTGGGGCTCGAGCTCACAACCCTGAGATCAAGAGTCACATGCCCCTCTAACTGAGCCAGCCAGGCACCCCCAACTTTTAGTTTTATCCAGGTGAACACTATACTGTTTCAGTGATTTAAGCATTATAGTTTGTTATATCTGGTAGGGCTAGTCTCCAAATTTTTTTTTTCTGACTGTTCTTGTTTATTTTTCCATATGAACTTTAGAATTAGCTTAATTACTCAGTTCTGCAGGGAGCAAAACCCCAAAACATGTTGTTTCAGTTGATACTCAGGGACCTGTTAAATTTGTGAATTAACTTAGTAATTATCTCTTGGCTCCTTGAAGGTTCTGTTCACAGTGTTAGGTACTTTATTTTTATTTATTTTTTCAGAATTTGTTTTTAAAGATTTTATTTATTTGACACAGAGAGAGAGTGAGCACAAGGCGGGGGCAGCAGAGGGAGAGGGAGAAGCAGGCTCCCTACTGAGCAGAGAGCCCGATGTGGGGCTCAATCCCAGCACCCTGGGATCATGAACTGAGCCAAAGGCAGGCACTTAACCGACTGAGCCACCCAGGTGCCCCAGTGCTAGTTACAGGGCAGGAGAAGGAACCAATCTATATAAATTGGTAACTTACAGAATAATTTTCTTGGCAATTTTTATACCTTCTGTGATGCACCTTTATTATTTAATGTTTTTGAGAAGGAAAGCCTGCTGTGAAGTTAGGAAGAAATACTTTAATGTAAGACTTAAGCAAAAAATTAGTAGCCAATGCCAATGTTTTATATTTGTTGTATTAGGTGAAAGTTTTATTTGTGAGAAACTTGGCTACTACAGTGACAGAAGAAATATTGGAAAAGTCATTTTCTGAATTTGGAAAACTCGAACGAGTGAAGAAGTTGAAAGATTATGCATTTGTTCATTTTGAAGACAGAGGAGCAGCTGTTAAGGTAGAAACTTGAAATTTTGCTTCTTGATATTTGAATTTTGTTGTTGAGACTTGCTAAACACATAAAATGACTTTAAAAACTGAAATAAAATTGGTTTTCAGCTTTTGCCGAACTCTGGAACTTACTTTTAATAATCTGTGAAGTGGTAGTAGTGTAACAGGTAAGCTTTCATATTTCAAAGCCTGATTATTACTAACTGGGTTTGTAACTTCAGGCAAGTTATTTTTAATCTCTATATTGTTTTTGTAAGCCTAATATTTGATAGCATGATGCCCTGGAAATATTATAAGGTGTAGGAATTAGCTGCTGTAAATGGTAAACAGGTAATGAATCATATTATAACTGCTTTGTTTACCTTACTTTGTGGACCTGTGAAAGACCAGAGCAGTCAGTGTGTGTGACTTCTCACACAGCACGACTGACCTACTGAATTCACCAGATGTGTTCAGAGAGAGTGGTTAGTCCTTCATAGATTTGCCTTTCTTCAGTCATTGCGGAATTCTAGTAGTATTAGCTGTGTTGCTGGTTTCAGGAGTTGTTAGAGATACTTCTTGAATATAATAGTCAATTTGATGATAGTAATGAAAAGTGTGAAAGCATTTTGTGTGGTGGCGAGAGGGTAAAACCTGAATACCTGTGCTGTTTTCTGCCAATAGTGGATCAGCAGTATCTTCCATGTGAATTGGTAGTTTCTTGTTCCTCTCACCTTTCCCGATTGGGGAGAGAAGACAAAACACTAACAGAAGTTTTTTATTTGGGAAGGTATGTCGAGCATCCTCAGTGACTCACTCAGGCCTGGTCCTTCTTCGGCGTGGTCTGTTGGAGTGGGGCCCCCTCTAATTTGAGCAGTTTCTGTTTCCTGCCCAGGATATTTGCTTTAAAGTGTGCCTTATAGAATCTTTGTATTAGTTAGAATTTATTGGCTTGCTTTTTGATGAAAGCTAATTAGTGAGACAGCATTGCTTATAAAATTCACAGCTTAGTGCAGAATTTAATGCTTGGTTTCTGAAATTGCCAGTGGTATGAAACACGGATAACTAATTTATACCTTCTGAGTATTGCTTCTCATTCAGTTGTTACTAAATAACTTGTCTCTAATTGAAAAGAAGTATAAAAACTGGTAGGGGGGTTTGCCAGAGAGGTCTGTGAAATTTCAAAATGTGTCAGCAACTGGGAAGCTTCTGTGGACTTAGTTGCTTTAGGTGAAGTGTGTGGTCATGGGGAGCAGTTAGCAGGTAGAGGAGGACTGATGTAATCTTTGTCTAGTTGCTTGTGAATCTCTGAATGTTCTTTATGGATAGAGCGTTTTATTCTGTTTGTCCAGAGCGGAAAAGATTGTGTAGGGAAGCAGAAAGGCTGTGGCAAGGAGGTGTGACATTTTGTTACTGAGTTACTTGAACTTGGATGTATGGCAGAGGCTATTAGGTGGAACAACACAGATAAAGGACTAGAGCATAGGATGCTTTCGATTACTGCTCTCCCGGTGAATACTCAAGGCTTTATTAGTCTGTACCTGTTCTAGGTGAAGTGTTGTGGGGGAAACCTAGGCATTTTTTGGTCGGTATCTTGTTCATTTTCACTGATAACCTCATTCATTAACCTCATTTGTCTTTCAGATCTTTAAGATTTTTATGGAAGAGCAGTTTCAGATTTACATGTTGAATGCCATGTTTTTATTTTAAAAATTTGAGTCTTGAAAAGTTTATGTTAATTATGGCATTTCCCAGATGTGGATTTGCTTTTTTGTTACGGCTCAACCTTGAGGGGTTAGTTCTTTGGAATTAAGGAGCAGTGATAGGTGGCTCTGGAAGACCTTCCAGCTTTTTAAATATAAGAGTAGGACATCAGTTTTGTTTTCAATATAATTTACACATAAGAAGGTAAGATTGAGGGAAATAAATACTTTGTATTTTTTGCTTTGTGGCTTGATTCTTTTGCCAGTTAAAATAGTTGTGAAGTAAATTGTTTATTAATTGTATTAAATGGGAGGGTATGTCTATGTAATTATGTTTTAAAGTTCTATTTTTACAGGTAAAATAAATTTATTTTTGTAATTTTGTGTAGGCCATGGATGAAATGAATGGCAAGGAGATAGAAGGGGAAGAAATTGAAATAGTCTTAGCCAAGCCACCAGACAAGAAAAGGAAAGAGCGCCAAGCTGCTAGACAGGCTTCCAGAAGCACTGCGTGAGTCTACATTTTAGTAAATATATCTCTAAACAAAGAATGAATTGGTAATAGAGATCAACTTAATAAAAAAATTCAGGAATAGACCTGAAGTAAGCTAATTTGTTTTTTTCTTTTCTCCCTTCCCTTCATTGCTAGGTATGAAGATTATTACTATCACCCTCCTCCTCGTATGCCACCTCCAATTAGAGGTCGGGGTCGTGGTGGGGGGAGAGGTGGATATGGCTACCCTCCAGATTACTATGGCTATGAAGATTACTATGATGATTACTATGGTTATGATTATCACGACTATCGTGGAGGCTATGAAGATCCCTACTACGGCTATGATGATGGCTATGCAGTAAGAGGAAGAGGAGGAGGAAGGGGAGGGCGAGGTGCTCCACCACCACCAAGGGGGCGGGGAGCACCACCTCCAAGAGGTAGAGCTGGCTATTCACAGAGGGGGGCACCTTTGGGACCACCAAGAGGCTCTAGGGGTGGCAGAGGGGGTCCTGCACAACAGCAGAGAGGCCGTGGTTCCCGTGGATCTCGGGGCAATCGTGGGGGCAATGTAGGAGGCAAGAGAAAGGCAGATGGGTACAACCAACCTGATTCCAAGCGCCGTCAGACCAACAACCAACAGAACTGGGGTTCCCAACCCATCGCTCAGCAGCCGCTTCAGCAAGGTGGTGACTATTCTGGTAACTATGGTTACAATAATGACAACCAGGAATTTTATCAGGATACTTATGGGCAACAGTGGAAATAGACAAGTGAGGGCTTGAAAATGATATTGGCAAGATCCGATTGGCTCTAGATCTACATTCTTCAAAAAAAAAATTGGCTTAACTGTTTCATCTTTAAGTAGCAGTTTGCTGCCATTTGTATTGGGTGAAGAAATCACTATTGTATATATACTCAAGTCTTTTTATTTTTTTTCCTCTTTTCATAAATGCTCTTGGACATTATTGGGCTTGCAGAGTTCCCTTATTCTGGGGGTTACAATGCTTTTATCGTTTCAGGCTTCATTTTAGCTTCAAAAACAAGCTGAGCACACTGTTAAATCATGATTTTGCAGAACCTTTGGTTTTGGACAGTTTCATTTTTTTGGATTTGGGATAGATGACATAGGAGTATGGAGTATGCTGTAAATAAAAATCCAAGCTAGTGCTTTGTCTTAGTAGTTTTAAGAAATTAAAGCAAACAAATTTAAGTTTTCTTGTATTGAAAATAACCTATGATTGTATGTTTTGCATTCCTAGAAGTAGGTTAACTGTGTTTTTAAATTGTTATAACTTCACACCTTTTTGAAATCTGCCCTACAAAATTTGTTTGGCTTAAACGTCAAAGCCGTGACAATTTGTTCTTTGATGTGATTGTATTTCCAATTTCTTGTTCATGTAAGATTTCAATAAAACTAAAAAATCTATTCAAAACATTACCTATTTCAAATTCAATTGTGTCCTAAAACATTATTTTATTCGTAATCCTTTGCAAGGAATCTTGTTTTCAAATGATAACTGCCTATGTGAGTGATCAAATTCATGCAAATTTTCTTGTCTATTCCAATATGTATCGTGGTTATCAGACTGAGGATTAGTCTAAATTCTAGTATTTATTCCAAATCGCACTTTATTGATTGGTGTTCTCTCATAGTCTCTTCTAATTTTGAAATTTTATCCTTTATTTTTATAAAAACGGGTTCAGAGGCTTTTGAACATTCTTGCAGGCATTGGATAATTTGCGTTAAGTAAAATGGGGTTGGGGAAGCAGACTGCAATTTATTTTTGACCCACATTCTTTCTATAAAGGATAATTTGTTGTCTGAAGACCTTATTTGCTGGATAAGTGAATGTATAACAGGAAAAAATGCTAGTACTGTGGCGTCAATTGCACTGCGGACTAAACTTAAATTGTAGTGTACATAATCGTGACTACCACTTCAGTTACTGGTTTAGGAATATAATTTCCTATTGCTACATAAATTTGCTTTGAGAAGCACTCGTGCCTTATAAGAGAGGCGTAAACATATCCACTAGTCATACTTCTGACTTTCGGTTAATATCGCTCTTATTTTTTTACTACCCTCCTGGCTAAATTTTTGTTGGCCAAGTTATAACATCTATTTCCCTGTTTCCTTTAGAAATTCTGAATTATTATAATGACAGTTTTGCTCGAGAGTAAGAGGAACAAAAGAATCCAAACTTGACAGTGCAGAAATGTCTGGATCACATTCAAATTACCATAAAATTTTCTCTTCCGTTTTACTCCTAGGTGGGTCTAAAATGCTTTAAATTGTAAAAATGAGCCATTTAGGGAGGAATTAAAATGATCACACCTTTATTTTGTGTTTTGTTCCTGTTTGGTGTCTTTTAGGACAGCAGTAGTAGATCTCAGGACCGTAAGCCATTTAGTTCCTTACGAGCGTGCTTAGATCGTGTTTTGAGTTTCATGGCTTCTCTCTTGATTTCAAGTAAGAAAATTAGTATTTACTGATGAAAGTCTATTATTTATCTCTCTTTAAAAGTACACTTACTATATAGTTCAGTAAGTTAAAAGACCTTATTAATATTCCTTTTGTGTTTTTGGAAACTCATAAAGGAATTATGTAGTCTGTCCCAAATTAACATGGGTATTTATTTGGTAAAGCTTAGATACAGTAGTTTTTCTTATGCCCATGTATGTAAGTAAAGACACCAAACATTCTTTAAATGCTGCTTTTAAACTTTGAAAATACAATTTGTAGTTATTATAAGTCTAAATTAGACTTAAATCCCGATTTTTCTTGGGAAGAAGAAAGCATCTACAAGTAAAATTTGATTTGTTTGTATTTCTTTAAAATTAGATGTTACCAGATACAAAGGTAATCATGAGGAAAATTAGGAATGGGTAAAGAAGTGATTCTGAAAAAGTAATTGATTGTGCTTCCCCTACCCATCCTAAAATATAAGCCCTAGCAAAAACATAAGACTAAAACTTGGGTTCCATGACAAAATCCTTTCCTCTAGTTGCAAATAATATTTTACTCTCACCTATTAAAATATGTCTAAGAGATGTCCCCTAATAATTGCTTTATAGGGTTTTTGTAGCTATTTTATTTCACAGAAAAACACAACTTTTTGAACATTAAGTCTCACTTCAGAGCTTTTTCCCTTGTTGAATCTTGTAAACTCTTGCTGTAGCAGCATGCAGAGAAAATAGATTTGGAGCTTAACTTTTCACAGAAATAAACCTTAACAATCTAATACAGAAGCCTGAAAAATGTTCATTCAGGAGGTCTTTATTTTAGATTTTCATTAGGTGCTTTATTTTAATGAATTTTTTTTAACGAGTTCTGGGAAATTTCATTCCCTGCTCTTACGCCATCTTTTTTGTTCCCCAACCTAATTCATTTGCTTTACTTATGAGCCTGCTACAGTAATGTGTGTTGGGAAATATATTTACTTCATATTGAGGCCAACCTCTTCTTTGTAGGTACCTTCCTAAGACTGACCTAAACATACCCCTTCCCCATAATGGAATGCTAATTTTTATTTGATCACTCATTTATAGCAGTTGCTTAAATGTATGTATTTAAATGACAGTGTTTTAATTTTTTTAAAGCAAAAAAGTTCTAATAAGTTGCCAGATTTCTAATAAATCCAAGTTTATTTGATCAATTGATAAGGAAATTGAGTTGCTACGGTTCTGTAGTTAGTTTTTTTAAGCAAAGAGTTCAGCATAATTGTTTTTGTTTTCTTAGTTACTGGGGTTATTCTGCATAAGAAAGCCCAATGCTTTCTATTAATAGACAATTTTTCTCTCATTTGAAATCTGACTTAGGAGGTGAACCCTCTTTTTAAAAAGATTAGCATGCATCAAAATAAATTCTATTTTAAATTCCAAAAGAGAAGGGACATAAAATTCCATTCCTAGCATAAAGCCACATAATATTCTGGAAACTCATTACATCATTTGCCTCCTGCCCATTTGGATAATCATACCTATGTTTTATTAATTGTGTATTATTTGTAAAATCCAAAACCCTTCCAGTAAATACTTGCTATAAGGCTATTACTTGTCAATTGTAAAGAGTTCTACATTTGTTAAAATTTGCAGTTTTGATTTTTCAAAGAGAATTTTGTTTACTGAGCTATCCAGTATTCTTAAAGAAAACCAACTGAAGTATGTAAAGAAATGTTAGTGTTGTCCCTTTTTGTGTGGCATCTCTTAAGTGAGCAGCTAAGAAAAAGCCTTATAGAAAGAGTGTACTGGATTTATAAGTGTGTTTATGTTTCTCTAAGAATGGGAGCTTCTGTTAACTTAGTTCTCAGTAAGCCTGTGGATTGGGTGACTGACTAGAGAATTCAGAATGACAAATCCACTAACCAAGCATGCTTACTTTTGTGCTAGTAGCTTGTGAATTAGTTCTGAATTTTGAAATGCAAACACCAAGCCTTAAAAATACTGCATATTTAATGTATTTGGTCAGTAATGAATATAAATATTTAAAGTATTTGAAGTAGTTACTGTTAATCTTTCTAGAATAGTTTTTTTTTTCTTTTTAAATATATATACTTATGTAATTTTTATTTAGAGGTTACCAGAAGCTCTGGGTTTTTTGTTTTGTTTTGTTTTTGTTTTTTAACCATTTTCAGATGTTATCCAGAAATCTGCAAGTGTACTTTTCCTGTTTTAACTCCTTCCTTTTATCACCTGACTATCAGGGAAGCGAGGTTGAGGCTGCCCTGACCTGACATGTCATGATGTCGACTTGCTAGGTGGGGTTCGCTGGGGACGATAACCAGTGGAATTGTTGGTAAGAAATTTTTTTTTTCCTATTTTTTTTTTTAATCAGTAGTGGGACATTAAGTGTGGGAAAATGCCCATATTTTATAAGTGGGCATTTATGTTGGCCTTGTAGGCAAGTAAGACTTTAATATTAAATAATTTAGTTCTTAATAGGAACATATAATAACTACTTCATACTTTTTATTCTCAAAGTACAGGTTAGTAGGAAAGGTCTGCAAGTATGAAGTAACAAAATACTCAGGGTATATTTTAGGTGATGAAAATAGACACTTTACAAGATAAATTCTCAAGACTTTTAGACAATAAATTTGCTTTATTTTACTGTGGTTTCAATCCCTCTAATATCTTCATTATGTTTGCATTTTTATTGGGAAGATGAGTACATAATGCATCTTAAGAGATGTTTATTGCACGCTGATACTAGCAAAAGTAGAAGTTGTTGATAGGATGGAGGATTTAAATAAACACTAGGAAAAATTATTTTTTAAATCTTCCAAAAAATTTTAACATTGTAAAATGAAACTTAAAAGTTCTAGCAGTTTCACAAACAGGAGAGGGCTTGTTTTAAAAATACATTTGACATAATGACTTTGAGTCAAGAGGACATTACTTAGCTAAATATTAGAACCTTGAACATAGCAAAACCATTAATCTGTCAACAACTTGTGTTTTGTCTGAAATCCAGGACAGCTGTTGCGATTAGTAGGTAGTGGTAGAATTTGTCCATTTTTAGATGATATTAAAGATTAAAATCTCTCACAGTAGAGGATTCCATGATAGTAAAGTATAAAGCAAGGAAATTAAATTTAATAACTAAGCATTTCTGACCATAACATATAAAAAAATAATTATAATATGACGTAATCACTGATCAAAAGTAATTATGAATATTCATACATGAAGAACCTCCCTAATATTCTTAAGCCTCCTTTGTTGGTTGAACGTATGTCTAGGATGAATCTTGGGTGTTAAACGCGCTAGTCAGTATTCTGAAATCTTGTCTGTAAGCTTGTCGTAGACTACTTGTAAATTGCTATAATGAAATTATACTTTAAGAATTGCAGTGATTACATCATTTTGTTGAGGTACTTGTTTCTCTTCTGACACATTTTATGCTGTACCATTGATAGAAAAGATTATAAAGATTGCACTAATAATGTGCTCTTTGGAAAGCTTGATAGTAAGCAGTAGGAACACGCAAGTAATTCTGAGGAGTTCATCTTTGCAGCACAAAGTCTAGTTAGTGGCTTTGATATACTAACAACAAAACGCATTTCATGGGATCAGGAAGGGAGACCTTGCGGAGTGGGGGGAAAGCTTCAATTCTTCAAATACAAACAGGGGTTTTCATTTTATGTAGTAACTTTGTAGGATCCCATGAACGTTGCTTTTCTTGATTTCTCGTTTATAATGGCTGGACAAAAGGAACTTCTCTAGCCTGTTCGGTAACATAGGTAGAATTGTACTTTTAACAAATCCTACTAAGATGTTTAGTACTATGTTGTAAGGCTATTTCTATAACTGAGCTGAAAGCTCCTGTGAACATGACATTGCTATATGCATATAGTAATATGAGAATATTACAGTAGGAACATTTGCAAGACCACTTAATCAGCAGTTTAATAAAAATCATGTTTTTGGTACAGTGTTCAGGTACCATAACTGTATTGGAATATTTGTACAATGTTAAATATTTTTAATAAAATCGAACATGTTCAAAATGTTGTGTTGGTGATTTTGGGTGGGGTGTGATGGTTTCGATTGTGTAAAACAGATTCAGTAGTTCTGTAATTGAGACTTTTGTGGTCAAATGGAGTTCTGTCTTCACATTTAGTACTAGGTATTGGGTACTGGCTTGAAAGAAGACAGTGAGGGAGTGGGAAGGAGTAAAAACAAAAGAGCTGAACTTGAGGGGGTCTATTAAAATGTCAGGAAGTAGCTTTACTGGGGGTTAGAGCTGGGTCTTCAGGTTTAAGATGGGAATGTTGGCTTTTGGCATAAAAGTTTGCCAGTAAAGTTTTTCTGATGAAATTGTGGCATATCCATTTGGAAATGATCTAGAAAACATACAGAGGCGGGCAAAGGGAAACACCTGTACAGTGCTTTCAGAAGGCATTTTATTCCCCGTGTTCTTGGCCCCTTGACACAACATGCCAGCAAGTGAAGAAGTGGTGAGGGAATATTTGAGGAAGGCTGTGTTGAAGGGTTTAGGCGCATCATTGGGAAATGTCTCCAGTATACAAGACGCACCATGTTGGGAGTGAGTTCTTCAAACTTGATAAGGGTTTCTGTTTTCATATTGATCCCATACTCTTGAGGAGAGCCCTAATACAGTAATTTTTCTTGTGAGTTCTTTCCCTTGAGGGTGTACTTAGTTCTTTATCAGTCAAAGAGGTAGAAGTTCTGCAACACCAAATGGAAATTTACCTGAAGAAATGTGCTCATTTTTCTGCAAACTGTACCATTAATAGCCAAAAGACCTAGGAGGAAAGTGCTAGGGACATAGTGATCTATAAACAAATTGAGTAAGAAACTCTTCAGAAGGAAGAGTAATATATTCTGCCTTGTCTCTTTTGAATGAAGATTGTTAAATGAATGTGAGCTTGTAGGAAAGAAAAAGTGATTACCCTACTGTTTCTTGTTTTTTTTTTCCTGCTGTTTTTAACATAAGGAATAGACAGAATAACTCCTCTAGGTTAGTATTTTCCAGAAAGATTTTGTTGTTTGTTTTTCTTTTGTCCAAAATCAACAGATCATTCGGAGACAAGAAGGAATGTTGTAACCAAAAAAATATCTAAACTTGGTGTTGACAGAGCTGGGGATGGGGTGGGGCAGCTTACTGATTTATGGTGTGTTTTTTCCAAAAATAAGAGGTTGCTTTTGCTGATCATTTTAAGCTTAGGCTCTATTGGTATCTTTGGGCGCTACTCGAAGCCCTGAATATATTTAGTTTAATTTTAGAAATAATTAGATTTTATTAGATATTTTCAGTGGGGTGTATTATATTTGCATAAAGGAGTATTTTCTGCCTGTAGCTATGAAAATCACATTTCTGTTTACTGAAACTTGAAATTGTGGATCATATATAAGCATTTCCTCAAAAACTAATACCCCCAAAAAACCACTAATGAGTAGTGTTTTATTCAACTATTTACTTAGAATTCCCAAAGGGTGAGTTTTAGGCCCAGCTATCCATTTATTAAGAGAGTCGGAGGTTAAATTAGTCATATAATTGTACAACTCAAGTCATGCCTTTAAAATAACATGAGGTTTGATCACTTTAAAATTATTTTCCACAAAGGTAAACGGTGAGGATCAGTATTGTCAAGGATGATAATATTGGGAGTGGGGGCAGGAGCTCAACCTCAGTTTTCAGATAGACAAAAGGGAAAATATTTCCTTAACTTTGAAAATATTCCATTATTGAAGATCTCATACACTGTATCAAGCACTTTTTAATAGAATTCGGAGACAAAGCCATGCCTGTACTTTCAATACTAAAGCCAAGAATCCTTTAAAACTGCAAATTTCAGTTGTCTAGGTTTTTAAGTAGTAGAAACAGCAGTTCATATGTTTTAAAAAGCCATTACTGTTTTTATCAGCGAAATCACTATTTTGCAATTTTTGTGTTTTTATATTGATCAAGGTATTATTAAAACTTTTCATTTGAACCTGTTAATTATAAAGGGGTTTATATTTTTTGCTGAATTGATGTGGTCAGAGCAACTTGGGTATACTTCTGGCAGGTTATGATGTAACAGAATTTGTGGTTAGATCATCTGTGTTTAGCATTGACTGGTCATATTGAAACTTTTCATGCTTCCTGTTAAGAAGCAGAACCTTACCAGATTAATCATATTTATGTAGAGTTGGTATGGAGAAATTTGATCTGTCTAAATACAACCAATAATTAATATTGTTATCACAATTTTTAAAAAATAATGAAGAGTAATGTAAGTTTGTTAGTTGTAATGTCATTTCTGTTTGACTTTCCAAAATGTGAGAAAAAAGGTAAATGAGACCATTTGTTGCATCTGTCAAAATAATTTTGAAAGAACTTAACGATGATGATTTTAATTTTCTAGTTAAAAACTGTTTAGGTCACAATTCATCATTCAACAGTATTTTTCATACTTCAGTATGGGTGGATATCTCGGGGGATTTTTTTTTTTTTAAATACAGATTATAATTCAGTGGGTTTGAGATGGGGCAAGAATTTGCATTTCTAACATGCTTCTAGGTGATACCGGTGTCCCTGAGGACACTTTGAGCAATAGATTATCTCACACTCCCTGGGGATTCAGAGTAGACCTTAGTAGAAAAGGTATCAGCAATAGATGTGTGCAGTGGTTTGCAGGATCTGGTTGGTCTAGTTGGATCTAGTCGGAGATTAAAAACTTTGGCGAAGGCCACCACAAATATTAGAGTGTTCAGGATTGAAAGGAAAGGTTAGGAGCCCATCTTCAAGAAAATGAAATGAGTTTAGAAAAACAGGCTTTAATATTAAAGTTTGAGGAAATTGGTGGAAAATAGCAACAGGAAGGAAAAAGCAAAAAAGACCAGGTCACTGAGGAAATGTTCTGGGATATTTATTTAGGAATTAGACCAGAAAGCAGGTTATAAGAGTCATGGAAGATAAAATAAGTACTGAAACCTCAGAAAGGGGAAAGTTGATAGGTTACTACAGAATACCTGTGTGGTTTTCTTTTTCTTGAAATGTTGAACTCTGAAAGAAAAACCATGGTTGACGTTCACTAATTAGATCAAAGTAAACCTTGAGTGGGTGGTGGCCAAAGCAGATTAAGGAAGAAAATCACTAAAGGTGACTTTAGAAGCAGTTCATATGGATTAAGAGCAACAGATGGGAAATCCTCCATGAGGAATAGAAATGGCAGGTGTATGTATCCATTTTTTACAGAGGGACTAGAAGATAGGTAGTCCTTCATAAATGTGGCAAAATATCTGATTTTCAACTCTAAAACTTTATTTTGAAAAATAAAAACAGATGAAATATGGAAAATAAATACTCTGCTGTTTCCTTTCCTTAGCCAAGCTTTTTTTTTTTTTTTTTAAGATTTTATTTATTTATTTGACAGAGAGAGAGAGATCACAAGGAGGCAGAGAGGGAGAGGGGGAAGCAGGCTCCCCGCTGAGCAGAGAGCCCGATGCAGGGCTCGATCCCAGGACCCTGAGATCATGACCTGAGCCGAAGGCAGAGGCCTAACCCCCTGAGCCACCCAGGCGCCCCCTTAGCCAAGCTTTTTTAATGGTAGGTTAGTCATACTGTGGTGTAAGTATTTTGTACCAGCCACTGTGCTGAAGAATGGCCTCACATTATGTATTTTTATGTAATCAACAACCCTTTCAGGTAGGTGGTATTGTCCTTACTTTACATGTGAGGAATTCAGAGATCGAGATTATGTAATTTGTTACATATAGCTGGTGGTTCACCTGTCTGTGAAGTGGCAAAGCCAGGACTCAAACCCTTTTCTTCCTGACTCCAAGTGTACACTCTTAACTACCGGGTTAGAAATAGGCCTAACGTGAGGTTAGAATTAAATGTTAAATTTTTTTTTTTTTTAAGATTTTTATTTATTTATTTGACAGAGATCACAAGCAGGCAGAGAGGCAGGCAGAGAGAGGAAGGGAAGCAGGCTCCCTGCTGAGCAGAGAGCCCAATTCGGGGGCTTGATCCCAGGACCCCAGGATCATGACCCGAGCCGAAGGCAGAGGCTTAACCCACTGAGCCACCCAGGTGCCCCTAAATCTTAAATTTTATGTTTACTTTAAAATTTTTACTTTTACAAGAAAATTTGTTTACCTTAAAGCCCTGTAAGCCTAAAATAAAGCCAACCTAGTTTGAATTTAAAATAATTTTCTCCTAGATTAAAGTGGATTGCTAAAGTGTCCTTTTATGTGTGTGTTACGTTAATAGTTCAGTCATTTGTTTTCTCATCCATCATTCATCTATAAAAATCTAGGCCAAAATATCTGAGAAAGCTAGTTTTCACCTAGGCAAGATTATACTTGATTCAGAAAGGGGTGCCACTTTTCAAATGACTTAAATTTTTTAAATTTCACTTCAGCATATTTTACTCACAAAATCCAAACTTATTTTTATTCTTGAGTTCTGTCTGTACTATTTCTTTCCTCCTTTCTTCCTTTCCTTTCTTTTTCCTCTTCCTTTTCCTCCTCTCTTTCATACGCTCCACGCCCAATGTGGGGCGTGAACTCAGGACCCTGAGATCGAGTCACATGCTCTACTATCAGGCACCCCCCCATCTGAAGTAGCATTTAAGCATTTTTAAACTATTGGTATATTAAGCCATTCCCATCATCTAATATTTGATTTCAGCCCTTCTCCGCTTTTCTTTTTTAAAAATTTTTTAAAGATTTATTTATTCATGTATGTATTAGAGAGCATGAGAAGGGGGAGGGTCAGAGGGAGAAGCAGACTCCCTGCTGAGCAGGGAGCCCTGATGCAGGACTCCAGGATCATGACCTGAGCCGAAGGCAGTCGCTTACCCACCTGAGCCACCCAGGTGCCCCCCTTCTCCATTTCTCAAGGACTTAGTGAAAGAGGTTGTTAAACAACTTCACTTATATCTGACCTGAGTGTGTGCGTGTGTGCACACATGCACAAGAACACAAAATTATGCATAAAAGTAGCCAGCATGGTGGTGCGTAAGACCTGCTTACGCACTCTTAACAAAGATACTCTCCCTGATACAGGAGGAGAAAAGGCCTTAGAATACTTTTCTAGGTAAATTAATAATGGCTTTAGATTATTCCAGGTATTTTCTTTACTACTGTCCCATTTCATGAAAATCTGAGCCATATAGAAAATATATAGGTCAGTAGCAATCGGTAGTTTTGTTAAAAGCCTGTTAATTCTTAAGAACTGTTACTATCTTGATTGTAGAAGATACAATCTTGATTGTGTAATTTGAGCCATTGCTCAAAGTAATGGGTATTTCAGAATAGAATCAGGGATTCTTTGTTCATCAGTCCTGAATTTAAGGTCACCATGATAGTAATGTGACACCATATTGGGGAGGAGCCTAAAAGCTCATTTACTCTGCCTAAGTTCTCAAGTCATTTCTTTGAGTTTGTAACTGATCAGTTGGCCTGGTTCTTTTTTTTTTTTTTTTTTTTTAAAGATTTTATTCATTTATTTGACAGAGATCACAAGTAGGCAGAGAGGCAGGCAGAGAGAGAGAGAGGAAGAAGCAGGCCCACCGCTGAGCAGAGAGCCCGATGTGGGGCTCGATCCTAGGACCCTGGGATCATGACCTAAGCCGAAGGCAGAGGTTTTAACCCACTGAGCCACCCAGGTGCCCCAGTTGGCCTGGTTCTAAGAAAACTAGTTCTTAACAAAATTTCCACAAGGTTAGTTTTGTTTTGGTGTAGATGAAATGTCTGCCAGAGGGAGGTTATTAATAATGTGAAATGTTACATTAATAATCTGGCCAATGTTACCTGAAAAGACAGTGTTAATTTCTTTTTAAAAAATAACACTTATATGGGGCGCCTGGGTGACTCAGTGGGGTAAGCCACTGCCTTCGGCTCAGGTCATCATCTCGGGGTCCTGGGATCAAGCCCCGCGTCGGGCTCTCTGCTCAGCAGGGAGCCTGCTTCCTCCTCTCTCTCTGCCTGCCTCTCTGCCTGCTTGTGATCTCTCTCTGTCAAATAAATAAATAAAATCTTTAAAAAAAAATAACACTTATGCATTAATTTTAGTGTTGCTTTTATCTTAATCTGGACAATAGGTCAAAGCAATGATAAGTGCTCTTGAAATTTACCCAGAGATTTTGTCTAGGGCAAGATATATTTAAGTGTCTGTAGATGGATGTAGTAGCCTTGAAGAAAGAAGGTTGAGTAACTGTAGTCTACCAGCTGAACACTCAAAGTCTCAGTATATAATTTGTCATCTTGTTTAATCAATAAACATTTGAAAAAACATTTAAATAATTCTAATGAGATAATAAACCCAAATTAAGACATCTTCATGTCTTCTGGTGTTGAAAATTCTTAATCTTATTTTATTAATGTAACATGTTTTTCACCTTAAAAGAAAGATGGCAAAAATATGGACAGTAGCTGCTAGTTTATTTCTCTGTAGTGTGAGCTCTCAATAGTAGTAGGAACTACCAAAAATTCCCATTCTGGATTTTACCTTTGAAAGGTATTATGAAGGTAATTAACTTGTTTTTCTTTTCAGAAAGTGCAGTAAACATCTCCATCAAGGCATTAATGCTTAAGGAGGGATATTAAGTGGATCAATCTTAGTACATCATCGACCAGATCTAGATAATTGGCTCAAAGTCAGCTATTTATTAAAAAGTGTAGTTTATACCTAACGTTGATGGTTGATTCGTGATCCATTCATTTCACAACCATTGAGTGTTCTGTGTGTTCAGAGTTAGGACTATATTAGTAATCCGTGGTAATCTGTGACCATTATCTTCAAAGAATTCAGATTAGATTCTGGGAGGCAGTAATAGATTTATAAATCGTAGCGACAGTCATCAAACCAAATCTTCCAGAAACACCACTGGAAACTTAAAAGCTATTTTGTGCTCCTGTTTCAGCTCATAATTGGAACACATGAATAATGTGTATGATTTCAGTTATCCTGGTGAGCAGAAAAGTTTGTAAATTGTGTCATGATTTTTTTTTTTTTGTTTAGCTAACTAAAAATATAGTGCCCACTGGATATGATCAAAGTAAGTTGATCCTAAGAATTTTAACCTATACAGTTCAATTTTTAAGAACATATAAATAATATAAAGAGGTGACTGAATCTGAAAGAACAAGTGTGAAGGTAGGTTTTCTTATATTTTTATCTTTCTATTACTGAAAACTTTCAACCTTTCAGTGCGAAATCTCTGGTCGTGATTGAACTAGTAAACAGTCCTCTGAAACATTTCTTCCCTCCCTGAGGATAAACAGACATACAGATGCTCCTTCGTGCAAATGGGATAGATTTACTAACAATTACTCTTCTCCATTTCCTTAACTCGTAAAGTTCCCTATGTGATCAGGCTGTTTTCGTACTTCACTATTGTCTTTTTGAAGCTGATGAGTCTAGTGTCTGATAATACATTTCTTGTCACGGTATTACAGGATTTTAATACACGTGACAGGAGCCACTGCTGAGGTGCTTGAGAAAGAAAAGATACGATGGCCCCTTTTCCAAAAAGACTCCGGACTACATTGTCATAAGACTGTGGTTTAACCCACCAGCTTACCCTCCTTCACAGCCTGCAGCTTCTTAACTTTTCACTCATGAACCTTCTCCTTTTTCCAAAGTTCGCTAAGACCTGTGGCTGCCAGCTGGAACTTCAGGCAGCAAGAGAGAACTGAAGTTAACGTGTTGACACAGTTTCAGTCAAAAACACATTGACAGAAGGGCTAATACTGAGTATCTCCAATGGGCTGTCATTCTTTTAAAGTTACTTGAACTTAAGTATTTAAGTGTGGAAACGGAGGTCCGGAGATAGTGTGGTCTAAGACCTCCAGAGCACAAGTAGCCAATCTGGTATTGGACCCCGGGGGCGGGGGGCTGATAGCCCAGTTTACATTTTAATCACCCCCTGTACTGCCTTCTGGATTTTACTTGCTCTTTGCTGTCTTGTCGGGTAAATGTCATTGCGCTTCTTTGAAATAATAGAATAAATTGGATCCTGCTAACTACTATGTTAGACTGGTGGTCTTCCCAGCTCAGAACTAAAGATGGGGCCAAAAACTAGTTCTAGGAGTAAGAGCTTAAGAACTATGTTTTATTGTGATAGTAAAACTACTGATCGCCCCTGAATAGCTGTGCAACTTCCCTTTGGAAAGAAATGCTAACGAGCAGCCTCCAGTAATCGAACGATGCTTCTTAAACCTGTGTATGATTTTTCAAACTGCTCTTTTTTTTTGTACTTGTAACAAAAAAGCCACAAACATCTTTGATTCGCGATTTCCTTTTATGAGTCTTAAAACCTCTCCTAGTTAGAGTGTTCAGGATTTGTTTTAAATTACTTGTAATAAAATGGAGCCTGGCTTGTTGGTATTTTATCTGCAATCATTATGATTTTACATGGAATTCAATTTTATTGTCTTTCTTTCCAGATTGGAGTTCTTACTCTTTGAAGGTAAAAGCCACTTTATTTTTGTAAACACTTCTTAGTTGCCCTGTTTTGTACCTTTCCTGGCTTTCTTTTATGTCTTTGAAGTGGCTACCTGAAGGTCATGAAGTATGCTGGGCGCATACATGACCATGGCTTTGTGTAGTGCTGATTATCCTTTTTTTTTTTTTTTTAACACTTTTCTGATTACTTGCAGTTCTCTTTCCATTTGTGTGTGTGCATTTTAGAAGTGGGGTATTATTGTTTCCATTTCACTACATAACTCACAGGATTTGCCTACACTAGGGTTACAGAATAAAGCTAGAGCAGAATCAGAACTTAAGTCCTGGTAGTTTTCCTCTCACTTTGATTCCTGGAGAAAGAAGCCTTTGAGTTTACCCAAGCAGAGTTGAGTGGCATTCTGACTGACTGCCTGTTAACTTTGGAAAAATCTGTTCTCTAATAGTAATAGCCTCTGTGTGTATGTTTGTATGTATGTGTATATGTATATACACACATACATGCACACAGCTGGTGGATAAGTAATTCAGCAATGTCAGAACTGGGATTTATTTAATGACCTGGAAGGTAGTCATCAAAGTCAGACTGGCTCTAGTTAAACTTAGCACCAAGACCAGCTTCTGTTCCAGATAGACATCTGATGAACTAAAGCACCCTTGGGTGCTCTGGGGCTCCATCCCTCTATGTTCTGCCTACAAGATTTGTAATCACAGATATTTTCATTGCTTTTCAGGCAAACCAGGGTGCTAATGGCATCAGTGACCTTCCTGTCATTTCAGTTACCTTTTTTCTTGCCATCACTGTCCTTGATCTTGTTATTTTTGAGGCAGACCTCAAAACTTCTTTGGCTTTTGCTGGCTTGGTCTGATCCACACTTCTGTGGATTTCCTTGTCCCCATAATGTCCCCTCCCTGTGTCTTTCTTCAAGCACTGTTAGGACTACTGGGTTTTCTATCTCTCACCCCAATCTTTCACTCTCATACGTACCTCCAGACCACATGGAACTTGATAATGTTGAAAAATAGTTACCAGTTTCTGTTCATTTAATAGACGCTTAATGAATACATATGTTCCTGCCCTGTACTGGCAACTGGGGATACAAGGCAGAGCATCCGGCATGAGGAACAAAGCTTTATAGACCAGCCAAGAAGAGTTCATGTGTTCGGGCAGCACCTCTTGATCTTACAGGTTACTTCTATTGGATTTTCTGTTAATCAAGTTATGCTTATTCTTCTATGGATTTTTTTCCTTAATTTCTTTAGTCATTAATCTACTATCCTAGGGTGGCAGTTCTTTATCTTCTAAGAGAATGACTTGGAACCAATGTAGGAAAAGGTATCAGACCAGTTATACAGTTACACTGTAATACTGGAGTTCATTGGAAAACTTGTGTTAAAACATTTAAATGTTTAGATTTCAACATAAATGAAAAAAAAATATTTGAAACATTTAAACATATATTAAAACATTCTAGGAATTCAGCAATATCTCCTAAGTGAATTACATTTTACTCATTACAGCAGCGTTTACATTCAGATCTAGATAGTAATTTGGGAACGCCACCTTTAGATAATATTCTGGGTACTAAAAATACAGCAGTGGGAGTAAGACAGTCTTTTCCCCATTTGGAGCTAGTGATCTATTAAAGGGGAAAAAATTCGCATTTAGTCTTCTTGACCCCCAAGGCCAAGCCTTAAAGGTGAAAAAGGCATTGCTCTGTGATTTGTAAGTCTCTTCCTAGATTGTTTGACCTCTTCCTAATTGTCCTACTCAGTCTCTTCTACTGCCCTCTTTGTCCTATACAGTTGCCGGAATTCTCACAAATGCCAGCATTCCTGTTACATCATGGTCACAAATCTAAGTTCTTGACATTTGAGGCCTTTCATATACTTCTTGTCTCCCCTTTCAGACCTTTTATTCCTTTCCTAATCTGACTGTGATTCTACTTAAACCTTTACTGTTAGCTTGAGGAAAGTTATACTGCCCTTGTCCAGGTTACTCGATTCCTCCCTAGCAATTATTTTGGAGATCATTCCATTTTCTTAAGAGACTTGGATTGCGGTGTTCATTTGTGAAGTAACCGGAATACATGGCAGAGTTATCATAAACGCCGTGTACTGAATGACTTTTTAGACTCCAGCCAGAACTCCCAGAAGTATTTAGAATTAATTAAACGGCAGTTCGACAAGATTGTATTGTACCTTGTTATCTAGGTGCTGTGGGTAACGATATGTAAGAAAATGCAGAAGGGTCGGAATTAATCATTCGGTTATGAGGGTTTGCTGTCAGATTTTGAGGTGAACCTCGTGACTCAGAGGGGTTGCCTGCTCTGGTAGAGAATGTAGACCAAATAGTAGCAAACAACCTAGTTGGCCAGTCCTGGCCTAAAAATTGCACGGGTGAGTACATAGATTTTCACATGCTTCTGTGTTTTCTGAAAGTAAATGTACTGTAATGTTACTGCAGTAGTCATCCATACTACACGTGAGATTGTTTTAAAGAGTTTTTTCTCTAGTCATGGTGATAAACTACCTTAGATGAAGTCCATTAGACTTGCCTCCTTATGACATCTGCGCTCCAGCTGTCTCTTCCTGTGGAAAGTGCAGAAGAAAGGCTTCTTGATATTCCGACCTTTGACTTGATACCTAATCCAACACTCCTCACCGTAGTCAAGGAATAGCTCCATTCATTGACTTCCTGTGTACCAGACGCACGAACCTCAGTGCTTTCCATTTCTTGAGTATTCGCAGTAACTCCTGAGTTAGGTAGTAGTGTTAGTGTATCCCAGTTTTACCAGTGGGAAAACAGGCTTAGCCAGGGTTGTGCAGCTAGTGTGTGACAAAGCAAGTAGGAGAACTAAGACTTCCTTTCCTTTTTATCTTTCTCTACAAATATGTACGTAGCTTTTTAGAGTGAGAGACAAAATCTTTTCTTACATTAGATTTATTGTGGGAAGGGTTTGAATGACAAGCTTAAAAGAGCAAAAGGTTTATTCTAGAATATAAGGTTTAAGTTTGGAGAAATTTGCTGTTGTGTGCTTCTCTTGCCCTGCCCTCAGCATCGTAGACTACTTCCTTTTCCGTATTTTGTGATTGATTCATGTTTCCTTCTGTATATTTACAGAAGCTTCAGAGGAAAGAAGTTGATTTTGTACTTGCAAGTGTAACCTGGTCGCTTTGATTATCCCCAGAGCAATCTTGAACATTTCAGTTCACCCTTCATTTAGCACGCGGACACAGTGTGCAAGGGCGCGCTGCCTACCATCTCCTTCTGACACCAGTAGCAGTAGTTGGTTCCAGGCAAGGAGAAGAGAGCGACCTTCTATGTAGGCCCGCGACTTCTGCGTCCAGACAACATCTTAAAGAATTTACCTAAAGCAGTTGTGAAAGTTAGGTATCATTAGATACATTCTTAAAATCTGGACTCAACTGCAGCCAGTCAGGGAGATCCCTGCTTTTGCTCTTGCAAAATGAAAAATAACAGCCAACTAAAAAAACTACTTAGGTGAATTACGTGTGTTGCGCATAGCACTACCATTTGTTAAGTGCCTAGTGCATGTCAAGTATTTGTGCCAAGTGTTTTTGGGCGGTCTGTTTTAATTTTCACAGCTTCACAGATGGGGACACTTGAGATGCAGGAACATTTTGTAGTAGAGCCATGATTCAGACACCCGGTAACTGGTTTGTTCAAAACTAGAATGCCAGAGTGTTGTAGAGCGTTCCTGTTTTCTGTTTTAAGTTTGGTGTTTCTCTTTCTTCACCTCAATCTCCCTCCTCCCCATGTTCTGTGTTGGGTCCCCCCCCCCACCTTTATTTCAGTGATTTTTGTTTGTTTTGTTTTGCTTTTATTCTTTTTCAAAGGATTTTAGCATCCTCAGAATTAGAAAACTGGGAATTTATTCATAAGTTTAGAGATTTTATAAAAGACTTCAAAATAATTATACTTCATTGACTTGTGTCTAAAAATTTTTCATTTTGAATTGTTATTTAGGAGGAGGGCTATTAAAGTGTTCTCTTTGCCCGTGTATGATACATTTTAGATCTCCCACATTTTTCCTTGGATATTTATCAGGAGATGGTGTAGAGGTTTGGTAAGTAATACAGTTTGATTTTGTATGTCTCAAGGGTTTCCTCATTTAGTCACATATTTGAATTTCCTTTATTCTGGCCTTCTCTTCCCTGGTGACTCTATTTGCAGTATTAACTGAAAATCCTTGTGCTGATGCTAATTTTGGTCTTTTTTTTCACTAGCATGTATTGGAGCACTCACACTTGAAGAAGGACATAGGTAAAAAATATCATACGGAACATTTTCTACAAATTAGGGTTATGAAATCTCCTTTAGTTGCGTACCTGCCATATTCAGTGTGAAAATTATTTATAAAATAATTTAAATGGTATAGATTTTGCCAAAATGATTGTGGGTATTTTGATTCTCTTTTATTTTATAAATGTAACATCAATTTTCTTAATCCTTAAGATCGAAAAAGGTGGTTTCATGTTACATTAGGAAATGGTTACCACTTTGAAGTATTTCCCCTTTGTGTGAAATTTTATGCAGGACTTCAGTTACTTACAAAATGAAGAGCAAACATTAAAACACATTTTAGATTTATCAGAATCAGGCCTTACTGCTGCTTTGTCCCAAATGCTTTCTTAGATCCCCAGAACCCTCATTGGGTTATAAATCAGTGTCTCAGTTCTGAGCCAGCTATGCCTAGACAAGTCCTGCATATCCTTGTAAGTTCTTCTCTAAGACTAGAGGTTGTAGAAAACCAAAAAACTTGGGAGTGGGTTCATAAAGTTATTTAAAACATCCTTTGTTTTAAAATCAAGATACGCCACACATTTTAAAATTATAAAGTTAGTGACACCAAAAATTTTAACACATTAATTTTTCTGTCAAGTGTTCCTTGGAAACTAGATTCCTGCAGTGGTTTTTGTTTTTGTTTTTCACTTGGAATTACCTGAAGTTGGCTTAAAGTCATTTATTTGTAGAAGAAGAACTTTGTAATGAATGACTGAAAAGGACTAAGTTCTGCAAAATCAGAACATGAGTTTCCACATTTGTGTAATCTATATTCTCTCTTTTCCTACTTTGTCTTGATAATCAAATCTTTTAGGAACAAGGCTGATGGCAATCTAGAAAAAATTTAGAACAAGCCACATTCTACATCTCATTTATAGTAAGCTAATTTAGCAAGATATCCGAGTATGTGGTAGAATCACTAGTCCACTGAGGAATTTACTTCAAAACAAAAACTAGTGGAGAGCAATCAAAGATTATTAAGGCGTCTTTGATTGAGAGTAGTTTGTCGTCAGTAGGAAATCCACCTGGTCTGTAAAAATTTTATGTTCAGTGGATTTTTAGGAATTAACCTATTTCATAAAGCAAGGAGGAACGGTGTTAATAATGCAAGTATGGCTTCTGACACTCGGAAGTACTATGTCCATTTATTTCCTAAGGTGACATTCCAGGTTATGTAACAGTTGCTGGCAAAATTCATTTAAATTCAGATGTTCCAACTTTGCTTCTCTGCTTTAGCACCGTTCTTTAAAGTTACCTGAAGATTCAGTTTAGTTGGAAAACGAGGGCTTGAGAAGTGGAGCTGTGTGTTTAGTATGTTAGTGTTTTCATGAAAAAGTGCAGTTATGACTTGCCAGCGATTAAAAGATAATCATACATTTAGGATTTCTTTTCCTTTGAAGTTTGGGCTAGACATTAGTAGCCTTTGGCTCATGAAACTGCAGCAGTTTCTGTCCCTGCTCCTGTATCTTCATCTAAGGGGGAAGAGTCAGTCCCGAAAGTAGCCTCCATTCACCTTGTCCCTTACAATCTGCCTGTGACCTTGATCTCTAAGGTTCTCAGAACCAAAGGCAAGAAGAAAGGGAAGAGAGTGCTAATCCTATAAACTGTTTGCAGCCTCTAATTTAACCCTTTGGGTGATATATATGAAAACTGTTTGCTTTGACTATAGATCTGCCTCTAGTTTCAGCACTGATTTTTTTTTTTTTTCCCCTGAAATTTCCAGGAGCTTAGTTCAGTGTCTTAAAGAAAGTGGAGGGGGAAGGCCCACAAATGTTAGAGGAGAATTATACAAGAAAAATGTTTTTCTCAAAAAAAATAATAAAGAGGTTGCGGGGAATGGAGTGAGGTCAGCATTGGGAAGGTAGGAGGTGATAAAAATCAGTATTAAGTAATTTGTAGTCTGATTTTGCTTTCTGTATGGTTTACTTATAACTAACATGAAATGAGTGTTTCCTTCCCTAAGTGTGCAGTTGGGGAAGAATGGGAAGCCAGCCTGGAGGCACACATGTGCAGCAGATAATCTGTATCCACGTGGCGGAAATGCTTCTAATGGCATTCAGTCCAAGAGCAACAGCCTCTCTAAAGGAAAAAATCTATAAGTAATCACAAGTCTGATCACCGTCACCATCATCTGCTAACAGATCAGATAAGGCTTCACGAAGGATATTCTGATGGTTTTTAGATTGTCAGGAAAGTATGTACAGAAAATGTGCTCAAGACTTTTTTTTTTCTGGCTCCCTATTCTCCTGATAATAGTTAGCATTTCACAACTAAAATAATCTTAACACTTGAGTATAATCTCTTAAAATGCATTTTCATGAGCTGATGTGGGCACAACTTACACGTGACACTTGTTTACTCTCAGGACAGAGCATCCCCAACCTTGGAGACGATGGCTCTTTTAGACTTGGTGACTGTTTTGCCTCAGTGTCGACAAAACCTAGCCTGCACAGTGTTCGATTTTTCTCTTTGGCCATGAGCCTGAATTGAGAACCAAGTCAAGAGAAATGAGTGGAAGTGTTGAAACAAAGCCAGCAGCTATACTTAAGATACGTTTAAGTCAAATGTTGTGGGGGTTTTTTTGTTGTTGTTTTGTTTGTTTTTTTGTTTGTTTGTTTGTTTTTAGAGACAGGTTATTGAGCCCACCTCAGGGACACTGAATTTTGGGTTTAAATAAATAATGTTATTCATTTTACGTTTTGAAAGTAATATTTCAAAGAACTAAGCAAACACTTAAAAATGTGGCTAGATTTGTTGCAGGCCAGAGAAATAAGGCTATTATCATGTGATTCTTGGTTACTTATACCATAGAGGACAGCACAAATACAAATACAGCTCAAGGTAATTTGAAGGACGCTTTTTTATGTGGGCTAGCTGATACCCTTGGACTTTACTTCGAATGAATGATTGGTAGTACCTGTGAAAACTTGGCACGAGGACTTACATTTTTTTCTCATCTCCAGTGTCCACTTCTATAAAGCAGGCATGAAGAGAAACAAAAAATAATTTCGCAGATCACGAGATTTATTCTGTAAAACCAATAGAATGGAACAGGTATAATTAACATTTCTTAGAGTCTTCCCTCCTCACCCCCCAACCACCTTTTGAGTCTACAGGGACAGTTGAGAGGTGGGTCAGGCTCTGAATAAATGTATTAGGTTATAGTCGAGGATTTTGAATACGGAAGTATTTAGGAGGACAGGGTTTACGACTGACCTTGAAGGTAAGATTTACCATGAAGATTCATAATGAAAGATGGACGAATGATCAGTTTCAAAATACAGACCTTGAAATTTAAGTTTTTGTTGGCTATTACAACAATAACAAAACATTAAGAGACCAGGGTATCTAAGAGCAAAGGTCTATTGTTGACTCCCGTCTGCTGGTAACTTTAGCAGATCTAATCCGGATGCTGCTTTAGCCCTATAGCAGACGGCAGTGTTTTATTTTTGCCTTATTTCCAGATAGGTGTTTAACCTGGTGCTTTTGCCACTGTTAAACAGCTTTGAACAGTGTCTTGCTTCAGAACGATTAACCTGTGGATTTGTCTTCCCTTTGAATGTTTTTTTAACTGCAGACTAAGAAACATTAAAAATGGCCCAGCATTCATGTAACTTGTTCTCAAATGGTTTTTACTTAATTTTTCAGGTCATTTGAAATGAGGATTCCTTTTTTCTTTTTCTTCCCCCGCCCCCCACCCCGAAACTGAATTTTGCTTTTTTGTCTCTCTTTATAAGTGAAAACACGAGTCCCTTCTGTGCTTTGCTACCAGAATCTGACATCAGGAGCAGCTCTTGCCATGTCTGATTTTCATGCATGGGTTTTTCTGGGATGGGAAGCCTATCAAGTCAGTGTTTAATAGGACAGCTTGAACAAATTCACTGGCTTTCCTTGCTGTTAGCGAACACCTAACCATTTTATATTCCCTACACTTCTGGAATGCCAGTCCAAAGGTAGAAGTTATGGGCAGGAAAGGAGGGCACTTTGATCATGTCCGATAAACAGACATTTTGAGGTTGGTTGGTTGGTTTTCCTTAACCTAACTCTTCAGGACCAGATGTGTTCATTATAGTTTTTTTTTTTTTTTTAATTGCTTATTATGTTTATCATTTGTGAATTAGTATTCTGCCCTTGTCCCTAAAGGTAGTTTTTTCTGCTAACTTTTGTTTTGCCTTTCTAGCTGCTAAGATAGATAATGGTTATTGCAAAGTGCACGTTTTTAAATGGTCTCCAGTGTCGACCGCTGAGCCAGTGATGGAACGAGTACATTGAGGAAGAATATGTCATTTGGAATCCAGGACCATTCAGCAGGAATAATTGATATATGGTCAGAATGCTCAAACTCTTATGGCATATCAATGGCTTTCTCTTCCATTCCCCTAAAAGCAAGTTTTCTTGGCCTGAGTTCCCCTAATCTAGCTATCCTCATTTCCATTTCCAGAGTAGTGACCTAGTTCTGTCATTTTGAGGTCGAAGTGTCTGTGTGTGAGTAAAGCAAACATATTTAATGATTTATAAAAAGCAGAAAAAAAATTGTGAACTACTAAGCGTAGAAAGTTTTAATTTTCACTTTATGATTTTGCAAAGCATAAAGACATTTCTTGGTTGTTAATTCTACATGAATTATTCAATACTTTTCTCCTCTTACCTAGTTAATTTTAATGCTAATTCCCTATAACTAAGAAAGCAGTTGAATAGCCTTTTAATTTAAAGCTTGTACTAATGATGGAGAAAGTTCACCTTTTTTTCTGATTTAAGTGGTATGTAAATATCAATTTCAAATTTGACTGGCAAATTAGAAAATCACTTAGAACAATTTGGCATTTTTAAATTCTGATTGTTAAAACTGTTTCTCCTTTACATTTATACTGCAAAATAAATCACGGACGTGCACTCATGCTAAAATGATCAGTTTGTATTTGGTCGTCGTAGGAATTAGGTCTTTTTTGTTTGTTTTTCAAGTAAGCTCTGTGCCCAGTGTGGAGCTTGGACCCATGACCCCGAGATCAAGACTTGCATGCTCTACTGACTGAGCCAGCCAGGTGCCCCTTCTCGGGAGTCGTCTTTTTTCACTCAACATTTATTAAAGGAGCAAACAAAATTTTAGGCTGTTGTGAGCTAATTCCCTTTAGCTTGACTAAGCTGATTTTCATCAAGGGGTAGAACATGTATTTCATTTCCACACACTTTAAGGTATGACTCATCCCTGTTGAAGTTGTGAGACTCAAAACTACGCCCGAATCACTTAATTTTATGTCCTTCCCTGTTTACTGTGTCTGACCTTCAAGATTTCGTGGCTGCTGCTGAAGTGGAAGCCAACCAGTGCAGAAATTTGGGGGAAAATGAACCTGAAGAATGCAAAGGGAAGTAGGAATTCATTTCTAGCATTCCCAAACCTGCTTTGTCATGTCAACGCCACTGCAGTCAGAGGAAAAGAACTGAGTTC
Organism: Enhydra lutris kenyoni; assembly: GCF_002288905.1. Lineage (NCBI taxonomy): Eukaryota > Metazoa > Chordata > Mammalia > Carnivora > Mustelidae > Enhydra > Enhydra lutris. Next base: position 2,835,286 of record NW_019154122.1, read on the forward strand.
ATGGAAATTACCAGCTAAGCCTTACATCTTCTTTAATGTTTTTAGGAAATATTCTGCAAAGGTAAGTGAAATACCTGTTTTGAAGAAAGACTCTATTAGGTATTTTTAAACTAATTGCTTCATATTAGTAAAGACAGACAGCTGCTTAATTCCCAGCTTCAGAAAGTCTTGCTCCCATTTGGCTTGGTTCCCAGTATTGTGGAGAAGGAGGGGTTCGGCCAACATGGAGCTTTTCCTCTGCTTCTCAGCAGTGAAGCTGGAACTTGCATTGAAATGTACAGAGTGCTGATTTTTGTTATTTTGAGCTCACATTCTTTATTGAACTGTATCGTAGTTTTAATTTTATCCCTCGCTGTATCTATAGAAAACTATTTTTTTTAATAGAAAACTTTTTAAGTGCTTCAGAGTTACTATGAGAACTACATTTGCATTGTATGCAGTGAAGTAAGAGTGAAATTACGGGTTTTTATAGGTCTCCACCTCCACCTCTATTGGTTTTGTAGATGATTTTTTAAATTGCTAGGGTTAAATTGTTTCACATTCATTACACACCTTTGTGTCTGGCATTGTGCCAGACCCTGGAATACAAAATGGACTAGCACACAGTTCCTGTCTTTAGAAGCTCATTTTTTACTGATAATGATAGAGATGGAATTCTAGTTTAGGAAATAAAAATCTAACATACTGAGGCTAATTAACATTTCTCCATCAACAGTCCACTCTAGCTTGTGAGTCTGGATATGACAGATTATATTTGAAAGATCCCGTGTCTGTGTGCACTTGAGAGAGAGTGTGTGTGTGTGTGTGAGAGAGAGAGATTTGCAAAAACACTTCATATGTGTTAAGTACTCCTCTAAGCTCTTCACATATATTTTTTTAAATTCTCACAACTCTCCTATGAGATGAATGCTACTAAAGCCCATTTTCTAAATCATTAAGGCAGAGAAGTTAATTAACTTGCCTAAGTTGGCACAACTGTGATCTAGGATCCAGCATTTGAACCCAAACAGGCAGATTGCAGAACTCGCGCTCTGCAGATTGCCGTACCTGGCTGTGAGTACCCATGGAACATTCCAGTTATTTTTGTTTTTGTTTTTGTTTTTATTTAATCTCTACACCCAACATAGGCCTCAGGCTAATGACCCTGAGATGAGAAGTCAGTGCTGTACCAACTGAGCCAGCCCGGTACCCCAAAAATACCAAATTCTTCACGAAATTTTTGAAAAGAAAAGTTCTAATAGCAATTCTCCCTCCCCCAATGGTACGTGCATGCACAAAATTGAAAGACCTGAAACCGAGAAGCAGAGCTTGCCTCAGTTTTATTTTATGTCTGATACCTATTGTCCCTCGAGTTTACTCCTTTCTTTTTGGAACGTGGACGTTTTCTCTAGCTGCTAAATCGAGACTTTTCCTAGGTTTCTTTAAAAAGTAGCTTAGGCTCCAGTGCAAAAGTAGAAAATTGCTCTGAGAACCCCAGGTAGGTAATTTACGTCCTGTTGTTTGCACAGTTTATCTGAAGCTTCTGCACCTCTACCCCTTGTTGTTTTTATACTCCTGTAAATCTGATTTGACCTTTAATAAAGTGTTTTCTGAAGTGAGTGCTTTTTTGGTCTCATTTCCCCTTTGGCTTTGTATCTCCTTTGGTCACCTGCTGTATGTCACTGCCCCCCCGTTTCAAAATCGGTGGTTTCATTCGGCAGAGCTGCTGGAGACCCAGTACTGTCGAGAGTTAAGAAATCTGTATGCCAAGGTTTTGCTCTTAGCTCAGTGCAAGTGCCACCCAGTACTAAAACGGGCAGATTTATAGAGAAACCAGATGTTATAAAATGAATGTGAACAGTGGTTGAGTATCTGAAGAAATTTTGTCAAGGAACATCTGGCCGGGGAAATCAAGTTAACTATCCCATGATTGATTAACCGGAGAAACGAATTTGATCTTACTCTAGATCAGTGTTTCTCAAACCAGCGTGTGTGTGAATCACCCGTAGGTTGTTAAAATACAGATTTTGATTCGCTAGGTCTGGGGTCAGCCTGAGAATCTGCATTTCTTTTCTCAACAAAAGTTAAGTTTTATTGAAATAAAATTCATATAAAATTCGCTCCTTAAAAATGTACAATTTGGAGGGTTTTTGGTTTTGGTTTTGTTTTTGTTTTTTTGTTTTTTTTTAAGCAAGTAATTATGCGAGCCATCACCACTGTCTTAATTTCAGGACATTTCTTCCTGCCAGAATAGAGGTCCTGTACCCATTAGCTGCTGTCCCCATTTACCACCACGTCTGCTGCGAAATTTCTGGCAACCACTGATCTACTTTCTGTCTCTGTTTACATTTCACATAAACGGAATCATATGTTGCATGGACTTCTGTAACCGGCTTCTTTCATTGAGTATGTGTTCAGGGTTCCTCCCGGAAAGGTGTATCAGGTCCTTCGTTCTTTTTACGGCCGAATAATTTTCCATTGCATGGACATACCGTACCACATCTTGTGTAGTCGTCAGTGGATGGACATTTAGGTTGTTCCTTTTGGCTACCACGAACCCTGCTGCTGTGAACATTTGTGTATAAGATTTTGTGTGGACATGTGTTTTTGTTTCTATAAGGACTAGACCTTTAGGAGTGGAATTGTTGGGTCATATGGTAACTTAAAAAAGAATTGTGGTAAGGACATTTATGAGATTCACACTCTAGAATTTTTTTGACTTTTTTTTTTTTTTTTTTTTTTTAAAGTAATCTCTACACCCAGTGTGGGGCTTGAACTCACAGCCCTGAGATCAAGAGTCGCATACTTTACTGACCCAGCCAGCCAGGTGCTCCAGCTCCCTTCATTTTTTTTTTTTTTTAAGATTTTATTTATTTATTTATTTGACAGAGAGATCACAAGTAGGCAGAGAGGCAGGCAAAGAGAGAGAGGAGGAAGCAGGCTTCCTGCCGATCAGAGAGCCTGATGGAGGGCTCGATCCCAGGACCCTTGGATCATGACCTGAGCCAAGGGTAGAGGCTCAACCCACTGAGCCACCTGGGCACTTCTAACTCTCTTCATTTTTAAGTGCACACTTCAGTATTGTTAACTTCAGCACAATGTTGCGCAGCAGATCGGTCGTATGTTAACTTGCTAATTTTGAGGATGTGCTAAACTCCTCTTCTAAAGGGGAGGTACCGTTGGAGAGTCTGCATTCCTGGGGAGCTTCCAGCTGATGCTGAATTGCAGGCTCTAGGTTACATCTGGGCACTATCGAGTAAACAGGGACATGAGCTTAGTTCTACCGGCAGTGTCTGGCCAGCAGCACAGGTGTTTGGGCTCTCATGAGGCCTTGGTGCCTCGCTGTCTTGTTCCTTCAGACGTCCGAGTCACCACACTCGGGCTTACTCCTCTAGCCTTTGAACTCTTCATATAAACTGGTACATCTGATCTCTAAAAGGGAAGAGAATATGCATTTTTAGTTTAAAGGCAGCTCTAAGTTGAGAATGTCCATAGAATTTGGCAGAATATTTATAAAGCTCTTGGATGGTGTTCTACAAAATTTCTGGGTGGATCTTCATTTCGGGGAACAGAGACAGACAGAATGCGCAGGTGCGTACATGCCCTTCCAGCTGAGCGCCCTAAATGCTGGTCCTTTGTTCGCACAGCTAAGATTTGGCGTATTGTGAGAGATTTGGATTCTGGGCTTTGGTTTGCAATTTGATAGGTAAGACTAGATGAGCAAAAAAAAAGCAAGTACGATGCCAGAAAGGGAGCCAAGGATAGTTTAAAGATCTGTGGGAGTTCAGATGAGGTAGGGTGATGCTGGAGATAGGAGGTGATAGAAATTAGAAAACATTTCTTGGAGATGACAGTTGAAGTAAGCCCGGATTTTAGAAAGAGTGGTGTACGAGAAAGGTGCATCCTAAGATTCTATAGGAGAAGGCACCAAACTACTGAGGTCGTCAGCGGTAGCCTGTGTACCAGCTCTTACTGAGTATCTGCCGTGTGCCCAGCCACATGCCGTGCTGAGCCTTGGGTGTACAATAAAGGAACAGAGCAAGGCCTCTGCTCTCATCATTATTGATCAAGTTAGATTTCAGGTGTAATACAACGTGATCTGTTTAAAAATAACACGTTAAGATTTCAGAAGTAGTTTCAGAAAGATGTAATTCTTGGGATTGGCCATTAGTTCTGTTTAGCTGTAGTCAGTGGCGGCTGAAATGAAAGCAGTGAGAAATACAGATGTCAAAAGTAATAATAATAAATGAGCATGTTGTTTATTGCCTTCTGCTTTGAAGAAGTGGCCTAAAAGTCTGAGCAGGAGGCTAGTAGTAAGGGGAGACAGCAGCAGTCTGGGTCTGGGCTCTCTTCCTTAAGTGCCTGTGTGGCTCTCCACTGTGATCATAAATGAAAATTAGGGCTTTAGTGGAGACACAGGGTACTTGGTCTGGTCCTCAGTTGTTTTTTTTTTTTTTTAACTGAATTATCTAATATACTCTAGGGCCCAACTTCTACACCCCATAGTTGGAGACTCTCAGCTCTCCCACAAAGATTGTTCGATGGGGTACTTTTCAAAATAACTTCCTTTGACAGATACTTCAGCCTCAAGAGTCTGATTGCTCTCTCCATTCCAGTGGATCATGAGCTGTATTGAACAGGATTTTCTTGTGTCTTGGGGGTTCTTTGTGCATAGCTGCATTGCAGACTACCCCCAGAACTTAGCAGCTTGTTTGTTTATTAAAATGTAATTTAAGGTTAATTTAGGGGATAGCTATAGACATCCATGTTTATACTTCAAGAAACCTAAAAATTACTGACCTAGTGGCCCAATCTAAGGAAGAGATATTGACAAAAGTAATCCCATACTCCTAACATTCATACTTTTTAATGCCAGTATACATGATCTGGTGGCCACACAGCACAGAGCCGAGGCTGAGGCACCCTCCTGTTTATCACAGTCCTAGGATTTCCCTCCAGTGTGAATTCTTGCATGTCTATAAAGACAGGAACCACTGACAGATTTTTCAGAATTAATATCCTCATTGGTTTTGCATCCAGGGAGAATTTTCCTAACATAAGAGACACCATGAAAAGCTTTCGCTCATTCTTGATATTCATAAGTTAACTTGTCTCAGGAGTTCTCACAAGTTTCCTAAGGAATGTAGGAAAATGGAAGACTTTCTGATACTGTTGACATTTCATGGGATTGGCTCTCATCATTTGCCCAAGTCAGAAGAATCCTTGTGCTGTAGGGCTTTCTTCATTCCTTACAGAAGTGCCAGGCCTGTTCAAAACAAACCTTATTATCTCATACGGTTACACTGGGCCAAGAACATAAGAGTGGCTTAGCTGAGTGATCAGGCTCTGAGTCCTGGGGGGTTGCCATCAGCTGAAGACTCGATGGGCTGGAGATTCTGCTTCCCGTGCGGCTCACTCCCGTGCCTGACAGTTAGTGCTGGTTGTTGGCAGAAGATGTCACTCAGTTCCGACCCAAGTGGACCTCTTCACTGGACTCATTCGAGTGTTCTCAGGACGGGCAGAGCTTGCCCCCTGCCCCCCGCCTCTGCCTGAGTGAATAGAGGGGCAAGCCTCCTTCGCTTTCACAATATTCCGTTGATCACCCAGGTCAGCCCCATTCAGTGTGGGAAGGGCCTACAGAAAGGCAAGAATACCAGGAGGTGAGAACCACTGGGGCCATTTTGGGGGCTGGTTGCCACAACTTGAGACGCATTTGAGTATATTTGCTCTTCTACTAAAGCAAGTTTATAAAGCTGGCCCTTGACATATAAACTTAGAAATGTCTGTTAATGACTCCTAGTACATCTTAATACTCTTACAGTGAGTTCTCCAAAAGTGTTTTGATCTAAAGGTCAATGTTTAGTAGGTGTATAGCATTTTTGACCAACTGGGTTGGCAGACATTTTTCTAAGATCTATAGGCTGCTTAATATCTACACATTCTAAGTGTGCATAAGGCCCTCTAAGTTTGCTCATCCGAGCTGACAGGAGGAGTAAGAATTTTCCTTTCCCCTTGGACTTATTTGATTAGGTAAAGACAGGAATTTGGGGAGGGCTGTGACTCAGGTGTGACTACGGGGTTTCTAGTGGGATTATCTACTAGGTCATAGCTCTGCTGATTTAGGGATGCAGGAACATGCCTGGGCTTGAGAGGGAGTGACTTGGGAATTTGATCACAGTTCGTTTGATGGGTGTGTGGAGATACCAGAAACGAATCCGGAAATCTATCTACAGATAGTCTGAAGCTTGTGAGAGTTGAAGGCTGTAAATAAACCTCCAAGAGAATTAGGAAACAGGAGCAACACTCAGCTGAAGAAGAGGAGTTTCATGGAGAGGAAGGCTGACAGGGCCAAATACAGCGCGGAGGGTGGGAAAGACGAACGAGATGCATCCACGAAAGTTGGTAACATGGTGTCCGAACAGTGGGGGAAGGACAAGTGACGGACTGAGAAATAAGTGGGAGGTGAGGGACGGGAGTAGTGAGGAGTACTCAGGCTTATTGAAAAAGGAAAGGAGAGAGGAAATGTAGCTAGAAAGGGATGGAGGGATGATGGAGTTTTGTTGTGTGGGTTTCGTTTTTTAAGTTTGGAAGGGCCTGTTGAGAACAGGAAGGGTTAAAAGTGGGAGGGGCTCATGACTACTGCACCAAGGCCCCAGAGAAGACGGGAGTGCATGGGGTGGGAGGCCCTGGTAAAGCAGCGGGCCTTGGACGAAAAGACATCACATCCTCTGACACTGGAGGTAAGAATGTGTAAGTGCAAGGTAACAAGGAGAGGTTTGAGAGGTTGCCATGTTTGCAACTTACTTGCTTTAAAGAATGCCATTTTCAGAAATAATGATTCCACTTTGTTTTACAAGTCCCCAGAAGGAGGAGTGCACCATTGACTGTTGGCATCTTGTGTCAGAAAACCCTGTTACAGTTAAAATTAATGTCTGCAGGCTTCTCAGACTGATGAGCTATGAGGCCTGGGGCATGCCCCTTGCCCTCTGAACCACCGTGCTGTCGTCCCTAGAAACAGAAATGCACTATGTGCTCCTTGTCCTGTGTGGGACTAGCCCAGCTTCGTCCCCTTTCTCTGTGAATATGCAGCAGACACCCAGCTTGGCTCACTAACTGCTCTTAAGTACGTTTCGGTGATACCTCTAGATGACTCTTTGGGGTCGCAGTGGCTCTAACGTGCCATGTGTGTGATTTGCAAGACAGACTCCTTCCCAGAAACACGAATCTCAGTCGTGCTGTGTGACTGGGCAAGTTATTGAACTTGTCTGAGCCTCTGGTGTGCCATGTGTAAAATGTGAAAATGCTGATACCTGCCTTATTTAATTTTGACCACAGGTCTGCTGTAAATGTAAAACAGTCCTAGTGCTAGAAACACTGCGAGAATTCAATAAACAATAGGTCCAGAATCCCATATTCAGTATCTCTGTGGCCAGATGTGTTCAACAATTCAGAAATGTTCTCATTTTAGGGAGCTACCCTGGGGCATAGGTACTTAATATCGTGTATTATGTTACCTCCCATTTGGGTCTGGGCAGCATCCCAGGCCATAGTCCTAAATCACAGCATCCCATAGTCGAACACATGAATATTTCTGCAGGGAAATACGATAAAAACTATGACTAACCTCATGTGAGTTCAGGTTTTGCCTCCAAGTAACTTGTATACCAAACTGAAAAAAAGTTTTCTTGGTTTTCCTAACATTTTGGGTTTGGGATTGGCAATAAGGATTACGGACCTGTGCCAATCCAGCGTCACGTTAAGCCCCACTCTGTGGCCAGCTCTGTCTAGTGCTATGAATTACAGAGAATGAATTACAGAGAATAACCCTCGGTACCCGTCCTCCCTTTGTGCTACTTGGAGCGTATCTCGAGCCCCTCGTGAGGCGCAGCATACAAAGAACAGGGTTAACTCAGTAAAAACTGGGGAAAAGGGGCACCTGGGTGGCTCAGTGGGTTAAAGCCTCTGCCTTCGGCTCAGGTCATGATCCCAGGGTCCTGGGATCGAGCCCCGCATCGGGCTTGCTGCTCCGCAGAAAGCCTGCTTCCTCCTCTCTCTCTCTCTGCCTGCCTTCCTGCCTACTTGTGATCTCTGTCAAATAAATGAACAAAATCTTAAAAAAAAAAAAAAAACTGGGAAAAAGACTGGAATCATGAACCAGCACATCATGGAAGCAGCTGTCCCAGTGATTACCGAACATAGGAAAGTGCTCAACTTCGTTTGTAATCAGGGAAATACTATCAAAACCACCATGACATGCTCCCTGACAGGTGCAGAGAAGTCTGACGGTGGCAAGTGTTGGTGATGGAGCAGGAGACTTCACACCGGCTGGTGGCAGAGCTAATTAGAACAACCACGTTATAAAACAGTTTGTCTTTTGAAATCAGAGGGAGAAAAAACCACAAGAGACTCTAAACTAGGGAACAAACAGGGTGGCTGCAGGGAGGTGTGGGGGCATGTGGGGTAACCGGGGGATGGGCATGAGGGACGGCAGGTGATGGAATGAGCACTGGCTGTTCTGTGCAACTGATGAGTCACTGACCTGTACCTGTGAAACTAGTCATACACTATATGTTAACTGAATTTTTTAAAAAAATTTGTCCTTACTGTGAATTTGAAGACACGTATGGATATGCCCCATTTTCCAGTATTGCCGCTCCTTCAAGTTACAGCCCAGAGAAGCTTGTGCACACGTGTGTCAGAATACATGTACGACAGGTTACAGAACACACAGAAGATTCTAATTCTTGATCTGTGGTGCTTTCATGGTGGTTTGCTTTATAATTCATTAATCTATTTTTAATGCACTTGTTTGTACTGGTGTTCTATTTCATGAAGGTATTTTTGAAAAATGTATGGATTTAAAAATATATATATGGGTTTTGGAGCCAGATCTGTGTCTAAACTTACTATGTGATCTTGAGCAAACTACTTAATGTCCTTGCAGGACCATCATGATGGAACCAACCTATCCTAGTGCCTAATGGTGCTACTAGTGGTAGGATAGCGGCATCTTTTCATGTACCAGGCAATGTGCTAAGCACTTTAAATGAATAATCTAACTTAATCCTTAAAACATCCCTGTGGGATTAATGCTATTTATTTATTTACTTTTTTAATAAAAAATTCAAAGGCTCAGAGAGGTTTTCAGCAAACTGGCCTATTCACTTACTGGCCAGCTCACCAAAATTACTTTTTTTTTTTTTCCTAAGGGGTCTTCGCTTTTTTTTTTTTTTAAAGATTTATTTTATTTTATTTATTTGACAGACAGAGATCACAAGTAGGCAGAGAGGCAGGCAGAGAGAGAGGGGGAAACAGGCTTCCTGCTGAGCAGAGAGCCTGATGTGGGCCTCAATCCCAGGACCCTGGGATCATGACCTGAGCCAAAGGCAGAGGCTTTAACCCACTGAACCACCCAAGCGCCCTTGAGACCCCAAAATTACTTTTTCCTCCAAACTTTCATTATAAAATTTATAATAACTCACTTGAGTTCAACAGTTTTAATAACTTTAACCAGTTTTACTTGACCTGCCTTCATTTTAAGTGTTTTGTTTTTGTTTTTTTTTAAGATTTATTTTATTTATTTGACAGCGAGATCACAAGTAGGCAGAGAGGCAGGCAGAGAGAGAGGCAGAAGCAGGCTCCCTGCTGAGCAGAGAGCCTGACATGGGGCTCGATCCCAGGACCCTGAGATCATGACCTGAGCTGAAGGCAGAGGCTTAACCCACTGAGCCACCCAGGTGCCCCTTTGACCTGCCTTCATTTTTATCTTCGGTCAGCTTTTGAAGGCATCTTCCATGTGTTTCTTCCCTAACTCCCTGCTTTCTGCCCGCTGCTGTACTCCGGAAGTAACTGAAGCAGTCCTCTGACCCGGGGAATAAGGGAGGAGAGTCAAGTTAGGCCAAGGTGTTAACTAGAAGACATAAAAGATTTAGGATCAACAACTTTGTGAAGTAGGATGGGCAGGTGACCTCTAAACAAAGCTGACTCAAGGGGAGTGATTTCCCAATCACCTACGTAGTGAACTGACAGGTTTCCGAACCCAGGTCTTGTCCTTTCAGGTACCACTCCTCTCTGGGCATTCCTGTTTTAATCAGAAAACTGTGAGAATGCAGAATCTTACCCTAAGAGAGGAACCGTTTAAAGGTGGGATTTCCCATGTCCTAACCAAGAGGACTACTGTTGACCCTTGAAAAGCATAGGGAGTTAGGGGTGCCAACCCTGGCACAGTTGAAAATCTGTAAAAATGTGTAAGTTTTGACTCTCCCAAAACTTAATTACTAATACCATCCTGTTGACCAGAAGCCTTACTGAAATACATACATACGACCTTTTTACCATGAAGTAAGCTAGAGAAAAAAATGTTATTAAAATCATAAGGACAGGGCACCTGGGTGGCTCAGTGGGTTAAGCCTCTGCCTTTGGCTCAGGTCATGATCTCAGGGTTCTAGGATCGAGCCCCACATCGGACTCTCTCCTCAGCAGGGAGCCTGCTTCCCCCTCTCTGTCTCTGCCTGCCTCTCTGCCAACTTGTGGTCTCTCTCTCTCTGTTAAATAAATAAAATCTTTAAAAAAAAATCATAAGGACAGGAAAATACATATACAGTACTTTATTTAAAAAAAAATATTTGGGGGGCGCCTGGGTGGCTCAGTGGGTTAAGCCTCTGCCTTCGGCTCAGGTCATGATCTCAGGGTCCTGGGATGGAGCCCTGCATCGGGCTCTCTGCTCAGCAGGGAGCTTGCTTCCCCCTCTCTCTCTCTGCCTATCTGCCAACTTGTGATCTCTCTCTCCGTTAAATAAATAAATGAAATCTTTAAAAAAAAATACTACTAGGAACACAAGGGCTATAAAACGGTAGTATGGCAACAAGTTCTTTTGTCTGCAAGTTCTGCTTTCTTTCTAGTATTCCAGAGGTTCCTTATACATTTTTGTCTGATTAACTTAAAAGGAGTGGAAAAATAAAGGCCTAGTAGACATTCAAAGACAGCATTGCTAGTCTATTCCCAGCTCTGGCCACCAGGTGGCACTATTGTCACAGCTACCAGTTGCTTTCTAGATGAGAGCTATTTCCCCGTGCTTGTATGGTATGTTTTGGTAGCTCACAGAAAATTCTTGTCTTCAGATTTCAAAGATTTGTGTTATTTTGTTTTCTTTTTTTTATTATTTTATTCTACTTTTAAAGATTTTATTTCTTTATTTGACAGAGATCACAAGTAGGCGGAGAGGCAGGCCGAGATAGAGATTGAGAGAGAGAGAGAGAGAAAGAAGGCTCCCTGCTGAGCAGAGAGCCCCGATGCGGGGCTTGATCCCAGGACCCTGGGATCATGACCTGAGCTGAAGGCAGGGGCTTTAACCCGCTGAGCCACCCAGGCACCCCTGTTATTTTGTTTTTACCTTGAGACTCACCGTTTTGAACTTTGTAAAAGAATGAGCATGAGCCTCGAAGTTTTCCGACTATGTATTCCACTAGTCCCAAGTCTGGAATGAGAGGCACTCACATTCAAAAATCTCTCCATTTTGGACTTCCTGGTGAAAAGATCCTTGTTTAATTGTACCCTGCCCTTTGTAGATGCTAATTTAACTAAGCAACTGTTAGGACAACCATAGCCAATTCCAGAACATCGAGTGGCATCAGTAACTTTTTAAAAGTTCCTTTGGGGGACGCCTGGGTGGCTCAGTTGGTTGGACGACTGCCTTCGGCTCGGGTCGTGATCCTGGAGTCCCAGGATCGAGTCCCGTATCGGGCTCCCAGCTCCATGGGGAGTCTGCTTCTCTCTCTGACCTTCTCCTCGCTCATGCTCTCTCTCACTGTCTCTCTCTCAAATAAATAAATAAAATCTTAAAAAAAGAAGTTCCTTTGGGTTCCTTTTGACACCAAGATATATTTCAATAATTTTAACGGAGTTCAGTCAAAATCCTCTGCTTTAAGCAGCTCCCAGGGCCAAAGGTGAGTAAGAAAAGGAATCAACTTCAGGACAACACTAAAGATCTCTCCTGTCTCCCTTCTTTCATCTCCCTTTTCCTCTCTTTTCCTACCACCTTGTTTCTCAATGTTTCCTTTTCTTCCCTGTTCTCTCATAATGTGATAGAGATGCCTACAACTTTACTCCCAATATCAAATTATGAAAAGCTTAAGCTCTGAGAAAAGTGGAAAGAATTTACAGTGACTACCCCATTCCAACCACCTGGATTCTACAATTATTTGACTATTCCTGCTTTATACATGTCTATGCATCCTTAAATTAGCTAATCTTATTTCTGTGAGCCCTTTCAAAGTAAGTTGCAGACGTCCGTACACAAATAATTCAGAATAGGATAGGCCTTCCGGTCTATCTGCCAACATAAATTTTATGGGTTTGCAATGTGCTGTGTACTTTTAGTGAAGTTTAATGGAAGTTCCTTAAATTTGATGGAGCTTAAGGTCTTCATTTCTTGCTTTGGTTTGGCCAACCATCATAATGCTTCTTGCAACGTGAAGACTCTTTCTTGGCAGAGATCTCTCCTTGGAGCCTATTCAAGATGGCCAAGGACTGGTTAGTCATTCAGTGGTGATCGCGTTAGTTTCATTGTCTTTGTCAAGCCAAAGTCCTTCATAACCATCCCGACCCTTAACACTCCAGAACGTGTCTTCTCCCACCTGCTGTGAGTTTTCTGGGAGAAGTTCATATTCCTTCCCACATGGATTAGGGAACAATGTCGGTTTCCAGAACAGAGAGTGTTGCTATGGGAACCTAAAGTTATTTGAAGTTGCAAAACGATAGCGAGTAATCAGTGACACTACCTGAAACACTCCGTAATTGTCCCTGGAGAATAATAGGGTAAAATGTTTTATTCTTAGATGAGGGAACTTTGTGCTTTTGTCCTCTGGAGAGCTCCTGGGAGACAGTGATGAGCTGCTGAGTGAGAAAGATGGGGGTTGGGAGAAGGTGGCTTCTGGTGGCTAAGACAGATACCTCGTTGTCCCTGGATTGTGTCCCTTAGACAAGTCATTTATGCTTACTGAGCAGCAGTGGTCTGTTCTGGAATATGGGATGTCAGTCTTAGAGCCGAAAGGGACCTGGGAGATAATCTGATGTGTGATTCACTGAAACAGACAATGCCTGCGCATTTTGGTGGGAAAACCCTATAAATGAGAACTCAGCAATAAGGGGAAAGTCTGTACACATAATTCTGGACTTTACTGTGCCTTTCACACAACGCACACATTCGCAAGCTACGCTTCAGCGGCCCTTAACATTTTCCTCTCTGTGCAGTCCTCAGGACAGCCTGTGACTAGTGCCATTACACTATGGTGTTCATTATTAACCTGCAGTCCAAAAAATGTGATGCTTGCATTTGAGAAGATAAGAATGCCTTTTTTAGCAGATAATTTTGTTCCAGTGTAGTTAACAATCTTCATGAACTTAAAGGTACCCGTAGGAGACAAAATCAGGGAGCTAACGAGGGTAAGGTCTCCAGGACCGTCGAGGCTGCTGCGAGGATTTTTGAGAGAAATGGGAAGCCAGGAGAGGATTTTGAGCAGAAATCAGAGTTCCTGAGTTCACGGCAGCTGCAGTGGCTTCCTTGTTGCTCCTTGAAACTGGGCAGCATGGCCGTTCCTTCTCGCTGGACCGCCCCCCTCCACGGATGTCTGGAAAGCTCACTCATCTCTTTCAAGTCTCTGCTTCTCCACGATAAGCCTTTCCTCATGGCTGTTTTTAAGTTGGCAGCCTGGCCTACTGTTCCCTGCACCCGCATATCTCATTCCTCTTATCTTCCCCTACTCTTGCTCCAGCACTCCCATAACACATGATTTTAACCCATAACACATGATTTAATAGTTTAATAGTTATGTCCACTGTTCATTGTCTGTGTCCTTCCGCTGGGACATGAGCTCCCCAAGGGCAGGGAGCTTTGTCTCTGGTTCACCAAACAGAAAGTGTCTGGCACGTAGGAGGCTCCCATTTGTTTACTGAAAGAATGGCTTAAAGGAGTAAGTTTTGATTATGTGGGAAATTTAGCTAAATTTATTTAATTTTTTTTTCTCATCAACAATGGCTAGATGGTGATTGAACACTCAGGACAGTGAAGAACCTCTGAATTATTTCAGAGACTCAGTTATGTTCTTCAGAGGTGTTTGCCGCACCAAGAAGGTACACTCCTGTTCTAGGGATATTTTTAGTGCTGCAGGTGAGATAAAAGACGTGGGGCCAGCTACCTTGATTATTTACTTTTTTTTTTTAAGATTGTATTTATTTGACAGAGAAAGAGAGAGAGATCACAGGCAGGGGGAGTGGCAGAGGGAGAGGGAGAAGCAGGCTTCCTGCTAAGCAGGGAGCCCGGACACGGGGCTTGATCCTAGGACCCTGCTGGGATCATGACCTGAGCTGAAGGCAGATGCTTAACTGACTGAGCCACCCAGGTACCCCTGTTACTTAATTTTTTTTTAAAGATTTTATTTATTTGGCAGAGAGAGCACAAGCAGGGGGAGCAGCAGGCAGAGGGAGAGGGAGAAGCAGGCTTCCTGCTGAGCAGAGAGCCTGTTGTAGGACTTGATCCCAGGACCCCAGGATCGTGACCTGAGCCAAAAGCGGACATTTAACTGACTGAGCCACCCAGGCGCCCTTATTATTTATTTTTATATAATTTCTAACTTACCGAAAAGTTGCAAAAATAGTACAAGGAACTCCCTATAACATCCATCCACGTTCCTCAATTGCTTTTGCCCTGTTTGCTCTACCATTCCCTCTGTGTCTGTGTTCCTGCCACCTGAGAGTTAATTGGAGACACGGTGTCCCTACATCCATAAATATTTCGTGTGTATCTTTCAAGAGCAAAGGCATTTTTCTTGCTTAACCACAGCACAGTTACTGAAATCAGGAAATTGAACATTGATAGAATACTATTGTCTAACCAAAGCTCATTTTCAAATTTCATCAACACTCCCCAAAATGCCCATTATGGCTATCTTCCCCCCAAGTCTTGGATCGGAGCCAGGATCACACATTACCTTTAGTCATTAGTCTCTTCTAATTTGAAAATGTCCTCTAGCCTTTTTTGTGTGGTGTTTTTGAAGGGTCCAAGAGAGTTATTTCATTTTTTGTTTGGTTGGTTTTTTTAAGATTTTTATTTCTTAGGGAGAGAGAATGCACGGGGAGCGGAGAGGCAAAGGGAGTGGGAGAGTCTTTTTTTTTTTTACATTTTATTTATTTTGACAGACAGAGATCACAAGTAGACAGAGAGGCAGGCGGAGAGACAGGCGGAGAGACAGGAGGAAGCAGGCTCCCCGCTGAGCAGAGAGCCCGATGCGGGGCTTGATCCCAGGACTCTGGGATCATGACCTGAGCGGAAGGCAGAGGCTTTAACCCACTGAGCCACCCAGGCGCCCCTGGAGTTGGAGAGTCTTAAGCAGACTTCTCGCAGGGCGGGGAGCCTGACCCGGGGCTCAAGCTCACGACCCTGAGATCACGCAGGACCTGAGCTGAGACCGAGTCGGAGGCTTAACTGAATGCACCACCCGGACACCCCAAAGCCAGTTATCCTGTAGATTACCCCTCAGTGTGGGATGGTCTTGATGTTTCCTTACAGTTAGATTTAGGTTATTCATACATATTTAGCAGAAATACCCCAGGAGCAGGGCACCTGGGTGGCTCAGTGGGTTAAGCCTCTGCCCTTGGCTCGGGTTGAGATCTCAGGGTCCTGGGATCGAGCCCAGCATCGGGCTCTCTGCTCCGCGGGGAGCCTGCTTCCTCCTCTCTCTCTGCCTGCCTCTCTGCCTACTTGTGATCTCTCTGTCAAATAAATAAGTAAAATCTTTAAAAAAAAAAAAAAGAAATACCACAGAAGTGATCTCATATCCTCAATGCATCATACCAGGAAGGACATTTGTTGGTTTGTCCCAATATTGCTGATGTTAGCTTTACTCATTTGGTTAAGATGGTGTCTGCAGATTTGTCCGTTGTGGAGTTACTATTTCTCCCTTTGAAATTAATAAGTAATTTGTGGGGATATCCTTTGAGACTATGTTCCTCATCAAACTTTCATCCACTGGTTTTAGCATATTCCTTTTGTGTTTATTACTTATTAATTTACTATAAGGAAGAGGCGCCTAAGTGGCTCAGTGGGTTAAGCCTCTGCCTTGGGCTCAGGTCATGATCCCAGGGTCCTGGGATCGAGCCCCTCGTCTGGCTCTCTGCTCAGCGGGGAGTCTGCTTCTCCCTCTCTCTGCCTGCCTCTGCCTACTTGTGATTTCTCTCTGTCAAATAAATAAATAAAACCTTTTTAAAAAGGAAGGAAGGAATTAAGGAAGAAATTTCCCTCCTCCTCTATTCATTTAGTTAGTGTGGACTCACGGATTCTTGCTTTATCTGATGGTTTATAATCCATTATTCATTATTTTATTGCTCAAATGGTCCCAGGTTTCTGGCCAGCCCTTTGCCTTGAAAACAGTTTTACATAAACTATAGTCCCTAGTTAAGGGTTTTTAAAGAGGAAATGGTAGTCCAGATAGAAACGGTAGAATTTAGGTTACCGGAAGGTAGAAATAATTACGTAAGGAAATAGCGCCTTGGGCAATGCACAGCCACAAAAGGCCCTATATGCTGGAGTGTGTTAAAGAAAAATAATGTAGCCACTCCACACTGTTCAAAACAGTGGTAGTCTATGGGGCACCTGGGTGGCTCAGTGGGTTAAAGCCCCTGCCTTCGGCTCAGGTCATGATCCAGAGTCCTGGGATCGAGCCCCGCATCAGGCTCTCTGCTTGGCAGGGAGCCTGCTTCCCCCTCTCTGCCCGCCTCTCTGCCTGCCTCTCTGCCTACTTGTGATCTCTATCTGTCAAATAAATAAATAAAATCTTAAAAAAAAAAAACAACAGTGGTAGTCTAGGGGGTGAGGATGGGTGTGTCCCTATTAGAAGACAGACAAAAGTGCTGCTTGAGTGTGTGGCTTCAGCCCTGGAGCCATGTTGGGGGGGGGGGTGCACGGAAGCTGCAGGAGGAGTCATGGCCACTCTGAAAATCAGAATGTCAGTGCTGGCGAGAATCTTAAAACCCATCCGGTTCAGCTGTCCTTAACCTCTTTGAGGAAGCACCCAGACTCCTTTGAGGGTCTGATGAAAACTGTGAACCATTACTCTGCAAAATGCACATACAGTAACAGGTACAAATTTGAAGGGGCCAGAAATTTATCCAGGGATCTGAGTCTACTCAATTAACTTCGTTTCCCCCTCCCATAACCTTATAATCAAAGAAGAGTGTGATTTTCACATTCTTAGAACAAACAGAAGTATGGTCTGTTTCACCACGAGGTCATCTAGATTTTATTTTACTCTGCTGCTTCTCTGAAGGCTCAACAATCAGGTACCAGCCAAGAGTTTATGTCTTCAGAGTCTCGTCTTTCCACCCAGTAGGAAAGAACCGTACTAGGGCCCTTCAAATTGCTGACACTTTGGAGAACAGCCTCTTTGGTACAGGCTTCGGTGTCCCCACTTAAACAGCTTTCACACTGTACCAGGGGGCCACGTTAGGATTTCCAGAACCCTTTAGATAAGAAGGAGACAGCTTCATGAGATGGCTAACCTAAGATCTAGATGACATATTGCCGCTGTAACGGATGATTACAAACTTGACAGCCTAAAACAACGTAAATGTATTATCTTACAGTTCTGGAGAGAAGTCCAAACTGGATCTCACTGGGCTAAAATCAAGGTGTCAGCAGGGCTGTGTTCCTTCTAGAGACTCCAGGGAAGAAGAAGGCATTTCCTTGCCTTTACCAGCTTCTAGAGGCTGCCTACATTCCTTGGCTCATGGCCCTTCTCCATCTTCAAAGCCAGAAATGGCTGTTGAGTCTTTCCGATGATGCCCCCTCTCTGTTCTGACTCTTGTCTAGCTCTTCCCCATTTAAGAACTCTTGGGTGGGGGCGCCTGGGTGGCTCAGGGGGTTAAAGCTTCTGCCTTCGGCTCAGGTCATGGTCCCAGGGTCCTGGGATTGAGCCCCGCATTGGCCTCTCTGCTCAGCAGGGAGCCTGCTTCCTCCTCTCTCTCTGCCTGCCTCTCTGCCTACTTGTGATCTCTCTCTGTCAAATAAATAAATAAAATCTTAAAAAAAAAAAAAAAAAAAGAACTCTTGGGTGGTTTAGTGGGTTAAAGCCTCTGCCTTTGGCTCAGGTCATGATCCCAGGGTCCTGGGATTGAGCCCCGCATGGGGCTCTCTGCTCGGCGGGAAGCCTGCTTCCCCTCCTCCTTCCTCTGCCTTCCTCTCTGCCTGCTTGTGATCTCTGTCTGCCAAATAAATAAATAAAAATCTTAAAAAAAAAAAAGAACTCTTGGGATCCCATGAGGTCCCCCCACAAAACCCAGAAAGATTTTCCATCTCAAGGTCATCTGATGAGCAACCTTAATCCCCCCCCCGCCAAGTAACATGATGCATTTATTTGCAGGGTCCAGGGATTAGAACATGGCCATATTGGGGGGAGGAGGTCATTCTTCTGCCTACCCCAGGGCGAGGCCGTAGGAGACTTGGTGCTGCAGTAGGAAAGGGCACCGCCTGGAGCAGCAGTCCTAGCACTCCTCCC
The DNA here is from genome assembly GCF_002288905.1 of Enhydra lutris kenyoni. Taxonomy (NCBI): domain Eukaryota; kingdom Metazoa; phylum Chordata; class Mammalia; order Carnivora; family Mustelidae; genus Enhydra; species Enhydra lutris. Next base: position 2,853,813 of record NW_019154122.1, read on the forward strand.
TCCAGAGCAAGCCCAGCTGCCACCTGGTTTTGCCGCCCTCGGAGTGAATTTTACATTTTCAAAGGGTTGGCAAAAATTAAAAGAAGGAGACTATCTTGTGATATGAAAATTACATAAAATTCACATTTTAAAAAAAAATATTTATTTATTTATTTGTCAGAGAGAGCGAGCACAGGCAGGCAGAGAGGCAGGCAGAGGCAGAGGGAGAAGCAGGCCCCCCACCAAGCAAGGAGCCAAATGTGGGACTCGATCCTAGGACGCTGGGATCACGACCTGAGCCCAAGGCAGCCGCTTAACCAACTGAACCACCCAGGCGTCCCTAAAATTCACATTTTTATGCTAATAAATAAAAATTTTTGGGGGGGCGCCTGGGTGGCTCAGTGGGTTAAAGCCTCTGCCTTCGGCTCGGGTCATGATCCCAGGGTCCTGGGATCGAGCTCCACATCGGGCTCTCTGCTCAGCAGGGAGCCTGCTTCCTCCTCTCTCTGCCTGCCTCTCTGCCTGCTTGTAATCTGTCTGTCAAATAAATAAATAAAATCTTTAAAAAAATTTTTTTTTGAACGTTGCCATGCTCATTTACCTATTGCCTGAGGCTACTTTCATACCCAAAGGACAGAGTTGAATAGTCAGAACAGAGACAACATAGCCCACAACCTGGCCCTTCAGGGTCAGTTTGCTGAGCCCTGGTCTTGCACACACTCTTCCAGGGTGTCCGAATCTAGCTGTTCCTTGCTTTGAGCTATTTTACAACTCTGTAAATTGTAGAGAACTGGTAGAAAAGTAAAACACCGCTTGTCTGTCGACACACAAATTCTGCCTGGCAGAGGTCCATTGACTTTACTTGCCAACGGCGGAGAAGCCGTTTTGCTTTGCTTTTGCACACTCATCAATATTTCTTTCTTTTTTTTTTTTTAAGATTTTTATTTATTTGACAGAGATCACAAGTAAGCAGAGAGGCAGGCAGAGAGAGAAGGGGAAGCAGGCTCCCCGCTGAGCAGGGAGCCCGATGTGGGGCTTGATCCCAGGACCCTGAGATCATGACCTGGGCCGAAGGCAGAGGCCCAACCACTGAGCCACTCAGGCGCCCCGCTCCTCAATATTTCTGATCAATAGCTATGTCTATTCTTTGGATTCCCCTTTGAACAGATTTTAATATCCTACCCGTTCCCTCATGAATAATGAGTTCAATAAAATATTTAACGTGTGTTCATTTTATCCCCGCGTGCAGATCATGATTTTACCCATTTTTGGAAAATGCTCCTTTAACATGGGCTCTTTGGGGAGGGATGCAAAGATGAAAGAGGCCCCGGGCTCAGCCCCTCCCAGTTTCCAGAGATCCCATCGAAACCATTCTGCTTTGGGGTTTATCAAAGGAATGGTGTAGCTAATACCTGCACCAGGGTGTCCCAGAGAACCACGTGCAGACCAGAACCCATCCAGAGGGGACCAGTAGCCTGCGGACCCAAGGGCATAACAGACGAGGCTGTGTAAGGAAGCCTTTCACATGGTAGCAAAGCAGATGGCCTCCAGAGTCCGGCAGCCTGGTGCCTGTCCTAGTTCTGTCATCCTGTGATCTTAGACAAGAGGCATTAACGTCCCTGACCCCATTCCTTCTGGAAGGTGGGCATGACACAGGTGACTTGCAGAGCTGTTCTGAGAACCCCAGAGAGGACACTGCACCTGGTCCCAGGGCTCTCTCATGGCAAACAATAAATACCGATCGATAAATGTTATCACCCGTGGGGCTAACAAGCAGCTGATGAGAATGGGACGCAGGAGTGCTGTTTTCCAATGGCAGGAATCGTCGGTGACAGCTCCCGAGAAATCCCTACAAGGTAGGTGGTCACTCAGTCCTCACCGCGGCGTCCCTAGAAACAGGCCCAGCTGCTCTAGAACATTGCTGGTTCAAGCACGGCCCCGGGGAGAAACGGACTGGCCTTCTCCGAGTGCCTCCAAAGGCCCACATGAACCCCAGCCGGTGGGAGTTCACCGAGACAAGGGGGAGGTTCCGGGAAATGCTGTCACCTCAACGCTGTTGCGCAACAGCGGGAACGGATGTGGGGTCGTGAGCTCCCCATCACACGCCGTAATCAAGCACGGACCGTACAAGCTCTGGAGAACCCTGAAGATGAGGTTTATATGTTCTACAAGGCTTGGAGTTTGGGCTACCTGACCTCCAAGACCCCTTTCCATTCAAATTCCGGATCACTTTCTTTCCCACCTTGTCACTGATCCCCTCGGCCCCTGTGCCTCATGCTATACCCTGAGCCTTCTGTACCACCAGAAGCTTCTATTCCGTGTGGTCTTTAGAAAGTGTCCCAATGTCATGTTCATTCTGTGGTTTCTTACAGTGGCCGCAAACTGGAGCACGGGCACCCTGCTTCATGTGTCCCTGGCAGCCTTGCCTGTGACACCCCCTTTTTTCCAGAACAGGTCTCCTCCCCTGCAACATCATGGCGGGGTGGGGTTGACCCCAGCAGCGACACCCATGATGCGGCGACAGGCTGGGTCCATCAGTAGCCCTCCCTAGACTTTTTTTAAGTTGGAGCTTGGGAGAGAGGTTTTCTTTCTCCCCGGGGACTAAACTAGAAGGGAAGAGCTGAGTTGCTTGTGCCCAGCGTCCCGAACACGCGGAAAGAGTCGTGATGGGGTGGGATAGAATATAGCAGGAATGTCGGCAACAAAAAAAGGCAGAAATGCAAGATCCGTGCTGGCAGTGGAGGCTCAGAGCCAGCCCACTTAGCCCTGTCCTTCCCACAGCTTGGTCAAGGGACCCCAGCATCTCCGTTTGGAGCTCCAGCTTTTCTGGGTTACTTCCAATCAAGAATTCTCCTCCGCGAGCTTACCCTTTGGCACGCCAACCGGATGAACAACAGGCATTGATGTATCTGAAGTCTAACGTGCATTACAGTTCTGCTCTCCCAAAGCGCTGTGGCTGATCTGTTGTTCCCTCCTCCACGCTTGACCTTGGGGTCAAGGAGCTCAAGTCCCACGTTGGCCCTAGAGTTCACTTACAAAATAAAAACTCAAAAAAATTATAATAGAGGCACCTGGGTAGATCAGTCAGTTAAGCATCTGCCTTTGGCTCAGGTCATGATCCCGGGGTCCTGGGATCGAGCCCCGAGTTAGGCTTCCTGCTCAGCAAAGAGTCTGCTTCTCTCTCTCTCTCTGTGCCCCTCCCCACCACTCACGCCCTCAAACAAATAAAATTTTCTAAAAAATTATAATAAAAATGAAATGGAAACTGTAAAGAATTTAAAGTCATCCGTATGGAAGCAAGTCGAGTGTCCCTCAGTGGGTGAATGGATAAGCAAAATGGGGTGTGTCCATACAGCTTTATTTTATTCAGTTAAAAGGGCAGGAAATTCTGACCCCTGTGCCACCACGGTGGGAAGCTGGGCACACGACACTAAGTGAGATAAGCCAAGCCCGAAGAGAAATATTGTATGATTCGCCGCTATGAGGCAGAGTGGTTGGATTTGTAAAGACGGAGAGTAGAAGGGGGTTGCTGGCGGCTGGAGGGTGGGGGAGATCAGGGGATTCTTGTTTACTGGGGCAGAGTTTCAGTTTTTATAAGATGAAAAGTTATGGAGCGGGACGGTGAGGAATGGTTGCACCACATTATAAACGTACTGAATTCCTCTGAACTGTACATTCAAAAATGATTAAGATGACACATTTTGTGTTAGGTGTAATTCACTACAATTTTTTAAATTGGAGGGAAAAAAAAAAGACTGAGTTATCTGAATCATTCCCCATCTGGGCAACTCCGAACATGCAGGTCAAGGAGGTACCACCATTCCCACTTAACCATGCCAAGAACCTCATTTCCATCTTGACTGTGGCTTTGGCCGTGACTCGGGAATTAGGTTAATTTGCACCTGTCGACAGAAGGCAGAGAGAGGTGGATGTACCAAATCTTTCCCATGTTCTCCTCCCTAACTCACTGCAAGCTTCCCTCAAGAGAGATGGGCTGCTGCTTCCAATGTTTTTGATGTCCCTCGGCCACCTGCCCCAGAAGGACACAGGCGTGGTGGAGGTGGGGAGAGTGTCTGAGGGTTCCACGCCTCATTCATCCCAAGTGCAGCAAAGAGTGAATGCAAAGCTTCATTGTGGCGTGATGCGTGGGAGATGATGCACGAAGGAGGGCACCTGAGCAAAGCGAACCGAAACGTTGTCCTCTCCCCACTCTAGGTGAGGGGAGGAGCTGGGGCAGCCACCCTTTCGGGTTTCCTAACTCAAGGGCACAGTGTAATGTGCCTCCTTGCTGGAGGCAAGGAGGGGAAAAGGCAAGGAGGGGAAAAGGCACCGTGGGCTTAGTAAGAGCAAGGGCGCCGTTCTTGTTTCCTAGTGAATGGGAAGAACCCCCAGGGGTCTGGAGAATGCCAGTTTCTCATGAGGTGAGAGAGGGAGGATCTGCAGGAGGATCCCAGCTCCATGGTGGAGGGGAGCTTGCTTTCGGAGAAGCTGAACGTCTCCCACACTAGTCCTGTGGCTGCAGCAGAAGCCCCTGCGGCCCTCTCCCCACCCGTGGATCGGGGGCCCAGCTTCTGCCCTGCGCAGGGATGGCCCAAAGAGGGCTGAGACCTGGAGAAGAGAGCAGGGATGGAGTTGGGGAGCACGGGAGTGTCAGTGTGGGACACTCTCTCTTGCCACTCGGGTCACATTTGTAATCCAAGAGCTGGGCGCCCCATTCCCTGCTTCCCCAAGCCCCGAGTCCCCAGGGTCAGAGACCACCTGGCCCAGGAGAACTGTGTTAACTCTTCAGGTTCCCGAGCTCTGGTGCAATTTCTCTCAGCTGGGGCACTATCGACACATTGAGCGAGATAAATCCTCCTTGAGAACCTGGCTCTCTCGAAGGCACGGTTGCATTTACCCCGTGGCTAGTGACACCGTGGCCTCAGAGCCCCTGCCTTGCACCGGCTCCTTCCAAAGGCCCGGGAGAGGCCCTCAAAAGGTGTCCACAGAGTAAGCATCTTGTAAAATTTGCAGAAATGAGATACTTTAACTGCGGTTAGTTCAGAATGCTTCCTGTCTCCTTTTCCTCTAACGCTTTCCTCCTCAAATTTGTTTTTAATTTTTTATCCTTTTTTTCTAGAGATTTTATTTATTTATTTGACAGAGAGAGCACAAGTAGGCAGAGCTGCAGGCAGAGGGAGAGGCAGAAGCAGGCTGCCCACTGAGCAGAGAGCCAGATGCAGGGCTCGATCCCAGCACCCTGGGATCGTGACCTGAGCCGAAAGCAGCCACTTAACCAACTGAGCCACTCAGGCACCACTTTTTATCCTTTTCTTAAAGGTGGTCCCCTGATGGGGTTCAGGACAGGCTACCCCCAAATATAGCATTTGGACCTATTGATTATTTTCAGCTGAAGGAGTTTGGAAAGTGGCAGAGCGGGAAGGTCACTCTGACCTTCCCCCTCCTCTCCCTTCTTCTCTCAAACAGGTCATTGAGCCCACCGCGGGTGAGAGGTGCCCTCCCCAGACCCGGAGGAAAGGGGCGCCCTGATTCCCCCAAGACAAAGGGATACCGAGGAGAATCCTGGCGTCTGGCCCCCTGGTTCTACCAGACTCAACTCACGCTCCTAAACTTGCAGTTCTGCACGACTGCCCGCTCTCCAGCCACGTCTGACTGTTTTCTGCAGGTCGCGCTCTCTCCCTGCGAAGGCTCCCATGTCCTCCAAGACTTGTCTTAAAAAAACGTGCACGCTCTTCTGTTAATCTTTGTCAGACCCCGCCAGGGACTCTAAGACGATTGAGGAAAACTTTTTCCCTCCTTCACCCACCAAATAACCCAAGCTTCAGGCTCTACAAGACTCAGCTCTGACCCTGGAGTTGGCCAACCCTGGGTTCAAGTCCTGACTCCAGTCCCGTCCTAATTCATTCAGGACTTTATCATCTCTTTGAGACTCAGTTTCGTCATTTGAAAAACTCATTAATGGTGATTCCTCTTAAAATTCCTGTGAACAGGGGCGCCTGGGTGGCTCAGTGGGTTAAAGCCTCTGCCTTCAGCTTAGGTCATGATCTCAGGGTCCTGGGATGGAGCCCCGAATTGGGCTCTCTGCTCAGCAGGGGGCCTGTTTCCTCCCCATCCCATGCCTGTCTGCCTGCTTGTGATCTCTCCCTCTCTGTCAAATAAATAAATAAAATCTTTAAAAAAAAAATTCCTGTGAACAGGGGTGCCTGGGTGGCTCAGTTGGTTAAGCCACTGCCTTCAGCTTAGGTCATGATCCCAGAGTCCTGGGATCGAGTCCCATTTCGGGCTTCTCATACTCTGCGGGGAGCCTGCTTTTCCCTCTCCCTCTGCCTCTCCCCCTACTTGTGATCTCTCTTTGTCAAATAGACAAACTCTTAAAAAAAAATTCCTGTAAACACTGGGAAAATACATGTGAACCTCTTAACCTCTTTCCCAGAACAATGGAACAACCAGCAAACCATAACGGATAGGAGGCAGTCATGTTCACTCTTCCTCTTGGTGGGAATCAAACGTGGTGACTGCTTGAGTCAGGGGAAGCACTAGCAGCTTCCCCACAGTGGAGGGGCTCAAACATTTGCTAAAAGTGCCACCAAGGAAAATGTCTTTTTCTGAAGATGATGATGGCATGTTCAAACTTAGTGTCTTGGCTCCACCTGGAGAACCACAGAGAACAGAGAACCCAGAAGACCTTCATGAGTGTCTTACCAGGAAGAACATTCTTTTGATGGATCTCCTCTGTGTTCCATAGGCAGTTGATTCCTCTGCAAACCCCCATTGAGTTATTTACATATTTTAGAGAGAGCGAGGTAGGGAGGACGCAGAAGGAGAGGGAGACAAGCAGGGAGCTGGATGTGGGGCTCGATCCCAGGACCCTGCAATCACGACCTGAGCCCAAATCATTAGTTGGATGCTCGACTGACTGAGCCACCCAGGTGCCCCTGGCGGACCCCCATTTAAATAGAGACAGCAGTAGGGGCTTCACGGGTATTGGTATTAATTCTGCTTCTGAAACCAGATGGCGGGTCCAGGGATTTCAATATGATTCTTCAAATAGTAAGAGATAGGGACATTCAGCTGGCTTAGTGGGTAGAGGCAGTGACTCTTTTTTTTTTTTTAAAGATCTTATTTATTTGAGAGAGAGAGAGAGAGCGCATGAAAGGGGCGAGGGGCAGAGGGAGAAGCCAGCTCCCTGATGAGCAGAGGGCCTGATGTGGGACTTGATCCTGGGACTCCAGGATCATGACCTGAGCCGAAGGCAGTTGCTTAACCAACTGAGCCACCCAGGTTCCCGAGGCAGTGACTCTTGATCTCAGAGTTGTGAGTTCGAGCCCCACGTAGGCTGTGGGAATTACTTAAAATCTTTTAAAAAGAATAAACAGTAAGATATATTATATACACTTCCTTTGTGTGTATGGTGTATTTTGCTCCTTTTTAAGCTTGAAAAACAAATATGCAGGGGTGCCTGGGCGGCTGTCAGTAAAGTGTCCCACTCCTGATTTCGGCTCAGGAAATGATCTCAGGGTCCTGGGATCAAGTCGCTTGAGACCCGTGTTGGTGTTGGTGCTCCCTGCTCAGCGGGGAGTCTAGGATTCTCTCCCTCTGCTCCCCCCGTGCCGACTTGCACTCAACCTCTCTCTCTCTAAAATACATAAGCAAATCTTAAATATATATATATCATATATATATATAATATATATATGCAGCATAGTTCTCCCTTGTCTCTGCCCTTGGTTCACCATAATCTCCTGGGCCTCAGTTTCCACTACATAAAATGGACCTCTCTACGGTGCCCCTGGTTTTAAGTGTCTAAAAGCCTATGAAAGTCTTCACCAAACTGGAAAGAACATTAAGAACTTGAATCTGACAACCCATCTGAACGCCTCTCCACTTAGCAGCAAAATGTATTTCTGTCTTGACATCTAAAACGGAGGCTTCATCGCTGATAAGTGGCTGACAACTGGCAACTGTTCGGGAGGCTCGGGAGAACCCCGTCTGGAACCGGCACCCGGCACTGCTCATGAAAGTAGGGCTCTCAGGGAGTGAGGTGAGGTGCCTGCAGGGGGTGGGAGAACAGCAGCCTGGTCCTCCCCTGCCCCTCAGCAAGACGGGACAGCAGAGACAATATGTGCCATTTAGTTATGTTATGTTATGTTATGTTATTTTTTAAAGATTTTCTTTATTTGACCGAGAGAGAGACAGCAGAGAGAGAGAACACAAGCAGGGGGAGTGGGAGAGGGACAAGCAGGCTTCCCACTGAGCAGGGAGCCCAGTGCGGAGCTCAATCCCAGGACCGTGGGATCAGGACCTGAGCCGAAGTCAGACACTTAACGGACTGAGCCACCCAGGCACCCCCATTTATTTATTTTAAAGATTTCTATTTATTTATTTGAGAGAGAGCCCACACAGGGGGAGGAAGGGCAGAGGGAGAGGCAGAGGCAGGGAGCCCGACGCAGGACTTGATCCGAGGACCCCAGGATCACAACCAAAGGCAGATGCTTCACCGACTGAGCCAGCCAGACGCCCCAACACGTGCCACTTATAGGACACTTGGTGCCCCCCAGCATGGCCCTGAGTGTTTTTGTGCCGTGCTCCGACGACCCCATGGCGATCCCCAATGATGAATATCATTCACTGAGAACTTCATGTGTGTCAGGACTGACCCTAGGCATTTGATGTAAAATACCTCTTTCAATCCTTACGACTCTATGCACCAGGCACTCTGTTATCCCCATCTCACAGATGGAGAAATGGAGGCACAGCTGCCAGGCTCTGCCAGTTCAGGGTCGGTGCAGCTGGGATTCGAACCCGCTCATCGCCCATGCTCCTCACTCCTGGACTCCTGTCTTTCTGGAGGAAGTGCTATTATTATTTTCACTTTATGGAAGATGAAACCGAGGCTCACTGAGGTGAGGTGCTCGCCTGTGTGCCCGCAGGCAGGTCACGGCCCCTCTCTGGACCGAGTGCCGTCTATAAATGAGAGGTTGACTGCTGTCTCAGGTTGTGGCTGGGACATGTCCGGGGACGTGGCTGAGGAGGTGAGGGTCTGGCACAGAGCAGGAGAGGAAGCTTTCCATGACCCAGCTGCTGCTAACACCGCAGGAGGACAGAGGACCCCCAGGGTGAAGGACGTCCCCTTGCTTCAGTCAGGGAAGCCCCTGATCCCAATCCATCCCTTCCCGGAGGAGAAGGACCAGGAAAAGGGATGACAGGTTCATGTCCTGTGACCGCTGTCACACAGAGTGCCATTGACCTGATGGGGTGCCACAGCCGAGCTCAACCTCTCATAGTTTCTGGGGCCAGAAGGTGCCAGCAGGGCAGTGGGCCCTCAGGAGGCCCCAGGGAGAAGGCTCCCAACCTCCAGCTTCCGGCGGCCGTGGCCATTCCCCAGCTGGTGGCTGTTCTCTGCTCCATTTCACATCTGTGTGTCTGCCTAGTCTCCCTCTGCCTTTCTTCTTATGTTTTTACAGCTGATTTGTGACTTGGCTGGTTTTTTGTTTGTTCATTTTTTAAAGTAGGCTTTATGCCCCACATGGGGCTCAAACTCACGACCGTGAGATCACCACTCACACGCTCTACAGACTGAGCCAGCCAAGAGCCTCCTATGACTTTATTGTTAATTCCATTGCTGTATTTTTTGCTTATGGATCTTTTCCCCCCAATTTTTTAATTGTTGAAAAATATGCGTAACATAAACTTTAACCATGTGTAAGTGTGTGGTTCAGTGATACAAACGGCACTCAGTGTGTGCAGCCAACCCCACCAGCCATCTCCATTAACCCCTCGTCTTCTACAACTGAAACTGTACGTGTTAGATAATAACTCCCATTCACCCCTGGCAACCCCATTCTGCTTTCTGTCTCTCTGATGCTGATGGCTCAAGTCCCTCACAGAAGGGGAGCCAGTTGGGGGGCATGGGTGGCTCAGTGGGTTAAAGCCGCTGCCTTCGCCTCAGGTCATGATCTCAGGGTCCTGGGATCGAGCCCCACATCATGCTCTCTTCTCGGCAGGGAGCCTGCATGCCCCCCCCCCCCGCCTGCCTCTGCCTACTTGTGATCTCTCTCTCAATGTCAAATAAATAAAATCTTTAAAAAAAAGGGGGGGGGTAGCTAGTCAAACGGTGCTCATCTCTCAGTGGCTGGCTTATTTCACTTAGCATAACGTCTTCCAGTTTCTTCCACGTTGTAACAAGTGTCAGAATTTCTTAGCATTTTAAGGATGAGTAACATTCCACTGTATGTATACACCACATCTGCTTCTCCGTTCCTCCATCTGTGGACAGCTGGGGTTGCTTCCGGATGGATGTTACACTGCTTGATTCTGCCTCTGTCTCTTAGAAGGTCACTTGTGATTGCATGTAGGGCCCCGGGATAATCCAGGATAATCGCATCAATCTCCAAATCCTAAACTGAATTACATCTGCAAATACCCTTTTTCAGAGCAAGGTTACCTGCAGAGGTTTTGGGGATTAGGATAGGGACATACCTCTGGGAGTACTTTGCAGCCCGCCACAGGGTAAGACAAGCGAGAAAAGAGGAGTCGATGAAGGGTGGGGGGTGTGGTGTGATGGGTGCGGATTGCAGGGCCCTCATTCATGCATGCCTAATAACTCTGCTCTACCGCCTTGTCTGCTTCCGTGGTGAGTCTGTGCAAATCTCATGACGCTCCCAGTGAAGTTTCCGCATTCTGTCCTTTCAAGGTCCATGGCACGTGGCAGAAATGCCACAGTTCCCTCGGGTTGGGCTTGCTGCCGCTGAGCATCATGATGGACCGGGTGGCGTATATATAGGGCCTGGGACCTGGGTTCTAGGCCTGCCTGTGTTCCTGGCTTTCTGCAGGACCTTGAGCGAGATACTGGTCTTCTCTGAGCTTCACTCCCCCTACATGCTGTTCCCTCTCCTTGGATCTCCTTTCCACCCTCTCTCCTCTCAAATCTCAGCTTACATATCTCTTCCCAAAAGCCTTTTCCTAGCTCTCAGGGTGAGGCTAGCGGCCTCTTCCACATCCTTGAAATGGCCTGTTTCCTTGTCTGTCATCCGCGCAAACACACCAGACTGTGGCCGCTCCAAGGACAGCCATGCAACCAACATGGTGGTATCCAGTCCAGGCTCGGCCATTTGCTATCTCCACGGCCTTGGGCAAGTTACTGATCATTACTTGCATGCCTCAGTTTCATTATCCGTAAAATGCAGTAATAATAACATCGTCACCTAGCATGACTGTGACGGTTAACTGAACTATTTTATCCATAATGTGCTGAGAACAGCACCGGATGTAAGGCAAGCACACGTTTGGTACCAATGGTGATCAGTATCCTTTGCTCCTTGGGGTCAGGCACACAGCGGGCGCTTCTGGAAATGTCAGTCAGAACCAGGTGATTCTCACATCCTTCCTGGTTCTCCATATTTTCCGTTTTGTGTCAATGACCATTTGGAGCAGGAGAAGCCAGGCAGGAGCTACAGCGACAGAGAGTGATTGGCGCGTCCACACTCGGAGTCTGGCAGGGGGCACAGCCGAGCACATCATCTGTGATCCCAGGTCTGCCCAGAAATGATTCTGCTTCCTCTGTTCTCGTTTCAGACTCAGCCACCCCTTTGGATGCCCTCTGAAGAAGCCACAGTCTGAAAGCTGTCATGAGCCTGGGCAGGTCTGAGGCTGTCCGCTCAGTTTCCTTGGGAGGCCACAGTGGTGAGTAATACAGGAGGAGGGAGGCTGGGCCAAAGGGGCCTGCAGCCCTGCAGAGCGGCCTCGGGTCTGCTGTCATGGAAGGCAGTTCCCTGCCTTCCCACGTCCCCAAACGCCTCCCCGCTACACACACATTTGCCACAGGCTGAAGTTCTTTTTTAATTTCTGCTCTAATGACCAGTCTTGGAAATTATATCAGTGGATGGAAAGCCAGAAACACACATGACTTGAATGACCTATAAGAAGGTTTCTGTTATTTTGGGTGCCTGGGTGGCTCAGTGGGTTAAAGCCTCTGCCTTCGGCTCAGGTCATGATCTCAGGGTCCTGGGATCGAGTCCTTTGTCAGGCTATCGGCTCAGCAGGGAGCCTGTTTCCTTCTCTCTCTATCTCTGCCTGCCTCTGCCTACTTGTGATCTCTCTGTCAAATAAATAAATAAAATCTTAAAAAAAAAAAGATTGATACATTCAAGGACATTTAAAAAAAAAAAAGAAGGTTTCTGTTATTTTATTTATTTTTATATACTCTTCTTTCTTCCAAAAATAGATTTGAAGTGCCATGAGTTTGTTCAGAGTGACCTACTCTAGGCTGGCACTTGGCAAATCTGTGTTTCCATCTTCCTGCCCCCAGCACATATATGTCCCTGCCCTAGACCCCTGGTTTGTGCCCTTCTCAGCTGTAGGTCATCTCAGCCCTGCTGAGGTTTGACCGGTCATGACCTTTCTCAGAGGGGTTTACATTTGAAAAGCAAGTGCAAGGAAGCCCCAGCACCCTAGTTCTTGCAGGCTATGGTTCCTAGAAGCCCAGTGTTCTGGAAGATGGTCCCAGATAACCTTTCACACATTCAGTCAACAAATATTCACTAGTGCCGAGGTCAGGGATACAGAGGAGAAAATGAGAGTCATGCCTTCAAGACCTAATGAACTTTGGGGAGACAGGCAAATTACAAATAACATCATTGCAGCGTTGGAAATGGGAACAAAATGCTATAGGAAGCCAATAATAGGAGTTGCCATTTACTGAGCACTTATTATGGTCAGGAGCTCTGCTGTGTGCTTTATTATACATTAAGTAGCGCCTCAAAACCTCACAAGGACCCTGTGAGGTCCCCTTTTACAGATGAGCAAATTGAGGCTCAGAGAGGTGAAGCAATCTGCCAGGTTCCACAGCTCTGAGCCAGGTCTGTCAGACTGAAATCCGCCTGAGAAATCAGGGAGGCTTCACAGAAGAGGCAGCTTTTACATTGAGGGTGAGTCAGGAGATGGCCAGGGGGAAAGGCTGCGGGGGTAGGGGGAAAAGATGGCATTTCAGTTGGTAGGAACCAACTAAAGCTCAGCACTTTTAAGGAATGAGGGGGAGTGACTGCTTCTCCTTCCTCCCTCCCAAAGCCCACGCCCTGGGATCCCCTACCCCTGGTAAGGAATCTACCCAGGATATTCATACCAACCAGGAAGCCCGTGTCTTCTCAAGAGTAATGTTATTCTCTCTGGCTGGAAGCATTTCTGGGAGACTGACAAGAGCACATGCCTGGGAACTAAACCCACCTGGGTTCAGATCCCAACTTTGTCATGTTCTAGCTGTGTGGGCAAATTGCTTTCCCTTCCTGAGCCTCAGTTTCCCCATCTATCATAGCAGGATAACACCATGTGCTAAGCTTGTTCTAATGATTAATTGAGAGGATGTGGCCAAATCTCCTGACGGTGGGCATGGTACAGTAAGTGTGGCAGCTGTTACTCTTATTAGGAAGAACGTGTACGAAAGCTTCAATTCCTACTGGTTAATTTGGGGGCCGAAACATTTTCCATGGGAGCAGATGCCCAATGGCGCTAATGACAATCTGTGGGCAAAAATCTCTGCAGGATGTAACGAGGATGAAATTGAAGGAGACGATTCATGTATGCAGAGCACTTAGTCTGATGTCTGGCACGTAGGGGGCGATGCTCCGAACACGAGAGATCTCCCTGATATTTATAATTCAACAAGCTTCCTTGTACAGACTTAAAACGGCTTTCGTGTAATGTACGGAACCATGATTTACCGAGGATTTTTTCAGGAGTCATCTCATGCTCTCTATCCGGGGACCTCTACCTTGTATAATCATTTTATCTCTCCTCACAAACCGTGTTAAGTTCTGTGTCCTTTACAGAACAAGTTACTTTTCTGGCAAGCCTGAATTTGTAACTAGAAAAGGGATACGATTGCTTTGGAACCAGAGAGCCGGTGTGTGAGGTTGCCATGGAAACGGTTTAATGTAAGCTTTCTTTTATGGTATGCCCAGCTAAGTAATTGATCAGGAGGGAAGGGGAGACGCTAGAAGCCATTTCCTCCAAAAAAGAAGAGTTGAAATAACTAAAGAAAGGCTAACAGAATGAAGAGAAGTCTTTTTCTGCTCAGGAAAAAAGAAAAGTTAGAAGGGTCATACCACTGGAGAGGACAGAGACTGCATAACTTGGAGCTTTCTCTTCTCGTTTTTTTTCTTCTGTGTATGGATTGAGATGGTGGGAGTGAGGGTGGGGGGGGTTGGAAAAAAGAGGGACAGGAAAATAGTAAAGGTAATTAGCACTCCCAACTTAAAGTAGGAGGTGTTTATGGCAGTAAGGACACCACTGGCCAGTAGGAAAAAAAAACATGTCAGGGCTACTTAGTAGGGTGTTTGAAAGTCCCACAGAAGTATGTAGATGTACACCCCAGGAAGTTTTAGATGGTTAAAAATGAAGAATGAGTTGAAGATATTTCTCTTGTAGCCAGAGCCCTAAGCCAAGGTTAAGCCTTTTGGTAATAGATAACAGTGAAGGATTAGTGATACCTGGCTACTCGTGTTAAACTAATTCTTCCTCTAATTGCATGTATTTTAAGATATTATTATATAGAACATTAACATTTTGCTAGTGTTTCATTGGTCTTTTTAAAAAATTGCTTCTTGGGGGCGCCTGGGTGGCTCAGTGAGTTAAAGCCTCTGCCTTTGGCTCAGGTCATGATCCCAGGGTCCTGGGATCAAGCCCCGCATCAGGATCTCTGCTCAGCAGGGAGCCTGCTTCTCTTCCCCTCTCTCACTGCCTACTTGTGATCTCTGTCAAATAAATAAATAAAATCTTTTTAAAAAATTGCTTCTCGGAAAAATAAAATAAAATCTTTTTAAAAATTGCTTTTCGGGGTACCTGGTTGGCTCAGTTGGTGGAGCATGGGACTCTTGGTCTCAGGGTTGTGAGTTCAAGGCCCACATTTGATGTGGAGATTACTTAAAAATAAATCTTAAAAAAAAAAAGTAAAAAGCAAGGCTTCTCTATTCACTGACCATACCTTCTGGCACGCTTTCAAATCATCTGTCAGTTGACAGAGAGCCACCGAGTGTCTAATGGGCACTAGGCCCCATGCTCAGCCAATGGGTAGCTAGAGATAATCAAAGAAAACGGGATCTCTTCCCTCATGGGTTTTATAGCCTAGTGAGGGAGGCAAATATTCAGTGAAAACACACAATGAAGTGCTAAAAAGGACAAGTTCAGCAATGTGCAACTCTGTGTGAGCAGGATAAGAGAAGTACTAAATAATAAAATAATAAATAAATAAAATAATAAATAATAAAAATAATCAAGTACTAAAATATCACTCATTCAGAACATGAATCCCAAAACTCCAAGGCATGAACATCAAGAATTAGAACTCGGGGGGTGGGGGCGGGCACCTGTGTGACTCAGTTGGTGAAGTGACTGACTCTTTATTTTGGCTCAAGGCAGAATCTCAGGGTCCTAGGGGAGAGCCCCGTCTTGGGCTCTGCAGACAGTGGGGAATCTGCTTGAGATTCTCTCCCTCTCCCTCTGCCTCCCCGCAACCCACCCACCGCCCCATCCCCTCCTTATATGCGCATGTGCACACATGCTTTCTCTCTCAAATACACAAATAAATCTTAAAAAAAAAAAATCAGAATCCTGGTGCGCCTGGCTGGTTCAGTCAGTAGATCATATGACTCTTGATCTCAGGGTCCTGAGTCTGAGCTCCACACTGGTCTTAGAGATGACTTAGGGAAGTAAAAGAATTTTTTTTTTTTTAAGATCTATTTATTCATTTGGGAGAGAGTGTTCATGTGGGGAGGGGCAGAGGGAAAGGGAGAGAAGTAGGTTCTATTAAGCATGGAGCCCAACTTGGGGCTCAACCCCATAACCCCAAGATCATGACCTGAGCCAAAACCAAGAGTAGGAAGCCCAACTGACTGAGCCACCCAGGCACCCCAAAATTTAAAAAAAAATTATTAAAAAAAAAAGAATTATAATCCTACTCACATTTCTGAATTCAACAAATTTAATTTTTTTTTATTTTTAATTGTTTTTAGTATCCTTCACAGACAAGGTATCCAACAATTGTGATCTTTGCCGGCAACAAGCTCGCAATGTAAGTGAGGGGACAGATATGTGGCAATGACCTATCTGGTTCTGTTCTTAGCTGACAGTTCTTGAGCCATTATTATGGGCCTGGCATGATGCTAAGCACTGACATACATTATCTCGGTTAAACTTCACAATAACCCCATTATATTGGTGTATCATTATCCCCATTTTTCATACGGAGAAACTGAGTCACGGGTAGCTGAAGCACCTTACTCAAGGTTACACAACTTGTAAGTGGTAGAGTGGGGATCTGAACCCAGGCAGTGAGGTTCTAGAGCCTAGTTACCAGCCACCGTCAGCTGTCAGTCAGGATGTGGGGGCCTCTATGAGAACCTACTTTAAATCCTTTTTTTTTTTTTTTTAAGATTGTATTTATTTGACAGAGAGAGAGAGTGAGCGCACTTCTTGAGCAGCAGGCAGTGGGAGAAGCAGACTCCGCACTGAGCAGGGAGCCCCTCATGGGGCTTGATCCCAGGACCCCAGGATCACAACCAGAGAAACAGGCAGATGCTTAACCGACTGAGGCACCCAGGTGTCCCTGTTCAAACCTACTTTAGACACGAATATTGGTCAGGAATTTGGAAACGTCATACTAGGAAGGGTTGGGAATGGCCAGAATTTGGAGCAGAAATTCCCAGAACTCAGAGGGGCTCTGGCATAAGAAGAGAATCCTTCGCAGTGTTGGGTGCCTCTAGTCCGCCTGCTCTTGCTCCGCGGCACCATCGGGCCTGCTCTGACAGGGCTGACAGGCGGAGGGAGGGAAGGTAGTTACGTGGCCTAAAGTGCTGGAGGGGAAAAGGCTCACAGAGATGCCCGGTCATCTGGGCAGGGGCCAGTTTCCATGTTTGTAGCAAGAGAGCAGCCACCACGCCCCCCGTGGCTGCTGGAAGTGGGCCTGGAGAAAGGAGAGAAAGGCTCTGGGAAGGAGGGCACGGAGGTGACAAACCTGGGTTGGGACCCCTGAGAGTCCCGTTCGCCAGTGACCACTCTCCTCCCTTGGGCCTTCTTCCGGAGGTTCCCACTGTTTCCACAGAATGATGTTTCCAAGTTCCTGACCAACAGCCTACGGTGAGGAGATAGAGTCAAGATGTATGACCTTGTTGAAGGTAACACGACCAAGATGTGAGGGGCCTGGCCGCAAATCCTGTCTCGCCACCCCCCTCCCCACCCGGCTGTCACTGCCCTTCCGGGCTTCAAAGGCCCCCATACTGAGCCGGTGCCCCCAGAGCAGAGGCCAGAACCAGGCACCGTCCTCCCCCAGCCCACGCTACCACTGAGCCCTCAGCCGAGTGGGTCTGTTACTGATGGAGGCAACTATTTCTCTGAAAAATAATTAAAGCCAACTGGGCACTTGCGGCCTCAGCTGCTGGGGTGACAAGTGCTGCCTTGGTTATTTCTGAAATAATTAATGACTGTGCTTGTCTAATCTCACTTGAGGTGTGAGGAGAAGGAGCAAGCCGGGGGTGTGGGTGCTGCCTCTGCCCCATGAGGGACTGGGAGGGTTATTTTTATAAACTGAGCCTGGGAGCCTTTGTGGAGACAGCCCCTCCCTTCCACCTGTGCGGGCTACAAGATGGCGGACAGGCTGCCTGCCGGTCTGGTTGAACCCGCCTGTGGTGTTATGCCCTCCCAAGAGATGGCTCTAGACACTCTTTCCCTTGTGCTCAGGCCCACAAATTCCCCCACAAAAGCACCTGTGCACTGTCCCCGACCAGCCACACCCATGAGGTCACACCACTGGTCATAGTATAATTAGAGCCAGAAGCATGTGTATCCCATTCTACAATCTCACCCCCTTGCCACAACCCCACAGCGTCACCCTCCTTGCTGTAACCCCACAGCCTCACTCCCCCTCCCCTGCTGTAATCCCGCTGTGCCTAAGGCCAGCGACTTGGCTGTCACATCTACCACATGCCAGGCCAATAGCATCATTTCTTCTCACAGCATCTTCCTGGAGTGAAACTTTATCACCCTCATTCCCATTTTGCAGATGGGGAACTGAGGCTTAGAGAATCACTGGCCCAGAATCCCATAGGTAGCGTGCAGCAGAAGTAAACTTGAAGACTGGAACTGTTGGACCCCGGAGCTCTTACCCAGTAAGTTAATCTCAGAGAGCTCGCAGGTGGGTGGAAACCAGGCCACCCAGAAATCCCACTGGGATGAACCATTTGAGATTCAGCCCTGTCCTTCACACTATGAAAGCAAAGTGTCAGAGGGATGTCACTGGAGAAGAAAGTCACCAACGAACTCCTCCAGGGTTCATGAAGATGGGACTCTCAGGAAGATGGAGCAGCTCTCCAGGGACCGTACTCGTGCACAGCCCTAGGCAGGTGGAAAGGCCTCTGTGCAGTTCAGAACCTGGCACAGGTCCCAGAAGCCTCTGCTCCTCACCCTGCTTGGGTCTCACATAACCATGTGAGTGTATGTGTGCATAGTATTAGTGACCCCTCTTTCCTTCCCTCCCTTCTCCCCTCCCTCCCTCCCTTTCTTCTTCCTTTTCTACAAAAAAAAAAAAAAAAAAAAAAAATCATTCTTTATTCTTCTGGAACATATTTTTTTCATTCAACAATATATTGTGGACACCTCTCCAATATATTTGGAACTGCATAGCCTTTCAAATTAATCTAAAATGTTAATAAGTAATACCTTCGCATGGGTCAAAATTCCAAAGATACACGAGAGCATTCAAAGATGGATTTCCCTCCCACTCCTCTCCTCCAGGCACCGGGTCGGGTCTCCAGAAGCAGCTATCGTTGCCTTTCTCATGGACCCCCTGGAGCTATATGAAGCATGGATAAGAAAATGTACGCAATACTGTCCCTCCCGTTTTCCGTAATAACATATTATCGTATGTATGAAACATACAGTATATCCTGTTCTGCCTCTTGCCTCTTTAACTTAATACCATGTCTAGAGGTCAGTCCTACCCATATGCAACACTTTCTTTCTTTGTAGTGGTTAATAACAGCATATGGTTAATAACATCCTATGGAATGTGGACTAATATAGTCAGCCCTTCTCTCACTGATGGACCTTTAGTTTGCTTCTAGTTTTTTGGTTCTTCTGTTATAAAAAGAGTGTTTCCACGAATCTTCTGTATACCCATCTCCTTGGGTCTCCAATGACTGGGTCAAAAGATGGGTATACTTTAAATTTCTTTTTTTTTTGAAAGATTTTATTTATTTATTTGAGAGACAGAGGGAGAGGATACAGAGGGAGAAGGAGAAGGAGGCTCCCCACTGAGCAGGGAGCTCCATGTGGGGCTCGATCCCACGACCTGAGCCAAAAGCAGACGCTCAACAGACCAGGGGCACCCAGGTGCCCCTGTACTTTAAATTGTAATAAATAGCACCAGATTAATTTTCCAAAGGTTGTAGCAATTTGTGGGTTCACACTTATTTTTATTTATTTATTATCTTATTAGTTGCTAACATTTTGGGCAATCTGAAGAGAGAAAATAGCACTTCTAGTTCTGAATGTGCATTTCCCTGACTTCTCTGCAAGGCTGAGTATCTTTTCTCAAGCACTCTGGCCATTTGCATCACCTTCTATGACTTGTCTGTGCCCTGAGCCTGTTTTTCCAGTGAGTTATTTGTCCTCCTCCTAGCTACTTCTTGGGTATCCTTCCTTTGTTTTATGTAGAAATATTTTCCCCTAATTTGTTATTTTGACTTTGTGTATAGTGTCATGCGCCATGGAGAACAGTTTATTTTTTGTGTAGTCAGATCTGCCAAGCATGATCATATTTTAAGGAAAAGAAATTTATTTTTATCTTAAAAGATAAACATTTTAAATTTGGACAGTATAATTTCAGCGTGAATGCTGATTTTGCTGGCCTGCCAGATGCTTTACTATTCTAGGTATCGTGAAAGAGAAAATAGCAGAGGTCAATTGATACGTAAAATCTTTTGATACTGTTTTGTTTCAAATGGTCCCCCACCTCCCAGTGCTGGTATTGGTGCTGGTGCTGATGGTGCTGGTTCTGGTGGGAAGTTCACCTGTTCTGGGTTAGGGCTATGCTCTCCTCTTAGTTATGCTATACTCTACATTATCTTGTGTGATCCTTATGACAGCTTTTGGAAGTCAGCTTTTTTTTTCCTTTTTTTATTCAAATATAATTCACAGGTCATAAAATTGACTTTTTTTAAGTGTACAACTCAGTGCTTTTTTATTTTTATTTTTTTAAGATTTTGTTTACTTATTTGACAGACGGAGATTACAAGTAGGCAAGAGAGGCAGGCGGGGAGAGAGAGGAGGAAGCAGGCTCTCTGCAGAGCAGAGAGCCTGATGTGGGGCTCGATCCCAGGACCCTGGGATCATGACCTGAGCTGAAAGCAGAGGCTTTAATCCACTGAGCCACCCAGGCGCCCCAGTCAGTGCTTTTTTTAAAAAGATTTTATTTACTTATTTATTTGGTAGAGAGAGAGAGACATCGAGAAAGGGAGAGGGAGAAGCAGGGTTCCCACCCAGCAGGGAGCCCAATGCTCCCAGGATCCTGGGATCATGACCTGAGCCGAAGGCAGACGCTTAACCCACTGAACCACCCAGGCACCCTGCAATTCAGTGCTTTTTAATATGTTCACAAAGGTGGGTAACCATCACCACTATCTAAATCAAGAACTTTTTTTTTTTCCTGGCAGGCAGAGAGAGAGGGGGAAGCAGGCTACCGGCCAAGCAGAGGGCCCGATGCGGGGCTCAATCCCAGGACCCTGAGATCATGACCTGAGCCGAAGACAGAGGCTTTAACCCACTGAGCCACCCAGGCGCCCCAAGAACTTTGTTTTTTAAAAGATTTTATTTATTTATTTGACAGACAGAGATCACAAGTAGGCAGAGAGGTAGAGAGAGAGAGAGAGAGAGAGAGAGAGGAGGAAGCAGGCTCCCCACTGAGCAGAAAGTCTGATGTGGGGCTGGATCCCAGGACCCTGGGATCATGACCTGAGCCGAAGACAGAGGCTTTAACCCACTGAACCACCCAGGAGCTCCAATAGCTTTTTTTTAAAGAGAGGAAAGTGGAAGGGAGGGGCAGAGGCAGAGGGAGAGAGAGAATCTCAAGCAGACTCCCTGCTGAGCGTGGAACCCAATGTAGGGCTCAATTTCACCAGCCTGAGATCATGACCTAGACCAAAATCCAAAGTCAAATGCTTAACTGACTGAGCCACCCTGGCGCCCCTAAATCCAGAATTTTTTTTTAAGATTTTATTTATTCATTTGACAGACAGAGATCACAAGTAGGCAGAGAGGCAGGCAGAGAGAGAGGGGGAAGCAGGCTCCCCGCTGAGCAGAGAGCCCAATGCGGGGCTTGATCCCAGGACCCCAAGATCATGACCTGAGCCAAAGGCAGAGGCTTAACCCACTGAGCCACCCAGGCACCCCCAGAATATTTTTAACCCCAAAAAGCAACCTTCTGGTAGATACTGTTCTCATCCCCATTTTACAGACGAGGGAACAGACTCAGGGAGGTGATGTAATCGGGCCTGAATTTGAACTCAGCCCTATCACCGGTGCTGGCCTCCTCTTGACTGAGATCCATGATGCTAGACCAGGGATTGGCAAACTTTTTCTGTTAAGAGCCAGATAGTAAATATTTTAGAGTTTGTGAGTCACTCAATGGGTAAGCGTTTTTGAACTGAGTTTAGAGCAAAACAAGGATAACTCCATATAAGGAAGAAGTTTCTAAATGTCTGGTTGTGGGTGAAGGTTTTGCGGAGGTATTCACGTAGAAGGCAGGCAAGTAGAAACAGTTTCATTTTGTTTTCATTGTGGGGGGGTGGCTGGGTGGCTCAGTTGGTTAAGCATTTGCCTTTGGCTCAGGTCATGATCCCAGGGTCCTGGGATCTGACTCATTGCCCAGCAGGGAGTCTGCTTCTCCTCTGCCTGCTGCTCCCCCTGCTTGTGCTCTCTCTCTCTGTCAAATAAACAAATAAAATCTTTTAAGGATTTTTTATTTATTTTACAGAGAGAGAGAGAGAACACAGAGGGAAAATGAGAGGGAGAAGTGGACTCCCACTAAGCAGAAAGCCCCACGCGGGGCTCAATGCCAGGACACCGAGGCAGATGTTTAACTGACTGAGCCACCCAGGCAGCCTAGGAACAGTTTTAAAGAGTCGGATCCAGGAAAGACCTAGTGGAGTCAGATTCCAGTTCAAGGTCAGGAGCAGCAAATGTCTGAGACCCCTCCCATCCCAGCAGCTCTAGTGCTGAGGCATGTGGTAGCCCTTTACAGGGTGCGTCACAAGGTCTAAAGTATTCTGTGCCACCCTGGCATCTTTGAGCTCACAGGGCCTCAGAGGCCTGCTCCCCTGCTCCAGATATGCCCCCCACCCAGCAGGAAAGGCTCCCCACCCTGCTAGTTCCCCCATCAGCAGGGCCAGCTGCCCCCACTGTCCTCAGCCTAATTGATTTCAACTCCCTGCCAGCCTGAGAAATTATTCAAACAAACCAATCCAAACCTCCTGAGGAAACCAGGGGTCACCCCACCCTCGGGTTTACTACAAAGCCCACCTTCCATCTCCCCTGCTCGTTCAGTCTGTTCCTGAGTGCAAGCCCTGGGTGGCCCTGGATGGCAGGCTGTGTCTTCCTCTAGGGCTCTGGGAGTATGTTTAATAACTTCCTGTTTGAGTTCATCTATCTGGTGTCAGGGTCATGGGCTCAGCCTTCTCGTACTAGTTAGGGTGGGGACCCTCCTTCACCGAGCAGGTGAATAGGAGGCAATCGAAACAGAGATCAGCTGCTGCCCCCTCCCAGCATCCATGTCAGTGACCTGATTTTCCCTTGGGGCAAGGGAAAAATCCCCCTCCCCAAGCCTTGTGGTTCAGGTAGGACTGTCTCCAGCTATAACTCAAGCCTATTTCATGCATTTTGCCTCAGTAACTGGTTCAGAGACAAATACATGACCTAGTTTGATCCACAGAGGGCTACTTTCAGGATTTTTTTCTGAAACTATTGAGAAAGAGGCACTTTTTTTTTTTTTTTTTTCCTGCTGAGGTAGCTAAGCAGGTGAGATAGTCATCTGAAGTTGCTAGTGGCTGCTTTATGGAGAGCCTGTCTGAGATGAACCTGATAGAACAGAAAATAGAGCCTGGATCCAGCTTTACCTGAAGTGGTGCTACTCTTAGACTTTTCCAGTTATGTGAGCCAATAGTACCCTCCTCGCCCTCCATTTGTTTTTTGGTTTTGTTTTGCTTTGTTTTGGTTTTGTTTGTTTTTGTTTTGTTTTGTTTTTTTGCTTAGCTCAAAAGAGTCTAGACTGACAATACACTTGATAAATATAAATTGAATGATTTCAATTTATGTTGAAAGAAACTTTATATTGTAGTGCTAGCTACACTCCTTGGTAGGTCTTAATCTTTACTAAATGAAGTCTTCCATTTAAGAGAGAAGAAATCTTATCTATTGAAAACAGAGCCAGGACTAAGATTTAAAAAAAAAATGAAGATGGTCTGAAAATTTGTGGGTTGCATGTTTTCATGCACTCAAGCCACACAGTGAAGCCACCAAGAACCAGAAAGGACAGGTCTACCCAGGTGGGACCTCCATGCATCAGCATCACGTGTCTCTTAGTGGTCCTGTTCCCTTGGATGGGTCATTCAAATAAAAGGTATTTTCCCTCAGGTGTGCATAATGGAATTGGAGAGCATCACACACTTGGTTGAACATTTGGTCTCCAGTGAAATAAGCCATTGGTAAGTTACCAAAGCACGATAGTGTCTGATTTCTAATACAGCTCAATCTAGTGACCATACTTAGTTTAGGCAGGGTGTGTTAACTTCAGGACCCCTCTCCCCTCCAAGAGCTCCATGGACAGAATTCAAGCAGGACACAGACTCAATAGAGGAAAATTACATCTATGTTTTCATTATCTTCTATGGGAAAGTTAGAATCAAGTCAGTTATGAATGAAGGCAGTAAATTACATATTAGTAGCAATTCCTGTGGCTTTGTTTCCAATAAAAATCATAGATATTTTGGTATCACATTATGGTTATTGGAGATAACTTGAAATATTGTTTATGATCATCACGACTCTGAAATTAGGATGGTTCTTAGACCAGATGCCAGATCTTGTTATTTAATGTGCTCATAAAGAAGTACTTTTATTACATCATGGATTAAAAAAAAAAATACATTGTGACAACTGTATTTCATTATAAGTTGTTTCCTTTGCAATCCTATGTATTTTATTTTTTTGCCTTAAAATCATGTTCTGAGGAGGAGTCTGTAGGTATCACCAGATTGCCACAGCCCAAAAACTGGTTCGGACCCCCTAAGCTAGCCCTTCTGTGTTGTTACACCCTGAATCCAGTTCTTAGCCTCGATGAACCTCAGTCTGCCTGTCTATAAAACAGACCATTAATGGCTATGTTACAAGACCATTGTAATGTTTAAATGAAATAAACACAGTGTCTCATCCCTGTTGCTTAACACATAGGAGGAAATCTGCATGTTTATTTTTCTTTTCACATTTCAAGCAGTTCCCACCTGGTAGTGCAGCATGAAGCCCAGAGATCTCATGCCAAAGCTTCCTGGGTTCAAATCCCATCACTGCCTTGATTTCAGCTCTCTAAATCTGTTTTTTCATCTTTTTTTTTTTTTAAGTTAAGATTTTATTTATTTATTTGACAGAGAGAATGAGAGCACAAGAAGGGGGAGCAGCAGGCAGAGGGAAAAGCAGGCTCTCCCCTGAGCAGAGAACATGACCCGGGGCTCAATCCCAGGGCCATGGGATCACGACCTGAGCCAAAGTCAGTTGCTTAACCGACTGAGCCACTCAGATGCCCCTGTTTCCTCATCTTTGAAATGGGGTCATTCTTTCCCAGCAGCATTACAAGAGTGAAAGATTGTATGTATGCAAAATCCCCCACATAGTCCCTGGCCCAGAATAGTCAAAAAAAACAGAAGCTACTGGGTGCCTGGGTGACTCATTCAGCTAAACGTCTGTCTTCAGCTCGAGTCATGATCTCAGTGTCCTGGGATCGATCCCGGGTGGGTGGTGGGCTCCATTCTCCACAGAAAGTCTGCTTCTCCCTTTCCCTCTGCCCCTGCCACCCACTCGTGCTCGCTCTCTCTCTCTCTCTCACAAATGAATAAATAAAATTTTTAGGGGCACCTGGATGGCTCAGTCGGTTAAGCGTCTGCCTTCAGGTCAGGACACGATCCCAAGAATCAAGAGTTGGGCTCCCTGCTCAGTGGGGAGCCTGCTTCTCCCTCTCCTCCCCGATCGTGCTCCCTGTGGCTCTTTTTCTCAAATAAATAAATAAAATCTTTTTAAAAATCTTGAAGAAAAAAAAAAAAAAGGACAGAAGCTGCTATTATCATCAACAGTCCCATCAATTTCTGTATGAAAAAAAAGCTGGACAAGTTGTCCTTTCTTTGCCAGAGAACTATCCTCATTCTCAGCCCACTCCTTAATATTCCCAGTCAGACTCTTCCCATGATGAGCAAGTGTCTGGAGATTTCTACTCCCCTGAAGTCATCCCATCAGGAAGAGCTCTGGAGACAGCCTGGTGGTGTCATCCTGCATCAGATACTAGCTGGCCAGGGAGGAAAATGTCCTTAAGACCTTGTGTTATAGGGGCACCTGCCTGGCTTAGTTGGTAGATCATGTAACTCTTGGTCTGGGGGTCGTGAGTTCGAGCCCCACATTGGGAGTAGGGTTCACTTAAAAAAAACAAAAACAAAACCAAAAAAACCTGGTGTTCTAACTGGGAATGCTGGGTCCCAGCAGGAGAAGGGACTTCCTCCAAGATCAAGCCGATTTCCTTCAGTGACACAGATTAAGTTGCTGTCCTTTCTAGACACTGTTTCACTTCCTCTCTGCATCCTTCCTGCCCGAGAAAGAACGAGGGGGTCAGCCTTTCTGAAAAGGGTGCATGAACAAGAATGGGAAAAGAAACAAGAGGAGCACGAACTCTCCAGCACTTAACCCAGCCTGGCCTCCTGTTGTGGGTTATACGGATCACCCCACTCCTCCTCACTTCAACCTATGAAGGAGGTATTACTGTCCTCATCTTACAGAAGGGGAAGCCCCAGGGAGGGCTCTATGTCTTGTTCAAGGTCACATAGCCTGTAAGTGGCAAGACCACACTTTGAATCCAGAGCTGCCGGCCCCAGTACGTGTGCTCTTGCCATGATGATATCCCAGAGTCCCTTCTGCTTCTCATGTGTATTGGGTTGCACCGGGTCCACACCAACCAGGCAGCGGCCCCCCCCACCTGCCCCCTCTCCCTAGAAGTGCACTGGGCCCTGCACCCCCACCCTGCACGGCAGCGCCCCACGCTCCGCCTGGAACCCCTGCTCTGAAGAGCCCTGGAGCCCAGCCAATCTGCTGCCCACCCGAGGAGCCTGCTCCCCCTCTTCCTCTGGCCGGCAGGGCTGCGCGGACCTGCTAATTGTGTTTGCATTTGGGCTGATTTGTATCAGTGCTCAGCATGCGCCCACACCCCCCACCACGAAAGCAGATGGGCGCGTTGTGCTTTCGAAAGAACCATAATTAAGGCAATTTAGCATCTTCCTCAAAGGACACTCTTCCTCCACACGGAGGAAATGTCTCTGGGGCGCTGCTTTAGAATGTCTGAGGTTGAATTCTGGGGGCGCTCGCAGCGGATCCGATGGCGGGGATTGGGGGTATGGAGGGGGGTGGGGTGTGGAGGGGGTGGGGTGGATGGGGTGGGGGTGGAGGAGGTGCTGAGGGGGGAGAAAGAGAAAGCTTTCTTTTGCCCCGGGCCTGGGGCTGGAGGAGAGGAAACGCCAGGAGTGGGGGAGACCTGCTTTGTGACTTTGAGGTCTCTTTCCCTTCCTGATCCTTTAGGTACCACGTTTGTTTAAAAAAAAAAAAAAAAAAAAGTACAAATAAAATAACTCAGCAGTAGCTTGAGAGAAGCCTTTTAGATTCAGAATCCCTGGAGATGTTTGACAAGACTCACAGATGATCCCCACTCCAGGCAGGCTGGAAAACCTTTTGATTAGAAGTATTCTCTGTTTTACTGAAAATGCTTTTTTTGGGGGGTAGAATTTTAGAGCCAGAAGTTACCTTAGTAACCTCTCTTATATAATGTAGAGGGTGAAGTTTGCTTATGTAAAGAAGCAGCTTGCTCAAAAGCCTAACAATTAATTTTTTCTTTTATTCACATATATTCATATAAATATATTTTATATAAATAAAATCCCATAGTTACACATGCCAACAGTACATGTTATAGAGTAAAAATTGGAAGTCGTTCGCCACCATGCCACCCTCCTCTGTCCCCAGCTGACCACTGTGAACAGCTACTTTTCTAGCATTTATGTACATTTTTATAGTTGTAAGTATACACAAATGTAGTTTGAATGAATGCATGAATTGAATACATGAATGGGATCGCACCACATAGACTCTTCTAGAACTTGCTTTTGTCACATAATCTTTTTCTGCCCAGAGAGTTTATCATATTGATACACAGAAATCTACCGAGTTATTTTTAGCTGCTCTATAGGAGCTCATAATGTAGATATAATATCATCGATTGAACCAAATGGAATGGAAAGGCATTTGGGTCATCTTCATTTTCTTTCCCGCTGTGATAAACACACATCCATGTGCATGGGGGAGAGTACTTTGTTAAGCTGATCATTAACAACTACGCTGTTAAAATGCATCCTCGCTTAACCTTTGGAGAGTTGCTGGAAAGTTGTCCCAAGTAAGTTCCAAAAAAGACTGTCCCCGTATCTCTTCTCCCAAGGACCCCATTTCTCCACATACTCGCTGATGCTGGATGTGACCAATCGGTTCCAATTTCTCCAGTCAGATGGATGAAAACCAGCTCCAACTCCCCGAAATTGTCTTTCGGGAATGAACTCTGATGTCTACATGGAATTTGGAGGTTCTCTTTTGAAGGGAACACCTGAGATTTCTATTTTTAAGTCATCTCTGTGCCCAACATGGGGCCTGAACTCACGACCCTGAGATCAAGAGTCACATGCTCCACGGACTGAGCCAGCCAGGTGCCCCAAGGGAACACCTGAGGTTTTAAAAGGATGCTTAGGAACCTCAGATGTGTCTGTCAATTAATTATCCATGCCAGAAAGTTCCCTTAAATTTCAGAGACTGTCAAACTGTCTTGTCTTTGGAGAGAGGAAAGCTGTTCTTTCCACAGTCCCTGAAGACTGAATTTGGAAGCAGCACCTATTTTTTAATTTTATCATTATTATTATTATTATTATTATTATTATTATTATTAGGAAACCACGTTTTAGAATTAAATCCTGCCTTTCGGCTTTGCTGGGTCCCAGCAGGCATGGTACGAGGGGACAGACAGGTATATGAGTAGGATTATGGCATCAGCCCAACTTCTCTCTGTTCAGTTCACATCGAGAAAGAACCCCTACTTAAAAGTTTCCTCTCTGTAACAAGAAATAAACACACTCACAGAGGAAAAACACTGGAGAACCAAGGGGCTCGTGGGCTTTAGGGACACGCTGGGGAGAAGGGAAACAACTCTATGGAGGGAGCCAGCTGACAGTGGGCCGGCCCTCTCGTGGCCTCTCCCTCTCATCTTTCATCTCCGTTCTGCTGTAACAATCCCCCACTCCCTACTCCATACCTTTCGTCATGCATCCCTGGGAATTAGGACCTCACTCATCCCCCTCATCTGAGTTCTGAGTCCTTCTTCATAGCTGGACAAATACACAGGCCGAGTCAAGCGAGTGGGCCCTGCACCACTGGCCTCCTGTCACGCATTAGCTGTGAGACCTTGGGCAAATCACTACTTTCTCTGTGCTGTCTCTTTGTCTGAAAAATGGGACGAATAAGTAAAGACCTCATGATTCCCTTGGGAATCGTGTATGGGAAGTGCTCTTCACGGTGCCTGAGCGGTTAGCAGACGGCTTCCCCTCCCCATCAAGGGGGACCTGGGGAGTTATCTCAGCCCTCTGAGCCTCATATTGTCCATCCATAAAATGGGGTTGCTAATTCCCTCCTCAAAGGCTCTTGTGAAAGTTAAGGAGTTATTTAAGCACTGTGCCTGGTCCCTGTGACCGGCCTGGCCTCATCTCCTTCTCTGGCTTCAGCCCCTTCTCTTATTGATTGAAATGTTCCGAGGAGGACTGTCCTGAAATGCTCTGTTAGCTCCGAAGAGGACAGGAATTACGAGCTTGTGGAAGATGGCAGCATTGGCTGACGATGCTCTCTGTGTCTCTCCCTGAGTCAGGGACTGGTCCACTGAGTATCTAATGTGTCTCTCAGAAACAGTCCTAATTTCCCTCCCCTCATCTACCCCGCAGCTCCTGCCTGAAGTCAGGTCCCACACGTCTTGCCACAGCCTCCCGCCTGGTCTCCTTCATCTTGATCCCTCTTATATGCTGGTTCTGGAGTTTTCTCCACATACAAACCAAAATATGGAGTAAACCTTTCAATCAACCACTGTCTGTTCAAATACTTGATTTTTACTGAGCACTACTAGGCACCCCGCACTACGCTAAACATAGTCCTCCCCTCAGGTACTCCTCACAACACAGGCAAACACTTTACTGTGCCCATTTTACAGATAAGCAAGGTCACAGAGCTGTAAAGCGGACGAGTGGAATGTAGACACACGGAAATCCTCACCACAGTCCTTGAGGGCAAATCATAGCCTCATTGTACATCATTTTATTCATTCAAGAAATACCTACCGTGCGTCGAGCATGGACGGCATCCATTAAGTCCCAGGGTAGAGTGGCGAGCAGGGTAGACAATGGTGGATCGAGTACAACAGGGCTGGAGTGTGAGCAGGAGAGGGTGCTGGGGAAGGTTGCCTGGAGGAGGAGGTGGCCAGAGGAGAGCTGAGTGACCTAATGGGGACAGGAAATAAGCAGAGAGATGATGAGGTCCTGGCCCCCCGCACCTGGCAAGAACTAAAGGCTGGGTGCATAGAGCTCAAAGCCAGCTTCATGGTGTTCTCTGTGTTTTCTCCTGCCTCCGTTGGCCCTAGGAGATTCCTAAGTCTGCCCTAGCGGCTAGAGGCTTCCTCCTGGCTATGGGCGGCAGAAACATCAAGACTCTTCTCAGATGGCTTTGACCTGAATTAAGCCGAGATCCCAGAAATTCAACCCCTCTGGGACAGGGTGCCTAACCCCATTCACAAATCACAAATCCTTTTGGCTGAAATGACCGATCAGTGCTGGTTAAGCTGAATATTGCCTTTTTTTTTTTTTTAATTTTATTTTTAAGTCATCTCTACATCCAACATGGGGCTCAAACTCAGGACCCAGAGATCAAGAGTCGCACCCTCCACTAATTAAGCCGCCAGGCACCCCACTCCACATCCCCACTGTACCTCCTTTAAAAAAAAAAAAAAAAAAACAACAAAAAACAGAAATGATGAGTGGATTTTTCGAGGGTGACTAATCTGGTGCCAGCCCCAGTCTAGGTCAGCCCCACGGAGGAAAATGTGTCCTCCTCTTCGCAAATGACTAGGTCTCCTGCCCGGCCCCTCCATGTCTCAGAGAGTAGAGGGGTAGGAAGTTATCCCAGACCACAGACAATCCCTCCTCAGAAACTCCTTCTCCCCATGAAAGATCCCAGGGATCTGGTGGTGGTGGAGGGGGCGAGGGCTGTTCACATTCAGTGAACATTCGAAGAACACCAGGGACTGTGTGAGGCCTTTCCATCTCTTAATTCATTCCGTCCTCACTATGATGCCATGTAGGGACTAACATCCCCATTTCAGAGACAAGAAAACTGTGGCTCCGAGAAGAGCCCCACCTGCCCAGGTTCACCAGCCAAGGAGCAGCAGAGCTAGAATGTTCTACTAACCCCAGGGCCTAACCCCAAGCCCATACCCTCTTCTCCCTGACGCATTGTCTTCCCTTCTATTTTCCACATCCTGTCTCTTTTAGTCAACTCTGCAGGAAAGATATTATTCTCATTTTACAGGCAGACTGTGTGAGAGTCCCTGGAGTTGTCCCGATTCTATAGATGAGGCTTCTGAGGCTCAGGGAGGTAAAAGGTCTGAGGTTGAACTCAGGCCCACGGGCTCGCCACAAATCCCCAGCAGGGCCAGGAAGACAGGGGGAGTGGTTACAAGTGGGAGCCATCCAGAATACCACACTTTGCCTATTTCCTTGGATGATTTCAACTTTTTTCTATTTGTACCGCAGAATCTAAAATTTCTCCAGTTCCAAGAGGGAAAGGTTCTCGCCTCGGGGTCAGACCAGATGTCCCCTGTGAGCTGAACTTCTCTGCGGCAGCTTAAACCCTTCACAGAGCTGAGTCAAGGGAGGCACCTCCCTCCTTTCCTGGTGGCCACCAGCCTCAGCCCTGCTGTCCCCTTGGATTTCTATTCCCTGGGTGAAGCCATCGAGCTCTTAATTAAATTCTCTGGTTAGAAGTCAAGCCCGAGGAAAATAAACAGAGAAACCTCTCCTGTGGGACCTGTCTTCTCCCTGCTCGGAGGTTTGATGCTGGAGATGGTATCACGGCTGCCCCTGGGACATCCATTCCTCACTGCTCCGGGGAATTTCCTGTTGGCTGATTCCAGAGGAAATTGCAATGGGAGGTACGGGGATGTTATCAGGAGTCTGGGTGCTGTGTTCCAGTTAGGAGTGAGGGGGGATGGTGGGGGTGGGAAGGCGACAGAGACAGGGAGGAAGAGTGGTGGGAGGCACTGAGATATGGGCTCACGGACATCTGGACACTTGTCCCCAAGGACAACAGACACCTGATCACATGTACCTCCCTTCCTAGGTGACTCCCGTTTTCCCCTAATCACACTCTGATGGACACAAGGAATAATGGGGCTCTGGAAAGAGCACTGAACTGTGAGTCAGGAAGTGCAAGGTTTACTGGAGATCTGTTACTCAGTGTGTGATGAGCTAATCATAATCACAGCAAAATGTGTCGTGGGGTTACATGTTTAGTGTTATGCTAAACCCCACTCATGAATGATCTCACTTAATTCTTGCAATTTCATCCCCCTTCCTCAAAGAAACTGAAGCCCAGAGAGGTTAAGTGACCAACCCAAAGTCACACAGCTGATAAGGAGTAGAGCTGAGATTCAAACCCAGTGGTCTGCCTCCAGAGCCCAAAGCTCCCGACCATACTCTCCAGTTAGTTCCTCCTTGTCAGTCTCATCTGTAAATTCACAAGATCAATAAACTTGAACTTCAAAGGCCCTTCCAGCTCTGACAATGCATGCTGCATTCAACATTCATTATATTGCAGGCACTGGGCTGGGAATACAAAGATAGATAAGGCTTCACCTCTGTCCTCAGGTTATAAACTCCTTGAGACTAGAAATCACATCTGAATTATCCTTGCTGTCCCCTAGCCACTTACCACGGCCCTATGCAAAGAGCAGGTGATCAAAATATTCATTCACTAGATGCGTGATTCACGGTGAGAAGCCTGGGCTTGCGGAATTAGATATAACTGAAGTCCCACTCTGTCCCAACGCTTGCAAGAGAAAGTCACCTAACTTCTGTGTCTGTTTCTTTATCTAGTG
Source organism: Enhydra lutris kenyoni (assembly GCF_002288905.1). Taxonomy (NCBI): domain Eukaryota; kingdom Metazoa; phylum Chordata; class Mammalia; order Carnivora; family Mustelidae; genus Enhydra; species Enhydra lutris. Next base: position 2,886,310 of record NW_019154122.1, read on the forward strand.
GCAGTGCAGCAGTCCTTTCCTCTCAGGATTATGGAGATGACAACGTACGTTCAGCAAAATAGTACTTGGCATGTAAAAACTACTCAGTAAATATTGGTTCCTTTCATTAGTGGATTCTCCATCCTTCCCTTTGCCCTTGTTACTACCTGGTGAAGGGCCCTCTCTGTTGTCCTGTGAACTCATTTCCACTGCTGGGAGCAGGCAGCAAACTTGCTCAGCAAACTTGGGAGCAGCGAGAAAGGAAGAAAGGAGGGAGAAGGCTGGGCTTCTCGTTCCCTGAAAAGCCCTCGCCTGGATTCTGATTCCCGTGCAGTCCTCGATCCTCCCCGATGTCCCCTCTGTCTAGACAGATCTCTCCTGAGAAATTGCAAACCACAGATTGTCTGATGACAAAGCTTGCCCCGGACACCAGTCCACTGACACAGGATTCATTCAACCCTGTTCAGAAAAGGGCAAACCTGGCTCCCACCTCTCCTAAAGCTGGGTGTCTTCTTTCATCAGTTTGTCCATCCATCCATCCATCCATCAGTCTTTGGCTGAATGCCTACAGTGTTTCAGACCCAATGCTAGCATGGGACATACTGAGCTGAATAACCCCTCCCCTTCCAAAACTCATTATCGGGGGAGATGGACTCAAAGTAATTCTGAAAGGTATGGCATCCCAACTATGATTACGGTGATAGGAAACACTCGTGGAGGGCTTACTATTTTCCAGGAGCTACACTATGTACTTTTGGTACGTGGTTTAAAACCGTCCTCATCATGATCCCATGAAGTGAGTACTACTATTGTGATCATTTTATACACGAAGTCCGTTGAGGCTCGTGCAATTGAAGCCACTTGTCCGGGGTTGCACGGCTACTGAGTGGTAAAATCAGGAGTTAAAACTCAGTTTGATCACTGAGTCGACACTTTTAACCCCCACTCTGCCATCAGACCTGCAAGGAAGGAACCACCATTCCATTCAGGAGGAATGGGATGGCCCCCGCAAAGAAGTGTATCTCAGAGCCGGGCCTGGAGGGGATAAGTCATGGTAAGTAAGGAGGTATGAAATATTCTGGAAACAAGAGGGATTCTGACTCACGGAAATGGGGATGAAAACTTTGGAAATGGAAGGAAAAGCATGAGCCTGTTACAGAAGGCAGGACATACAGAGGGGGAGCTGACCGAGAAGAGCTTGGAATGCCCTGGGGCAGGGGGGCTGGGGAGTGTGGGGGGAAGCTGGGACCTCTTCAGGAGCGGTGACAGGTGCTGGAGATGTCCCAGCCAGGAATCCACGTGTTTCAGGAAGCCTGTCTTAAGGAAACGTGGAGGATGGTTTGGAGGGGGCAGGAAGCTGTCAGGGAATTGCCGTGGGCTTTCCTCAGTTTAGGAACAGTGACGGGGACGATGATAGAGTTGTCGATGATGCCCATCTAGGGATCAGGGTTCAGGGTACAAAGACTGTCCACCTGCCACTGTCCAATCACACCACTTCCTTACTCAGAGCCCTTCTCTGGCTCCCATGGCTCTCAGGATAAATCCTGGTGTCCTCCACCTGCCATTCAAGGTTCTTTATGAGCTGGCCCTTCCTGCCCCTCCAGCCGCATCCTGACCTCTTCTCCCTACTCTAGCGATATATACCAACACACAGTTGCCCTAACCAAATTCTTTTTTTTTTAATTTTTAAAATGGTTTTATTTATTCATTGAGACAGAGTGATACAGACAGAGAGAGTATGTGTATGAACAGGGGGAAAGGCAGAGGGAGAGGGAGAAGCAGGCTCCCTGACGAGCCGGGAGCCCAACGTGGGGGTCCATCCCAGGACATGGAGACCATGACCTGAGCGGAAGGCAACCGCTTAACCATCGGAGCCACCCAGGCAACCCCCCCACAACCGAATTCTTTTCTTAATGTCTATGCCTTTGCACATGCTGTTCTTTCTATCGGGAAACACCTTTGTTCTCCCTCCCCCTTTGCTCAAAGGCCTGCTACTCACCCTTTAGGGTTCAACGCAGGGTGCCCTTCCCCCTTCAACCTCTCTCCCTTCCCAGACACCATGTGGTGCTTACTTGCATGTGCATTTTCTCTCCTGGACTGTAAGTTTCCTGCGAGTGTTGAATGGGCTTACTTAACACGTGGTTTTATTTATTCTCAACACAGAAGTGTTAAGCATACTTGGCACAGAGGGTGCGGGCTGAGAGTCTGCAGTGACCTTCAGCCTTTGCCTTAGACCAACTTTCCAAAGGCAAGATTTACCATCGTGGGCTGCTTTTGGTGTTAAATGCTGTCAGCTGGTTAGAGCACACCGAGATGTGACACAAAGTTTGCCCCTCTCTCTTCGCCCTGGTCAGGGCAGCTTCTGGAGCTGTCTGGGTCTTTTCTTTTAAGATTTTATTTATTTATTTGACAGAGAGAGACACAGAGCAAGAGAGGGAACACAAGCAGGGGAGTGGTAGAGGGAGAAGCAGGCTCCCTGCTGAGCAGAGAGTCCAATGCGGGGCTTGATCCCAGGACCCTGAGATCATGACTGGAGCCGAAGGCAGGCGCTTAACGACTGAGCCACCCAGGCGCCCCCTTGTCTGGGTCTTTTCATTGAGGACATCCCCCAGCTGTAGCTACTCTATGTGGGTTTCCCAAATCAAGGACCTCAGGCCGGGACCCCGGTGGTAGTGCAGTCACTTCTGCTGTGTAGACAGGTCCCTTTCCTCCTCTAGGACTGTTCCACTTGGGGCAGCAGTAGCAGCAACACCTATTTTGGGAAATGCCTACAAATGGCAGCATTCCATCTTCCTATTTCCTATTTGGGAAAAGAGCCCAGGACCTGAGTAGAGCGAAGGAGGCTGAGGTGTGGCTGCCCGTAACTTCTATTTGCCAGTGATTTACTTGCCTGGGATTTGCACTAAGACAAAAAGAACTTTTGCATTATTGATGATCATTGATCACAGCCTTCCAAAAAAGAGAGAGAGATTGAGAGAGATGGAGGCCCCTGGCCAATGGCCCAACAGTAAACCAGGAGGGTGAGGTGTGGAGAAAGGAGGGGAGGGCCAGGTGGGAAGGGAATTTGTGGAGACAGAAGGACACAGAAGGACACCAAGAAGAAAGTCTGGAGGAGGCGCTGAGGGTGGGTGGGCCAGCTGTCGAACCTTCCTGCGGGCTGTGGAACCAGCCACCCTACGGCTGGTCTCTCCCTCCCCCCAACTAAGGACACTTCACGACTGAAACTGTTGGCAGGGAGAGTCACTTCATAAGGATAAAAGGGTCAATTCATCAAGAAGACGTAACAGTCTTAATGCTGGATGGACCTAATAACAAGGCGTCCAAATGCATGAAGAACCAAGTAGACAGAAAGCCCGTACAGACATGGAAAGGCCAGCTCCGCCCGAGCCGCGTGGAGCGGACACGCGACGCGCCCAGCGCTGTCTCGGCCACGGTCGCTTCTCCATGTCCGCTTTGTGCTCAAGCTCTCTCTCAGCCCTGGCTGTCTGGGACGGGGCCCCTGCCTCCCTGAACTCAGCTCCCGCCATTCCCTTAGTCCCCCCACCGACCCCGACGGACCCCGATCGACAGCGTCGTGTGTGTGTGTGTGTGTGTGTGTGTGTGTGTGGCGGGGGTCCCTCGCTGGGATTCCCGGTTCCCCACACTGGGGCAGCGCCCAGTCCCCACCTCCCGCTTCCGCTCGTGAGGCCACCTCCTGTCTCTTTCCTTTCCCTACTTCATTTTCTTCCATACCATTTACCTCTACAAACATTTTATATGTTTTACTTATCACGTTCATATAAGCTCCCCTGGGTCCACATCTGTTTAGTGCACCATGTCCCCAGTGTCTAGAACATGCCCGATACACAGAGCAACAGTTATTTGTTAAACGAAGAGAAAAAAAAAAAAACCCAACTAGGGATGAACACCCGAGACGGGCGCGGAAGGACGGAACCCGAGGCTCCGCTCTCAGCCCGGGGCTCTGGCGGTGGCCGGCCTCGCCCCCCGCTGCGGACCGCCCCCCGCCCGCTGCGGACCCAGACCTCCCCCCCGACCCCGGTTCTCCTACAGGTGCGGCGCGGGGAGCCGGGGGCCGGGCTGGGGCGGCGGCGGGGGCTCGGAGCTCCCCGCGGGGCCGGGGCCGGAGGGGGCCGAGCCTGCGGACCGCGGGCGGGGGGCCGAGGGGGGAGCGAGGCTCGCGGGGGAGGAGCTGGGGGAGGGGAGCGAGGAGGAGCGGCGCGCGCGGGAAGGGGAGCGCGGAGCGGGAGCCGCAGGGCGCCCGCCGGGGCGGAGGGAGGCGGGGATCGCGAGGGCGCGGGCCGGGCAGAGGCCCCGGGGCGGCGGGGCGGGCGGCGCCCGGAGCTCGGCGGGGGTCGCGGCGGAGATGCGGCGGCCGCCGGCGGAGAGACGCGGCGCTGCGCGAGGAAGCAGGACCCGGGCGGGCGAGCGCGGGGTCCGCACCTGCGTGGCCCGGAGCGGGTAAGCTCTCGGAGCCGACTGCCGCCCGGGGTGGGCGCGCAGGGGCCCTGGCGGCTGGGAGTCCGGCCGCGGCGGCCGTCCCGAGGGCGCTGGGGCGGGGAAGGGGCGCCACGGCTTGGGGCCTCGGTGACCCGCGCGGCCCCCTTCTCGGCGCCTTCGGACGGGAAGCGCGCGCGCGCGCGCAGGACAGAGGGTCCCAGAGGACCAGTCCGACCCGCGGGGAGCGTCCGTGGGGGGCGCTGTCCCGGAGCCCCGGGGCGGAATGGGGGCCGAGGCAGCGCCCGGAGACGGCTGCGGGATCCCAGGAGCGCATTCGGGGCACCCCACGCGGGGGCGACATCTGGCCGGGCGGGGGGCGCGCCCCTGGGTAGGGGGCTGTGACGCCCCCACGTGGCCCCGGGCGGCGGAGGGAAGTGGGGCGCTGCCCCCTGCCGGCCAGGTCGGGGTGAGGCGCAGCGCAGGGGCCGGCCCTTTGCTGAAGGGAGTTGAAAGAGCGTTCAGTGTGGAGCCTCGGTTTCCAGACCCGAAGCCCGGCGGGCCCGGACTTGCTTTGTGACCTTGGGCAGGTCACTGCATCTTTTCGAACTTCAGATTGCTCGTCTATCAAATGGAGGGGATACTTCTCCCATCCTGCACGATCCGTGGGAATAAAGGAACTGCTGTAAGGATGCCTTTTTTTAGACTGTAAAGTTCTGTATAAATCCTAGCTAATCACGGAATGTCAGAACTGGAAGGGCACTAAGAAATCTGCTTTGCTGCAGACGGGGAGAGTGGAGATTCGATCTCGCCCAAGGTCGCATTACTTGTAAGAGGATCTAAGACTTAGCCCCCTGCCTCACTGTTGAAGTTCAACAGTTCAGCGCAGGTGCTCTCCATCAGACTGACTGCATTAGCAAACCGGGCTTGGCTATTTACTAGCTGCCTGACCTTGGGAAAGCCCTTTACCTCTCTGAGCCATGGTTTTCTCCCATGTGAAATGAGTTAAGAATGCTGCCTTGCAGGCTTGCTTGTGCAAATCCAATGTGGTCATTGCTCAGCACAGCGCCTGGGCACTCAACAACTCAGCCATTAGCGGAAATCATTGCTCTGATTAGTGGGAGTCATCTCTCAATCTCTTCCTTGGAATTAGCCTCCAGTGTTTTCTGATTGAGCACACGTCTCTCCTCTGGACTGCACAGCCCCTGGTCAGGGGCTTAGCCTTCCTCACAGAGACCTGGAGGGACTCTTTACCGACAGCAGCAAGCAAGGCGGCTTGGACAGCTGAACCTTCTCCAGCCTTTGGTCCTGTCCAGCAGGTGGGGAGAAATGGGTGGTCTTTACTCTGGAGGCATCCCAGAAGCCCGGATCTAGCCACCGCCTGGAAGGGAGGGGCTGGCCAGCTGGACCTGACTGGTGGGGCTTAGGGCTTCCTCTCCTCCCCCATGGTGCCTAGTAACAGGCCCAGAAATACAAGGGTGCTTCTCAGAGTTTGTCAGATGCATGGCGGATAATGAGGGTGAACGGACACGGTCATCTCTTCTCTCCTAGGCTGCAGATGCATGACAGTTCTTGGTTAAGTGGTGTGACTCTGAGCGAAAATACATTCTCAGAGCTGGGAGTTCCCGGGACCTAAGAGGTCCCTCTCATTGTGGATGGTTAGGGGTCTGGGGCGCACGCAGAAAGGCAGGGGTCTGCCAAGGTCACCGGTGTCCTCCAGCGAGCCGAATTCTACACACATCGTTCAGTCTTGAACTTTCTCTCTGAGTAGCAGATGACACGGCTGACCCCTCCTTTCCTCTGGACACACTTCTGGCTCCTGCGATGTGGCACTGTCATATTTTCCCTTCTTCATCTCTTCTTTTTGCAGGTTTATCCTTCTTTCTACAGCCATTAGCTGATCTACTCCCCCAGGGCCTCTGCTCTGCTCATACTAGACACTCTCCCTAGGTGTCTCACCCACCCCCGCTGGCTTTAGTTACCACCTCTGTGCATGTGACTCATACAGATTTGTTCCCAGCACAGATCTCTCCTCAGGCTGCAGACCTATCTAGGTATTGTCAGCCCCGCATTGTTCTAGATGCTGGGGATATAGTGATGGTCTCCTCAGAAGGCAAGTTTTGGGAGGGGTAGGGGTGAGACAAGCAGAGAGGAGCAGAAAATACCAGATTGGGTGAGGTGCTAAAAGGAGCATCGAGCAGGATGATAGCCTAGAGAATGAGAGATACTTGATTATATTGGTCGGTCAGAGCTTTGCCAAGGAGGTGATTTTTTTTTAAAAGATTTTATTTATTCATTTGACAGAGATCACAAGTAGGCAGAGAGGCAGACAGAGAGAGAGGACGGGAAGCAGGCTCCCTGCTGAGCAGAGAGCCCGATGCAGGGCTCAATCCCAGGGCCCTGAGATCATGACCTGAGCCGAAGGCAGAGGCTTTAACCCACTGAGCCACCCAAGCGGCCCAAGGAGGTGATATTTAAGTGTGGGGTGGGCAGCTGGTAAGAGACGAAGTCAGAGAGGTAGGTGTCTTGTGCAGCAGACAGTGTAGGTAGGGCCTTGTGGGCCGTGGTGAGAATTTCGGATTTTGTTCTGACACGGGGGCCACTGGAGAGTGCAAATGCTATTATTTCTTCTGGGCTCACTGGAGCCTTAAAAAGGAGTTCTCCTATACTGATTGCCATCCTACTGTGTCGTGGTCACTGGTGGGCCGTGGGAATAGGTAGCTAGCTCTTCAAAGAGCTTCCAGGCACGGGCAGGGAGAGGCACAAACAGACCTGGAGTCTGGAGAGGACTTAAAGGAGGAAGGTTTCACATCTGGTTCACCAGAAAAGGCTTCCTGGAGTAAGTAGCTTTTTTTTTTTTTTTTTTTAAGATTTCATTTATTTATTTGACAGATCACAAGTAAGCAGAGAGCCAGGCAGAGAGAGAGGGGGAAGCAGGCTCCCGGCTGAGCAGAGAGCCCGATTCGGGGCTCGATCCCAGGACCCTGAGATCATGACCTGAGCTGAAGGCAGATGCTTAACCCACTGAGCCACCCAGGTGCCCCAGGAGTAAGTGGCTTTCAATAAGGACTTCAGAGCAGAAGGCAGATGACATCAGGTATGCATGAAGGGGAGTGGGAAAGATTGTTTTTCCAGGCAGAGGGGAATCAGCCTGAACCAGGACGTGAATGCCCCAGATGTGTGAGGGGAAGTCAGGGGAGAGGAGACGAGACTTGTAGGGAATTAGAGGTCAGGCTAGGGAGGAAGTCTGAGCTGTTCAGAGCAAGCCCCTGGGTCTGCCCATGTATGTGCTGTGTGACCTTGAGCAGATTGCATGACCTTTCTGAGCCTCAGCCTGCTCAGACATGAAAGGGAAATAACTGGGTAATTGCTGGGGAAGAGAGGGGCGGGGGAGGATGCTGAGTGCTGCGGATAGGTGAATGGGAACGGGATTGTGCCTGCCAAGGAGGAAACAGGAGAGGCTGGTGTGGATGAGGAAGATGATGGCTGTATCGAGTTTGGGACCTCCCAAACTCCCATAAGTGGTGGAACGAGTGGAGAAGTTTCAGCAAAGAGGTGACAGTTGAATTCATTCCTGGGAGTGAAGTTGCCTTTGGGTGGGTGGATGAGGGGTCCCCTCACAGAGGGCGCTGGGCTTCACGACAGGGTCCACGTGTGCATTGCACATGGTAAGGCTTTAAGTGAACAGCTGTAGAATGGATGAGGAAACAGGCTCAGAGAGGTCGAGCAACTTGCCCAGAGTCACAGAGCTAGTAAGTGGCAGAGCAGGGAAGTAAATTCAGTCTATCTGACTCTAAAGCTTGTGTTTGTAACACAGCTGGATTATGGCTCCCAGCAGGGCGAGCAGATGGTGAAGAACAGGTTTGGATACCATAAGCACTAACAAATCCAGTGTTTCATTTCTAGGAAATGAATTCCTATTGTTCAAACCTTGTTTAACCAGTCTGGAGAAGACAGTGTCTCGCTTGTCCTGAAAGTGGTTTATTCACTCCATCAGCTCAAGTGCTGTCTGGGGATCCAGAAGTGCAGCACGGGGCAGGGGGAGGGGTTAGGGGGGTGGTAGCAGCGGGGTGAGCTCCAGGACCTGGGGATGCAGCCCTAGAGGCTTCTGGCAAAGTGTGGTCTGCCCCTCCAGTCTGCTCCGAGAATCGCTCCCCTAGTATGGAAACCCAGATGGAGGTGACTGGGAGATTGGAAAATGTCAAAAATGTATGGTGTGAGTTGGGCACAAGAGCCTCTGGATACTTCTGTCCTTAGTCTCAAGTTCCTGCTGCAAATGGGAGGCAGCAGAAGGAGCACTGATGGGAATCTGAAGACTTGGTCTCTGCCTATAACTCGCTGTGCGCCCTTGGGCAAGTATCCTGCCCTCTCTGGGCCTCTCTCCCTGTCAGCACCACGAGGGAGTTGGAGTAAAGGATTCCTGAGTCCTTCCTGCTCTGACACTCAGATATTCTTAAGTCCTGGCGCTGACTTTGCTGTTAATCTCCCGCACGGTTCATTGCGGTGCATGGAGCAGCCGCATTTACCTGGGAGCTTGTCAGCAATGCCGAATCTCAGGTCCTGCTCCCGTCCCACGGAATCAGCACATGCGCGTTTCCTAAGATCCCTAGGTAGCCCGTGGGTTCATTCCAGTGTGAGATGGGCTGCAGTGAGCGGCTGTTTCTGTCCTCGCTCTGGGCTGTGCTGAAAAGGCAGGTGGAGGATGGCGTGCATGCTTCCCGGGGGTCGGGACCCATTCAGGTGCGAGTGATGGAGCTTAGCATGGAACAGGTCCCCAGCAAAGAGTCTGTGAGTGTGTGCAGGCTTGCGCGGGCTACTTGTGCAGTGGAGGGCGGAGTGGAACACACTCACCTTTCCTGCGCGGTGGAGCAGGGAGGCGAGCAAGCCGGGTTCCTATCCTAGATCTGCAGGGCCTCAGCTAGCCATTTCTCCGAGCTGCCCTGGGCAACGGGAATAAAACCAGTCAAGACTGACTTCAGAGGGTGGGATCAGCCTTAAACGAGAGGATAAAGGAGACGTGCTGAGAACAGTGCCTGGCGCACTTGGGGAGCTCGTAATAGCGCCTGCCGTTACTTTGCTGCTGCTACTGCTGTTTGTAGTAGTAAACAGCCCCGCCCCGCCCCTGGATTGCCGGAGTTCCCTGAGGACAGAGTCCCAAAATGACCCCTAGGGGGCGATATCACCCCCGTCGAGAACCCCTGGCTGGAGAGCACCACTATGCGATAGAAACAGGAATCAAGCCACAAAGGTAATTTTAGATTTAGAAAATTTAGAGGTAGCTGTGTTAAAAGGAGAAGGATAAGAAAGAAAGAAGAAGAAGACGTGGGGAGGGGGAGGAGGAGGAGGAGAAAGAAGAAGAAAGAAGAAAGTGAAATGAATTTCACGTATGTTTTATTTACTCAATATGTCCAAAATATGATCAACTAACTGATAGAAAAAATTATTAGTGAGATGTTTTACATTCTTTTTGAAACTCTTTGAAACTCAGTGCGTTTTACACTCCAGCCCATCTCAGTGGCTACGTCTCAAGCCCTCAACAGCCACGTGCTATCCGATAGTGATAGTGATAGCTATCCGAGAATTTTTTTTTTAATATTTTATTATTTATTTGTCAGAGAGAGAGGGAGAGAGAGCGAGCACAGGCAGACAGAATGGCAGGCAGAGGCAGAGGGAGAAGCAGGCTCCCCGACGAGCAAGGAGCCCGATGTGGGACTCGATCCCAGGACGCTGGGATCATGACCTGAGCCGAAGGCAGCTGCTTAACCAACTGAGCCACCCAGGTGTCCCTATCCGAGAATTTTTTAGCACTGGCTCTCATTCCCAGCTGTGTCAGATATTACCCACATGGCCTTGGGCTAGTCATTTCACCTCTCTGGACCTCGGTTTTTCCATCTGTAAAATGGGGGTACTAAGTCTATCTCCAAGCTGTAGTATGAGAGGCAGATGGCGAGAGTTTAAAACCCCTTTGCCCGCTTTCCCACAAGCATGGGAGGAAATCCGGTGAGTTGTCAACTGCAAAGCCTTTGTGTAAGGCTTAGTCATTCAAGGTGGTCCCTTCCCTACTGAACACTGGTCATAACTCAGTGCAAAGCTGTAAGTAGGAAGGTGTTGCCTTCTCAGACTTCCCTAGCTGTTGCAAAGGCCTGGAAAACAGGATTCACCTGTCTTGGATTTTTTATTTTTATTTTTTTTAAATCATTTTAATTATTAGACAGAGCATAAGCAGAAGGGAAGGGCAAGGGGAGAGGGAGAGGCAGGCTCCCCAGCTGAGCAGGGAGCCCCAGTCAGGGCTCGATCTCAGGATCATGACCAGAGCTGAAGGCAGATGCTTAACCAACTGAGCCACCCAGGCACCCCAAACCCTTGCATTTTCAAGATGGAGACACTGAGGCACAGAGCAGGAACTGACTTATCTGAGGCCAAAGAGTTTATGGCAGAACGAAGCAAAGATCAGGGCTTCCCACTCTCAGGCCAAGCTCTGTTCTCAGTGCCCCTTCCTCTTGCTCTGGACCAGGTGTCTGAGCTCTAGGGGTTAAGTAAGCCATGGTGACTGCACTCAAGGTCCAGTGACGGAGACAGTCCAGCGTGGTAAGAGCTGTAGTGGTAGGAGTCTAGAAGCGGGGTATCTAACCCAAGCTGGGCTGGGGGGAGAAAGTTAGGGAAGGCTTCCTGGGGCGATGCCAGAGCTTAGTCCTAAAGTGTGACTGGATTAGGCAACCAGAGAACTGAGCAGGGGATACCTTCCAGGCAGAGGACCCAACAGGGATGGAGGTTTGGAACAGAAAGCAGCACTGGGGCTCAAGGCAGCAGGGTGCTGGCAGGAAGACTAGCAGATCTGCCGGGTCAGGAAATGATGCTGGAAATGTAAATAAAGACCAGGTCGTGAAGGGTCTCTTAGACCAAGCTGGGGCTGAATCCCATGTGCCTTGGGAGCCCCTAGAGGACTGTAAAGAACTGAGATGGCCAGACTTTTAGTTAAAAGGAAGATTCCTGGTGTACCTTGGTGGCTCAGTCCATTAAACGTCTGCCTTGGGCTCAAGTCATGATCCTAGGGTGCTGGAATAGAGTCCTGGGTCGGGCTCCCTGCTCAGTGGGGAGTCTGCTTCTCCCTCTCCCTCTGCCCCTCCCCACTGCTCATGCTCTCTCACTCTCTTTCTCAATCTCTCTCAAATAAATAAATAAAATATTAAAAATAAAAAATAAATAAAGGAAAATTCTGGGTGTGATGTGGTGAGAGAATGAAGAGGGGGTAGGAGTGGCAGCAGAGAGCCCATTGAAGCCAGAGAAGATGCAGCCTGAAACAGGGCTAGAAGGGAGCGAAGAGTCAAGGGACAGTTAGATTTATGCAGTAGAACTGACAGAATTTAGTAATTCAGCAAACAAGGGGACTATGTCAGCTATTGCCATGTAACAAACCATCCCCAAACTCAGGGGATTAAGAAGACATTTATTCCTACGAGTCCTGCATCTGGAGACTGGCTGATTTAATCTGAAATTGGCTGGACATTTCTGCTGGTTTGGGTTCATACAGGCATCTGCTGGTCTGCTGAGAGCCTCTGTCCTAGGCTGGCTTTGCCTGGGGGCAGTTGGCTGGAGTGGCTCTCTGCTCCATGTGTCTTTGCCTCCTCTAGGGACGGTAGGCTCACCCCCACATGTGCTCATGGCAGTGGCAAAGTGTAAGCAGAAACATGCACAACCTCTTGAGGACTAAACTTGGAACTGGCTCACTGTCCCTTCTGCCTTACTCTGTTGACCACAGCTAGTTCACACTGAACCCAGACTTGAGGGACAAGGATATCTCCCCCTCCTTTTGATGGGTGATGGTGGAGGCAGCATGAGATAGTAGAAGCACGGAGCTGAGCTGAGAAGGGAAACGGCACTGTGTGATCTTAGATATCTACCTCTCTGGGCATCAGCAATCCCAGCCGGTCGGGTTGGATTGCATCATTTAACATGTTCTTCTAAATCAAGTTTGCCAGGGAGGGGCTGTTCATTATAACTAACCATGGAGCGTTTACTATATGGCTGGGCTTTTTGTTCAGCTCACTCAAACATAACAGCACTTTGAAGTTGGTATTGTTATTGTCCACACTTTCTTTCTTTTTTTAAAGATTGTATTTTATTTTACTTTTCTTTTTAGAGGTTTTATTTATTTGAGAGAGAGAGAGTGTACGAGCAGGGGAAGGGGCAGAGGGACAAGCAGACTCCCCACTGAGCGGGGAGTCCAACAGGAGGCTTGATCCCAGGACCCTGAGATCAGGACCTGAGCCAAAATCAGATGCTTAACCGCCTCCGCCATCCAGGCACCCCAGATTTTATTTTTTTAAAGATTTTATTTATTTATTTGACAGACAGGGATCGCAAGTAGGCAGAGAGGCAGGCAGAGAGAGAGAGGAAGGGAAGCAGGCTCCCTGCTGAGCAGAGAGCTGGACATGGGGCTCAATCCTAGGACCCTGAGATCATGACCTGAGCCGAAGGCAGAGGTTTTAACCCACTGAGCCACCCAGGTGCCCTCCAGATTTTATTTTTAGGCAGTCTCTATACCCAATGTGGGGCTTGAACTCACAACCCTGAGATCAAGAGTTGCACATTCCACTGAGTGACTCAGCCAAGCACCCCTCATCCCCATTTTCCATATAAAGAAACAGCGCAAAGAGGTGAAATGTCAAGCCCTGGGTCTTCCATCAGTGTAGGTCAGTTTTGCCTGTTCTTGAACTTCATGATGTTTGAATCACATGTGCTGTGTCATAATGTGCAGCTTCTTGGGCTCAACATGATGCCTGTTCTTTCTATGTGGTTGTGCATAGCAAGGAGCTGGAGTTCCTTCTCGCTGGTGTGCACTATTCTACTGCATGAGTCTGCAGGAGCTCGTTTCTCTGCTCTACGACAGATGTCTGTTGGGATAGTTTTCGGTCTGTGGCTGTTAAACCGTGCCTGTGTGAACGATTCTTGCACAAGTGGTTTGGTGGACATACGTGCAGGTTTTTGTTGGTTATATGGCTGCGAGTAGAAGGTTTTGGTAAGAGGTTTGGCTCTTTTTAATTTTCTACATTTTCCAGATTTTATAATTAGAGAAACAGGTGAAGGATAGACTTGCTGGCAAAACTAATTAGAAGTCAGCTCTTGGGCTCAGATACAGACAGACAGACACACCCATGTTAACTCTTTTCCAGTTTTCTCCATATATATTACTTCACACTCACAACACCCCCAGAGAGGTAAACTTGATGCCCTGATTTTACAGAGGAGGAAACTGAGGCTGAGGGAGGTCCCATGCCCTGGAGAGGAGAGGGCCATAGCTGTGGATGCACTTTGCAAAATATAAAGCATTCCTCAGATTTGTGAAGAATGATTTCCCCATCCAGGGCTCACTCAGCCATACCACACAGCTTCTAGAGAAAGCACAGACCCGGATTTCTCTCGGGGGCGGGGGGGGGGGGGGGCGTTATCCTACCATAACAAATCTTTATCACAGAGCCCAGGGTTTTTTTCTTCCAAAAGGATGAGACTGGTTTCTGAGGATACATTAAACCCATATATCCTCTTGGTTTCTGGCAAGGTTTTATGACTCTGTTAAAATAAAGATCCTTCAGAAAGGGAAGGTGACTAATCTTTATGCAAACCGAATAAGCCCTGGGTAGGAAGCCCTTGTTAAAAGGGCTACAAAGAGCCCCTGCTGTGGACCAGGCTCTCATCCTTCCCACTGAACCCACAGAGCAGTTCTGGGAGAAAGGTGCTATTACCCCAATTTACAGATAGAAGAAGAAAAGCCCAGGAGGTGAAATGACTTGCCTCCACCCCACAGTTGGGACTGTTTGGGGGAAAAGGAACTCAGTCTTATTACCTCTTCCCAGGGTCCGTTGGACTGTTTCTCAGTCCATTTAAACTGACTCCATCGGGAAAAGCAGGAGCCGGTGCCAGTGAGGATTCCTGGGTACAGAGGTTGCTCATGGACATCCAGGAATAGGAAGGAGTGCCATTGGATCTGGAAGGTTCCTTCCTCTTCCTCTCTTGGGACAGGGGGTTCCCCTGTCTCTCTGCTCTTTTCTCTGTCTACTCCCTTCTTCTACCTTTCTCTGCAGACCTGTTTTCTTATTTACTTATGGTTTTTCTGCTGCCCCCAAACCTGCCCTGGTCTTGGTCTTGGCCATGGCCAGATTTCAGCCTCGGGGTCCTTGACTTGCAGTTTGCACCTCCTCCGTCGTCAATCTTCCCAGCTGCTCGCAGTCTCCTTGCTAATTTCCCAGGAGAGAATCTGGTTGGCTCATTTGGGGTCATGTGTCCGCTGGTCCAATCAGCGATGCTCGGAAGTGGTCTGCGCAACAAGCTGAGATTGACACCCTGCTTTTTCCCTCCCTCGCGCTGGAGAGATGCTAGAGCTGAGAGTATATGGTGTGGCTGGGGTCTGTGCGGTCTAGACTCTGCAGGGAGACACCACTGGGCTGAGGGGAGTCCTTGCTGCTGCTGCTGCTGCGGTGGTTTATGGGGTTGCGTTCGACAAGGGAGAAGCTCCCTGGTATGGACGGTAGTTCTGACAGTGGCAGGCATGACTCACTAAAATGCACAGGGATGGCTTGTTGGACAGTAGACAGAGGAGACCTCATTGCCTGCAGACCTGAATTTGGTTGGACATATCATAGAGAAACCAGAGAAGTCATCACTCACTCTGTCAGGCGTTTGGATCCATGGTCTTACCGGTTCTCCCCAAGCTTCTGTGAGGTCCGGATTATCAGCTCCGATCATGGAGGCAGTGCACACCCAGAGAGCTTGCATGACTTGCCCAACGGCCATAGCAAGAAAGTGGAGCAACAGGAATTGGAACCTGATCCTACCTGACTTAAAATGTATGCTTTGAGGGGCACCTGGCTGGCTCAGTCGGTTAAGTGTCTGGCTCTTGATTTTGGCTAAGGTCATGATCTCAGGGTCCTGGCATTGGGCTCCCTGCTCAGCAGGGAGTCTGCTTGAGTATTCTGTCTCCCTTTCCCTCTTCCCCTTCCCCTGCTCATGCTCTTTCTCTCTCACAAGTAAATATATATATTTTAGGGGCACCTGGGTGGCTCAGTGGGTGAAGCCTCTGCCTTCATCTCAGGTTATGATCTCGGGGTCCTGGGATCGAGTCCCACATCGGACTCTCTGCTCAGCTGGGAGCCTGCTTCCTCCTCTCTCTCTCTCTGCCTGCCTCTCTCCCTACTTGTGATCTCTCTCTGTCAAATAAATAAATAAAATTTAAAAACATATATATATATATTTTTTTAAAGATGTATGCTTTTAGCCACTGCCTGCCATCTTTGTACCCTCGTTACACTTGTCAAAGTCTCTATAGTTAGTACACATCGCATACATGATCTTACTGGAAGTATGAAACATCCTTTGGGGCAGCATACCCATGCTTACATTTCCATTTTACCAAGGAAAAAACTAAGGGTCCAAGAGAAGTCATGACTTATCCTTAGTTACCTGATGGTCCGTGGCAGAGCTGGGACCAGAACCCAGATCTTCTGGATTCAAATGTATCAACAGGTATTACTGCATCAAAATGTGTCCATGTCATTGCTGGTAGTATGGTTCTTTTTTTTTTTCTCAAATGTTCAAACTTGATTGTCTAAGAGAAATAATTACAAATATATCATTCCCTATAAAAATTATGTATTATAATATACATTCAGTTCAAAGAATAATCATCAACATTCATGTATCTACCACCACCTTAAAAAACTCCTACACAATCTCATTCCTGCCTT
Source organism: Enhydra lutris kenyoni (assembly GCF_002288905.1). Classification (NCBI taxonomy): domain Eukaryota; kingdom Metazoa; phylum Chordata; class Mammalia; order Carnivora; family Mustelidae; genus Enhydra; species Enhydra lutris. Next base: position 2,902,464 of record NW_019154122.1, read on the forward strand.
TTTTCCCCTCCAGGGGTGACCACAATCCTGGATTTTATATTTAACGTTTCCTTGCTTTTCCTTATGGCTTTACCAACATATATTTATGTCTCTAAACACTTTGTTTCTCCCTCCGTGTTTGCGACTTTGGCACTCAGTGTTGCTTGGGAAAAGCACCCACTTGAGTACAGCTTTGGCTTATTGAGGTTGGCTTCTCCGCGGGGCCCTGGCACAGGGATACGCCACATTCTACCACTCCTGTGGATGACGTTTCAGTGGTTTCTAGTTGTTTCTAGTCCATGTCACGGTGACCATTCTTGTTCCTCTCTGCTGATGAACACAGAGAAGAACCTCCCTGTGATCCACACCTGGGAGCAAAATTACTGGGCCATGAGGTAATCATCGCATCTTCAGCTTTATGAGATAATATCAGAGTGTTTGCTAACAAGATTCCTCCTCTTTCCACTCTGCTAGTGGTAGGTGACAATTCCCGTTGGTCCACACCCTTACGGGGTGAGGTGACAGGATCAGATTTAAAACATCTTCCTTGTCTGCTGGTTGAATGTGCTATCTCACTGTTGCTTTCATTTGTATTTTTTTGTTTTATTATCTGAAGTGTGATAGGAGAGGCAGCTGCTTATAGAGCTGCAGTCTTTATCGCCAAAGGTAGCAGGATTGTGGGAAATTTCCCCAACCTTGTTGAGGGTGGGGAAGGATGGCAGGCAGGAGAGGAAGGAGAGAGCTTCAGAATCATGTGGCTTCTCTCAAAATTCCAGCCCAGCATTCCTGACCAAGGCAAGCTACCCTGTCCTTCCCAAGGTGTCACCCACCAGCCTCCCAGGCCTCTCCGAGCCCACGCCTTTCACTGAGTGAGGTCATTGGAATGCCTGGAACCCAAGGGACAGCCACATGGATGGGTTTGTGAGGCAAGCGCACAGCCCTCCATAAGAAATGACTGCACCTGGTCTGTCTGGAAGGAAGAACATTCCAAACAGTCCAACCCAACTTCACATTTTCCATGTGAACCAAAGTGGGAGGAAAACTTCAGCCAGAGGTGGAGCATGGAGTGAGAGGGTCAGAGAGGGCATCATTTTCACCTATCCCTGTGAGGCCCCAAACCAGTTTTACTCCTGGAAGCACATGTGCCTTAAGGCTTTTCTTCTAGGCAGTATGGAGAAGAATGGAAATCTCAAGAATGACTCCAGACCCAGTTTTTCCACTTCCAGCTGGGTGACCTTGGGCAGATGACATCACCTCTCTGCTCACTATAAGGTGGGGCCATAATGCCCATGTCACAGTGGGTGACTCTTGGCCCCAGGGCTAGCTCAGTGCCTGCAACATAGCAGGAGCTTTATAAAAGACATAATAATAATAATAATAATAATAATAATATCTTTTCAACTTTGGGAATGTTCTTGAGCAGGCTAAGATTAAGATTGGTTTTCTTGGGGTGCATGGGTGGCTCAGTCACTTAGGTGTCTGACTCTTGATCTCAACTCAGGTCTCAGTCTCAGGGTTATGAGCTCAAGACCTGCATTGGGCTCCATGCTGGGGTCAAGTCTACATTAAAAAAAAAAAAAAAAAAAAACCAACAGATTTGTTTTCTTTTTTATTTTTTTTATTTTTAAAGATTTTATTTATTTATTTGATGGGGAGATCACAAGTAGGCAGAGAGGCAGGCAGAGAGAGAGGGGGAAGCAGGCTCCCTGCTGAGCAGAGAGCCCAATGTGGGGCTGGATCCCAGGACCCTGAGATCATGACCTGAGCTGAAGGCAGAGGCTTAACCCACTGAGCCACCCAGGTGCCCCAGATTTGTTTTCTTAAATTGAGAATGTTTCCCCTCCTCTAGGAAGATATATGTTTTTAAAGATTTTATTTATTTATTTGAAAGAGAGGGAGACAGAGAAATAGCATGAGCAGGAGGAAGGAAAGAGGAAGAGGCAGGCTCCCCTCTGAGCAGGGAGCCGAGGTGGAGCTCTATCCCAAGACTCTTGGATCATGACCTGAGCTGAAGGCAGATGCCTAACTGACTGAGCCACCCAGGTGCCCTGGGAAGATACATTTTTTTTAAGCTGACGTTCCCACAGTTTGAGGACTGGAAGAGAAACTATTGCATTGCTGTAGTTTAGTTTCTTAATGGTTTAAAAATCAGTCAATCTGGGGCGCCTGGGTGGCTCAGTGGGTTGAGCCGCTGCCTTCGGCTCAGGTCATGATCTCAGGGTCCTGGGATCGAGTCCCGCATCGGGCTCTCTGCTCGGCAGGGAGCCTGCTTCCCTCTCTCTCTCTCTCTGCCTCTCTCTCTGCCTGCTTCTCTGTCTACTTGTGATCTCTCTCTGTCAAATAAATAATAAAATAATAAAATCTTTAAAAAAAAAATCAGTCAATCAACGGACACAGACTGAACTTTCCCAACAAGTCCCTGAGCCTCTCTGCTGAGTCAGATGGGAATGATACTTGAGACTTGACATCGCTCAGTGTTTACTGGGTTTCAGAGGCTGGCCTTGCTAGGAGCGATGGAAGCTGTTGAGGCAGGTAGGGTGGCTGTTTCGAAGACAAAATCTGAGACTCAGAAAGGGGTAAGGGACTTGCCCAAGGTCATACAGGAGGGTGGGGAGAGAGGAGGGATTGGAGCCCAGATTGTCCTGCCCAAGCCAAGCTCCCCGCTGCACCCAGCTCCTCCCACCTCTGGTGCCAATCCCCTCCTGAGCCTTCTCTGCTACCCCGCCTCTGTTCTCTGTGCTCCAGCCAGCTGGGCTCTTTCCCAGGCCTTGCACTTTCTGACCTCTGGCCCTCTGCTCTTGCCTTTCCAGCCACCAGGAATGCCATCCTTCCTGACCTTGACTATTGAAATCTTAATGTAGCTACCCATTGGAGCTATATGCAGCCCTTAAGAATGATGTTATGGGAGGGTGCCTGTGTCTCAGTGGGTTAAGCCTCTGCCTTTGGCTCGGGTCGTGATCCCAGGGTCCTGGGATCGAGCCCCGCATCGGGCTCTCTGCTCCTCGGGAGGCCTGCCTCCGCCTCTCTCTCTGCCTGCCTCTCTGCCTGCTTGTGATCTCTGTCTGTCAAATAAATAAATAAATAAATAAATAAATAAATAAAAGAATGATGTTATGGGAATGACTGATGGAACAAAGTTCAAAATATATTAAGTTGCAAAACAAACTATGAAACAAATTCATATATAATTATAATCACATTTTTATTTTATTTTTTAAAAGATTTTATTTATTTGACAGAGATCACAAGTAGGCAGAGAGGCAGGCAGAGAGAGAGAGGAAGCAGGCTCCCCGCGGAGCAGAGAGCCCGATGTGGGGCTCGATCCCAGGACCCCGGGATCACGACCCAAGCCGAAGGCAGAGGCTTTAACCCACTGAGCCACCTAGGCGCCCCTATAATCACATTTTTAAAGTGTGTATATATAAATCTGCCTGGCCAGCTCCATCCCAGGGGGCTACCGGTAGGCCCCACAGTCTTCAGCTAGGGTCATGCCAGAGATGGGCCTTACACAGAGTGCCATCTGCTTTATCTTACCCCGATCATCTGTACCAGAAGCTCCAAGCTCCAAGAAACCTTTGGATTGCCCATGTCCCAAATACTTAAACCCAGATTCAAGCACGCAGAAGAGAAAACGAGTCTTTAAGAATTTTTTGTGACAACATTGCCAGTTTCCATTTAGAAAGCTGAATATAGGGGCACCTGGGTGGCTCAGTCATTGGGCATCTGCCTTTGGCATCGGTCCTGGTTCCAGGGTCCTGGGATCGAGCCCCAGCATCGGGCTCCCTGCTCTGTGGGAAGCCTGCTTCTCCCTTTCCCACTCCCCCTGCTTGTGTTCCCTCTCTCTCTGTGTCTCTCTCTCTCAAACAAGTAAATGGAATCTTAAAAAAAAAGAGATTAGTTAAAAAAAAAGAAAGCTGAATATATTTTCTGGAGTTGAACTTTCACCATGAAAAATGCTCATTGTTTTAATTTCTGCAATTAATTTCTCTGCTAACCAAAAGGTGTTTTTGTTTTTTGTCTTTGTGTTTATTTTAAGAATCATGCATGCCCACTCTAGGAAATTTGAAAAATTTTTTAGGAATAGAAGAAAGGGGGCCACTTCTGTGGCTCAGTGTGGGTGAGCATCTGCTTTCAGCTCAGGTCATGATCTCAGAGTCCTGGGATCGAGCCCCACGTCAGACTCCCTGCTCAGTGGAGAACCTCCTTCTCCCTCTGCCTGCTTCTCCCCCTGCTTGTGCGTGCTCTCTCTCTCTCACTCTCGCTCTATCTCAAATAAATAAATAAAATCTAAAAAAAAATAATCGAAGAAAGGTCTCTAGGGAGATATACATTGTAAAAATTTGGTATCTTTCCTGGTGACCTTTTTTTCTTTCTTTTTCTGTGCACGGAATTATTTTGTTTAGTTTTCATTGTTGCTGAGCAAATAGAATGATGGTTTCTGATTCATAATTTACAAAGCTGATTTCATGTATTTATAACAAGCCTGTGATGCTTCCAGAGGCTCTGCCCCCTCTGGGAATTGTGGGGGTGGGACTTGTTGCTCTTCCCTGTGTTCTCCTGACACTTTGACAGCGCTAGTTTCACTGTGTCACTACTAGCACTAAGCAGTATGCTTTTAAACTTAAAAGAGTTCATCTCGAGTGTCTCAATTGTCCTTCTAGAACCTAACTCTTGCCTTCTTTTCTTTTTTAAGTCCCAGAGCTCTGGACGTGTGCCCTTCTCGATGAATTCTCAGTAATCGGTTTGTTTTGTTTTCTCTAAGCTCATGCATACTTCAAGTCTTGGGAACCAGAATGTTTTGTCTGTTCAGGCTCAAAGTGATCAGTGGGACAGGAACCAAAGTTAAGTGCCTCATGATGTGTCAAGATGAACTTAGGAAAATGGTGAGCTGTTGACCGGACTACTTCTGAAAATCTGTTGGTACTTCTTTTCGTCTCTGGTTTTAAAAGCTCCCCAGAGGCAACCTGAAACCCAGACTCTTTCTTCTCAGAATAGGATGGGGGAAATTCCAAAGTTCTCATTAAACACATTTATCCCTCAAGGTTTGGAAGGAGCCCAAATGCCAAAAGTGAGAATCCCAAAGCACTGTCCACATTAGTGTGAGCTCCTGATAAATGTCTAACAAATTCAGCATGTGTCCTCTGGGCTTGAAGAGTTGCTGGGCGAAGTTCCAGAATAGTGAGACGTCTTGGGATTTATCCGGTTTAGGAAAGACCTTTAATTACCAGCTGTCACCTCACTGTTCTTCAAATAGTCAAGTCTTGAGGTCTTTTCACTGTGGGCCAAACTGATGGAGGGCCCCCACCAGTGTGAAGCAGAAGGATGACCTTGTCCCATAGGCAAGACAACTGTGAAGGGAGCTGTGTGTGTCCAAGTCTGCGAGAAGAGAGAGCCACCTAGAATGTCCCCGCCAAACCAGTCCCTGGAAGGCCTTCTCCAGGAGGCCTCCAATAGATCCCTGAATGCTACGGAAACCCCAGAGGCTTGGGGTCCAGGGACACTCCGGGCCCTCAAGATCTCCCTTGCTCTGCTCCTTTCCATCATCACAGTGGCCACAGCCCTCTCCAACGCCTTTGTTCTTACCACCATCTTCCTCACCAGGAAGCTCCATACCCCAGCCAACTATCTCATCGGCTCCCTGGCCATGACTGACCTCTTAGTCTCCATCTTGGTCATGCCCATCAGCATCGCCTATACCACCACTCGCACCTGGAGTTTTGGCCAAATCCTGTGTGACATCTGGCTGTCTTCCGACATCACGTGCTGCACGGCCTCCATCCTGCATCTCTGTGTCATTGCTCTGGACAGGTACTGGGCCATCACGGATGCCCTGGAGTACAGTAAACGCCGCACAGCCGGCCGGGCGGCCGCCATGATCGCCACCGTCTGGGTCATCTCCATCTGCATCTCCATCCCGCCACTCTTCTGGCGGCAGGCCAAAGCTCACGAAGAGATGTCGGACTGCCTGGTGAACACGTCTCAGATCTCCTACACCATCTACTCCACTTGCGGGGCCTTCTACATCCCGTCTGTGCTGCTCATCATCCTCTACGGCCGCATCTACGTGGCCGCCCGGAACCGCATCCTGAACCCGCCTTCGCTCTACGGGAAGCGCTTCACCACTGCCCAACTCATCGCCGGCTCTGCGGGGTCCTCGCTCTGCTCCCTCAGCCCCAGCCTCCACGAGGGGCACACCCACACAGCCGGCTCCGCTCTCTTCTTCAACCATGTGAAAATCAAGCTGGCCGATAGTGTCCTGGAGCGCAAGAGGATCTCCGCGGCTCGAGAAAGGAAAGCCACGAAGACGCTGGGGATCATCCTGGGGGCCTTTATCATCTGCTGGCTACCCTTCTTTGTCGCATCTCTGGTCCTCCCCATCTGCCGGGACTCCTGCTGGCTCCACCCCGCCGTCTTTGACTTCTTCACCTGGCTTGGCTATCTCAACTCCCTCATCAATCCCATAATATACACTGTGTTTAACGAGGAGTTCCGGCAAGCCTTTCAGAAAGTTGTCCATTTCCGGAAAACCTAGTCTTATTTGCGGGTGACTCTTGTGATCTGTTGCATCCTGTAACCCACTGGAATTGTCTTGTTTATTTTTCCTGAGATTTGGGTCCATCCTGATATGTTGGGTTTGGGTTCGACCAATAGAATTGTTCAGCGTTCTTCTTCCTGTTGTCTTCTTGACTTCTGTGCCTCCCAAAGTGGGGCTGTTTTGTGAAGGGTGACAAGACTGAAGATTCCACTTAGCATATTTTCACGGCTCATCCATGTTGGGAGAAATGGGATCCCAAGGATTCCCCGTTGATTGAATTCAGATGAGAAGCTGTCCGACTCTACAGAGAGACCCTAGGTTCAAATGGGAGACTTTCTGGTCTACCTAAGTTTTGTATGGAGCTCAGAGGAGGAGAGTATGTGAGGTTATGACCTGAGCTGAAAGAGAATTGGAGTCAGGGTGGAGAGTTCTCCATACAACAAGGCACCTTGATTAGAAAATAACAGGCAGGGGCACCTGGGTGGCTCAGTGGGTTAAAGCCTCTGCCTTCGGCTCAGGTCATGATCCCAGGGTCCTGGGATCGAGCCCCGCATTGGGCTCTCTGCTCAGCGGGGAGCCTGCCTCCTCCTCTCTCTCTGCCTGTCTCTCTGTCTACTTGTGATCTCTGTCTGTCAAATAAATAAATAAAATCTTAAAAAAAAAAAACAACAGGCAGATCAGCTACCCTCTCCCCTTCCTCCTTCCCCAGGAGTTGCACCGCCTTAATGTTCTGAAGTTAAAACCCACAATCACCCTCAAAGACGTAGATTGACAGGCTTTGGACCCACCAAGCTTTGAGTGGGACACCATTCTGAATTTTGTTTCATGAATTTTTTTGAATTATTTTTTTATATCCTGTTCTCATCAGAGATCTTAAGATGTTGAGTCTTGTCAAATAAAAAGCATGAGATGTCATGGTCAGTGAGGTCTTTGGGTAATTTCCACCCCTCATCTCCAGATGAAACTTTCAATCCACTTCAGTCTCCACCATTTACTGTGCACCCACCAGGGGCCTGGCCCTGTACCAGTGTACTGGCATCTCCTCTCTCACTGGAGCCTCATCATAACAATGAAAGCCAGTCTCATGATGGTTAAAGCTGAGCACCTGATGCCTAAGTTCAAATTCAATTACTACCAAATTCTAGCTGGGTGGCCTGGGGCAAGTTTTTGAAGACCTCCTTGCCTCACCCTCTTCAGCTGTAAAATGGGGATAATAATAGGTATGTTATTGTATAAAAGCAATACAATGCTTTGTATTGCCCCGCAATGTTTGTGGGGTGCCTACAATGTTCCTTGTGCACATTTTGTTGTTGGCTCTTTATCCCCAATTTACAGATGCAGTAGAGAAATGTTCCTATTGTTAGGGAAGATTTCATAAAGAGGGGACAGCTCACCAAGAGCTGAGCCTTTGTGGCATGGGGAGCTGAGGAAGGGGAGATGAGATGGGATGAGTCCTCTTGGGGGAGATGGAGCAGAGCCGAGGAAGGTAGGCAAGATCACACCAGGTGGAAGAAAGCAGGCACAGAGACGGGGAGGTCTGTAATGCTCAGTGGGGGCGTCTCTGGGCACAGAGAGAAGAATGAGAGCCCAGAATATGGGATATCAGGAAGGGAGGGAAAAGCGGGATACCAAAATGGGGAGTGGGCAGGGGCCCACAGAGGGGTCTTGTGTTGACCTTGAGGTTCCTGCTGGACATTTCACAGAGTGCTCTCGGGACCATCTGCTTTAGATCCAGCAAGCTTGTTAACATTGGATTTCTGGTCCCCGCCTCAGATCCATTAAATCAGATCTCCGACAGTGAGGCCCAGGAATCTGCATTTTTAAAAAGAGTTTATTTATTTGACAGGCAGAGATCCCAAGTAGGCAGGGAGGCAGGCGGGGGGCGGGATGGGGGGGAAGCAGGCTCCCTGCTGAGCAGAGAGCCTGATGCGGGGCTTGATCCCAGGACCCTGAGATCATGACCTGAGCCGAAGGCAGAGGCTTTAATCCACTGAGCCACCCAGGTGCCCCATGGAATCTGCATTTTAAATAAGCCTCCCTCTGACTTCTTGCAGTAGATTATTTCTATCTCTCTAATGTTTGGGAACCTCCATGTTAGTGTCTTGCTCCCCCTGTGAGGTCCTTCCCTGAGCCCAGAGACACCTCTCAGCATGCTCATTGCTCTCCCCTCCACCTGGCATGCCCTTTCCTACCTTCCTACTTGTGCTCTCTTTTCCATCTCCTCCATCTTAATTTGGGCCATCTTCCTGATCTGGGAAACATTAGGAATTCAGAGACAGGACAGGAAAGTGTTGCTCAGTGATTAGCTCAGGGAACACAGGCGTTGAAGTCAGAAATAGCCAGAGTTGAATCCTAGTTCTGCCATTTATCAGCTGTGTGACGTAGGGCAAGTCCCCTGTCCTCTTTGTGCTCCAATTTCTTTATCTGTTAAATGGGGTTGTCAGTATCTAAGCCATAGGGTTTTATAGGGATTTAACGAGGTGGTAATTATAAAATGCTTTTTGCGGTGTCTGCCACATAAGTGCTCAGTAAAATATCATCTGTAACTGTTTGAGAGCTTTGAGCCAATTACAAAGGGAGCTCAAAAGTCACCTCCTCAGAGGCCTTCCTTGACCATCTAGAACAAAAGTCGATAAACCTTCTAAAAGACGCCTTTATAGGGATGCCTGAGTGGCTCAGTCAGTTCAACCTCTGCCTTCACCTCAAGTCGTGATCCCACAGTTCTGGGATTGAGCCCTGCATCAGGCTCCTTGCTCAGCAGGGAGCCTGCTTTTCCCTCTGCCTGCTGCTCCCCCTGTTTGTGCTCTCTCTCTCTCTCTGACAAATAAATAAGTAAAATCTTTAAAAAGAAAACATGGCTTTATTGGGACATAAGTCATACACCAAATAATTAACCCACTGAAAGTATACAATTCAGTGCCTTTTAGTATAACCATCACCACAGAGTTGTAAACCATCACCACAATGAATTCATCACCCCAAAAGAAACCCTACACCCTTAGCCAACACTCACCAGCCTCGCTGACCCTAGGCATCACAGATCTATTGTCTGTCTCTATAGACTGCCTATTGCAGACATGTCACACAAACGGAATCAAACAATCTACTCTTGTGGCTGGCTTCTTTCATTTAGCATAATGTTTTCACAGCTCATCCATATGATTTATTTTAGATTGTATTTATTTATTTGAGAGAGAGCACTAACCAGGGAGGTAGTCAAGCAGAGGGAGAAGCAGACTCCGCACTGATCAGGGAGCCTGACGCAGGGCTCAATCCCAGGACCCTGGGATCATGACCTGAGTTGCAGGCAGACACTTAGCTGACTGAGCTGCCCAGGTGCCCCCACAGCTCAACCGTATTAGAGAATGTACACTATTACATTTCTTTCTATTACCTGCTAATATTCGGTTGTATGTCTAGACCCCATTTTACTTATTCACTCATCCATCGATGGACATAGTCCAGTTTTCCCCCATTATAAATAATGCTGCTGTGAACATTGTACAAACTTCTGTATGGACACATGTTTTTATTTGTGTTGGGCACACACCCAGGGATGGGATTGCTGGGTCATACAGTAACTCTATGTTTACCCTCTGTGGAACTGCCAGATTGTTCTCCAAAACGGCTGCTCCATTTTGCGTTCCGATTAGCAGTGCATGAGGGCTCCAATGGGTTTACATCCTCATTGGTTTTTGATGATGTTCCTCATTTGTTTTTGATTATAGCCATTCTAGTGGGTGTGAAGTGGTATCTCATTGGGAAGGCAGACTGTTTTTTAAGGGCTGGATAGTATTTTCATCTTTGTAGATTCTATCATTTCTGTTATGATTATTCATCTCTGCCATTGTGGCACAAAAGCAACCATAGACAATATGTAAATAAATGAGCTTGGCTCTATTCCAATAAAATTTTATTTACTAGAATAGGTGCCAGCTTGGGTGGCTCAGTCGATTGGGCATCTGCCTTCTGCTCGGGTCATTATGCCAGGGTTCTGGGATCAAGCCCCCATGGGGGGGCTCTCTGCTTGGTGGAGAGACCGCTTCTCCCTCTCCCTCTGCTGCTTCCCCTGCTTGTGCTCTCTCTCTGCTGTCTCTCCTCTGTCAAATAAATAAAAAATAAAAATCTTCAAAAAATAATAATTAAAAAAAAAAAGCAAATACCTCTCCCCGTATCTACCTAGTCATTCTCTATCCCCTTTTCTGGCTTTATTTTATTTTATTTTATTTTTTACTGTACTTATTACTGATGATGATATGTATGTGTTAGTTTTGCTTCTTGTCTGTCTGCCACCTCTAGAGTGTCAGCTTGTTCAGGGCAGAGATCTTACTTGTCCTGTTCACTGTTCAATACCCAGTACACCTGTATTATGTATTATAGTACATAATACATAATAAATATTTGAATGAATGAAGGTATGAATTAATGGAACACCATTTCCAGGTTTACAAATGATTTCTCAAAAACTTCACCTTTAAAATTTTAAGACAGGTGACAGGCCCTGGAGCTGGAACCTCTCAGATCGTGAGATCTGTTGTCAGACTAGATCTAGGTCAGAGTGTAGCTGATGCAAAGGTGAGTGAAGAGGCTGGGTGACCTCCGTGTCTCCAAGGAGCCAAGGCTGGGGCTGACCTCTTAGCCTGCACTCAGCCCCGCCCTTCAGTCCTTTTGTTCAGATGACCCCCTCCTCCCTAGTCTCCACACACTGACAGTCAAAGACAGCTTAGGAGAGAGATCAGCTGTTTTCTGATCTTTGTTATTACCTGAAAGCGGCCCTCTGGGGTATCATTACTGCACAGTAATTAGGCCACATGAAGGTCAAATTAAAAATAAACTTGTTTCCCATGATCACAGAGGAAGCCTGTATTTGAGGCCTTTCTCCTCCACGCCCCACTCCCCCAACATCCTTGTCATGCTCCTAATTCCTTCCCACTTAGTCACAAACACACGGCATGATACTGGTGATGGTGGGGGAGAGTGGAGCCTTGGCCAGGAGGGGACTCTGCTCATTTCTGATTGGAGCAACCTGGGCACCCTGGCGGACAGGGCAGGGTGCCCACCTAACACCTAGTCCCGCTTCCTTGCCCACAGAACCCCAGATCAGCTCCAATGGCAATGTGGCCAACCCCCCCCCCCCACCAGGAGGTGAATTCTCATTGGTTTAAACCGGGTTTCCACACCCTTTGCCAGGGATTGGTCAAGGGATAGACACGTGAGCCAGTCCTGGCCAATGGGATGCGAGTAGGGAGACTGACCCGCCAGATTTGCCTAGGACTAAGGGGGTTCCCAGGACCTGCAAATTCCAGTACAAGCCAGGAAAGTACCAGGCAAACCAGAACAGGTTGGTCACGCAGCATATAAGGGGGAGCCGGCAGGGGGCTTTGGGAAAGATACTTCTTGCAGGAAAAGTGCGACAGGAAAGGGGAAAAAAGGTCTTCCCGCTTAAGAGAAGACCCGTGAGGAGGGGAAGCTTGGGCAGCCGTGCTGGGATTCTGTAGGAAAACATCACGGATGCGAGAATGGCGAAGGGCAAAGAACAAGCCCCAGGTCCTTGACCACATCACCGAGGCACTGCTGCCTCCCGGGAGCTACCTGTCTCAGAGTTCTTGCTAACTGAGCAGTAACAACCCTCATGGTTGAAACCCTGTTAGCTGGATTTCTCTGTTACTTGTTCCCGAACACATCCCGACAGATAGGGAAGGGCCCTCCTCTCTCTTGCTATCTCGTCCTTCCGTAGGGGGGAGGGCAGCGAGGCTGGGCGCCATGAGGCACTCTTGGGTTGGCACAAACTTGACGCCCTGGGCAGGGAAGTAGAGACAGCCAGAGGATGTTCGGGGTGTGCCCGCAAGTGTGGTAAGCAGCTTATGCGCAAGGGCTGCTTTGAGAGGTGACCCAGGGAGCCTGGGATTTCCAGTGTGGTGCAAGCGCTCCGTGAGGTCCCCAGGACCATGTGGCAGCAGAGGAAATGAAGGCTCAGAGAGGGTGACTCATCTGAGGCGGCACCAGTCAGTTTGAACCTCCCTCTGTCCCATCCAAAGTGCATGCTCTTTCTTTCCACGGCACTGTCTTGGTTACACCACCAAGAAGGGATACTTACGGGGCGCCTGGGTGGCTCAGTGGGTTAAAGCCTCTGCCTTCAGCTCAGGTCATGATCTCAGGGTTCTGGGATCCAGCCCCGCATTGGGCTCTTTGCTTGGTGGGGAGCCTGTTTCCCTTCCTCTCTCTCTCTCTCTGCCTGCCTCTCTGCCTACTTGTGATCTCTGTCTCTCTAATAAATAAATAAAATCTTTAAAAAAAGAAAAAAAGGGATATTTACTGGAACATTCCTGGTGATGGAGAGATCATTTTCCATGAAACACCCAGCCCATCATGGGTCAGCACTGACTGTTCTTCCCAATGGGCCCAAATCTGATTTTTTTTTTAAAGATTTATTTATTTTGGAGAAAGAGAGAGAGAGTGTGTGTGGGGGGGTGGGGAGCAGAGGGAGAGGGAGAGAGAAAACCTCAAGCAGACTCCTCGCTGAGTGTAGAGCTCAACACGGGACCTTGAGATCATGACCTGAGCCAAAATCATGAGTCCCACACTTAACTGAGTTACCCAGGTGCCCCCCAAATCTGATTTCTTTTTTTTTTCTTTTTTTAAAGATTTTATTTATTTATTTGACAGAGAGGCAGCAAGCGAGAGAGAAAACAAGCTGGGGGGAGTAGGAGAGAAGCGGACTCCCTGCCGAGTAGGGAGCCCGATGTGGGGCTCTATCACAGGACCCTGGGATCATGACCTGAGCCGAAGGCAGACGCCTAATGACTGAGCCACTCAGGCGCCCCCCCCAACCCAAATATCTGATTTCTAGTGACTTCTACATACATGGCTTAATCCTGATCTTCTGAAACCTGGAGGCCAGGACTGTGCCTCCCCAGGCCGATCAGCCTCATCTCAGCCTTCCTTCTCTTAACGTAACTGAAGAAGGAATTGGTCCATAGTGCACTTGCAGTCAAACTAAAGCACTAAATCTTTTTTTTTTTTTTTTTTTTAAAGTAGGCTCCATGCCCAGTTTGGGGCTTGAACTCATGACCCTGAGATCAGGAATCTCATTCTCTACCGACTGAGTCAGCCAGACACCCCTAAAAGCATAAATCTTGTACCCACTTAGTGCTTTTAAGATTGCTCCACTCTTCTGTCCCCAACCCCTAGTTCTACACCTGTGTAATTTAACCCAAGAGCAGGATTTTTTTTGGTGATCCACACTGCATTTCTCCTTGCAGATTCCTACATATTATTTTACAGACTAAGCAGTTTTTTAAAAAGATTTTATTTATTTATTCGACAGCGAGAAGGAGAGAGAAGCAAGCAAGTGAAAGGAGAGGCAGAGGGAGAAGCAGACTTCTTGCTGAGCAGGCTGCGGAGGGGCGGGGGGTGCCCCCCCCCGCCACTGCCACGCAGGGCTGGATCTCAGGAGTCCAAGATCATGACCTGAGCTGAAGGCAGACACTTAACTGGCTGAGCCACCCAGATGCCCCAGAGTAAGCAGTTTTTGTTTTTTTTTTTAAGATTTTTATTTATTTATTTGACAGAGAGAGATCACAAGTAGGCAGAGAGGCAGGCAGAGAGAGAGGAAGGGAAGCAGGCTCCCTGCCAAGCAGAGAGCCCGATGTGGGGGCTCGATCCCAGGACCCTGGGATCATGACCTGAGCCGAAGGCAGAGGCTTAACCCACTGAGCCACCCAGGCGCCCCTTAAGCAGTTTTTGAATCCTGATTCCGTCAGCCTCTATACGTGCTATTTCCCAACTTTGTAGGATCCTCGTAGAAAATGCATCTCAGTCTCTGAAGAACTGTTACATCCACTGAGGACTGGGCAGAGCCCTTGGACCACTTCCTCCAAGCCAGCATCTCCAAACATGATAAGGAGGTCTGCTCTACCAGAGGTACTGATACTACCCCCCTCACCCTGTGTTAAAGTTCTTTGGAGCGACAAAATATGATGTGCATACATACAGGAAGAGATTTATTTCAAGGAATTGGCTCACATAATTGCAGAGGCTTGATGAAGCTGATGGGCGGGAGGTTCAGAAAATAAGTTACCCTCTGAGTCGAGGGCAAGCTGCTATAGAACTGGAAAGAGCCAGTGTTGCAGATGAAGTCCCAAGGCCATCTTCTGGAGAATACCCTCTTGTTCAGGGGAGGTCAGTCTTTTGTTCTATTCAAGCTTTCACCTGATTGGATGAGGCCCGCCCACATTGTGGAGGGCAATCTGGTCTATTCAAAGTCCATCAACTTAAATGTACATTCATCCAAAAACACCCTGGAAGAAACATCCAGAATCCTGTTTGACCAAATATCTGGGCATTGTGGCCCAGACTAAGTTGACACATACAATTAATCATCACCCCCCTTCCTGTTCTCACAGCCAGACTTCTTAGAGCACATGTCACTCTGACCTGTGATCTCTCATCAGACCAGGAGCTCCACAGGGACTCTCCTTGATCTCTGTATTCTTAGTACCTGGCACACAGAGCTCAATTAATAATAATAGCATTTATCAAGTTCCTACTGTGTACCCAGGTACTGCCCTAAGCCTTTTATGAACATTAACTCATTTAACCCACATAAAATTCGTCCTTTTGTTATCCTCCAGATAAAGGACTGGAAGTCCCAAGAAATTAAATAATGTGCCCAATGTCATGCTTCTGGTAAGCAGCAGAGCCAAAATTCAAGCCATATAGTTATAGCCTAGAATCCACCATGTTAACCCAAGGGGATGAGGCCAGGGTCAAAACAGCATGGGCTGAGAGGGGCAGCATAAAGCAATGAAAAAAACACAGATTTAGGGGCGCCTGGGTGGCTCAGTGGGTTAAAGCCTCTGCCTTCGGCTCAGGTCATGATCCCAGAGTCCTGGGATCGAGCCCCACATCGGGCTCTCTGCTCAGCAGGGAGCCTGCTTCCCTCTCTCTCTCTGTCTGCTTCTCTGCCTACTTGTGATCTCTCTCTCTGTCAAATAAATAAATAAAATCTTTAAAAAAAAAAAAACACAGATTTAGGAATCAGACGGATGGGGCTACCTATTTCAGCTCTTCCATTTACTTGCTTTCTGTCTCTGTGCCTCACCGTGCTCTTACTGTTACCACGTGGTAACAGTAATGTCAGCCTCCTAGGGTGGTTGCACTTGGCACTGTGCCCAGCACTGTAGCATCCCAAAACCAGGAGATATTCTTTTTCTTTTTAAGATTTTTTTAAAAATTTATTTGATAGACAGAGATCGTAAGTAGGCAGAAAGGGAGGCAGAGCGAGAGGGGGAAGCAGGCTCCCTGCTGGGCAGAGAGCCCGATGTGGGGCTCGTTCCCAGGACCCTGAGATCATGACCTGAGCCAAAGGCAGAGGCTTAACCCACTGAGCCACCCAGGCGCCCCCAGGGGATGTTCTTGAATGACACCCGGCCACAGCTCACACAGGAGGAATTTTGTGGAGCATCGATGATGTTCTAATACTTTACATTTTCTTCAATTTAATCTTCAGATCAGCCCTGGGAGGAGTCTGAGTCCTGATCCCCTTTTCACAGATGGGCAAAGGAAGTTTGGAGCACTTACGAGTCCCTTAACTAGGCTGGTACAGCCCACTGTCCTGACACATTGCAAAGCTGGTGCTCTCGCCTCTATCCCAGGAATCATCAGCTCAGGAGGTGTGGGGGCCATTCACAAGCAGACCGGCTGTGACGCAAGGGAGAGATATGGGGACTCTGGTGACCTGGAGCTCACATGCCTTATCTGAAGGTGGTGGTCACTACTCATCTCCCATGGACTCATGTTGTTCAGATATGTGCTAGTGCTGTGGATTTTTTAACAGAGTGAGGAATTTGGATTTTTCTACCCAGTCCTCTTACTTTGAATGTTGACAACTAATTAAAGAACAGACAAACCACCGTGCTACTATGCCAACCACAAAACAAACTTGTGAGCCAGATTTGGTCCCTGGGCCACCAGTTGGCAACCTCTGATCCTCCCCACACTGCTGGCTGATTTTTGTGCCCTGTATGGCGGTTGGTTCCCTTGAAGAGCTCACCGTTTATCGGGAGACCAAAGTGCAGGATCAGATTAGAAAGCCAGACAGTCCATCCTCCAGTGCGCCTATCCTGCACCCTGTCCTGTGCCCTGCCCCCACAGCTACCATTCCAGGCATCTCCCTGTCACGGGGGGATGACTGGCGTGGGGGGAAGGGGAGGGACAATGCCCCCGGGTCACACTGCAACCCACAGGGAGCAGAGGCTCGCAGTCCTCTGCATCTGGGAGTCTTCGAACAGTGGAGTTACCTGTTTTACAAGGGTCCCCCAGGGATTCTAGACCAGGAGGCTATCAGAGGGAAGAGGACATTCAAGGGCATCCAGGACAATGCCAATCAGATCACTAGTGTCAGAGCAGTAACTCACACATTTTGATTGCTTTACTTCTTTGATTTCCCCCAACAAGCAGGTTAAATGGGAGCCACTATTATCCCCATTTTTCAGATGGGGAGACTGAGGCTTGGGAGGGTTAAGTAATTGTCCTGAGGTATCACAGCAAATAAAGAGCAAAGCCAAGACTCACACCTAGTCAGTGTGACCCACCCAAGAGCCAGTACCACTAGGTTATCAGCCCACACTGCCATCCTGAGCCACACTCCACTGCTTGCTTGACTCCTTGCCACTCCTACCGAATATCCTCAAGTCTCAGCTCACATATCCAGTGACGGGGCTCATTACCTTTCTATTTTATTAATCACTGCTACACTCACCCAACACTAACCAGGTGCTAGGCCTTGCACTAGGCATTTTTTTATGATTTTTGGGGGGGGGGTTGTTTATTTGTGAGAGAGACAGAGAGTGAGCGAGTGGGGGAGGGGCAGAGGGAGAGGAAGAGAATCTGAAGCAGACCCCCTGCTGAGTGCAGAGCCTTCTACTCAAAGACTTGGGGCTCAGTCTCAGGACCTTGAGATCAGGACCTGGGCCGAAACCAAAAATTTCAACCAACTGAGCCACCCAGGTTTTTCTGCACTAGGCATTTAAAAAATATTTTATATCATTCCATCCTCATTGGTCCTGCATGCTCCATAGTATACCCATTTTACATATGAGAAAACCAAGTTTTAATGTGATGAAGGAACTTGTCCAGGGTTACAAAATTAGGGACAGACTGAGATTCAAATGCAGCTCTGTTCTTTCCCTCAGACTGAAAGTCTCTCTTGATTTGGGGGCGGAGAAAATTCTGGCCCTTGAAGTAGTAGCCCATAATTCCCAGTTCTCCCAGCCCTCTTCCCCAGATGTTCTCTTCAGACTTTTGAGGGTAGACATTTGTACCCTTTGAGTCTTTTTGTATAATGGAGTCAGTGTTCCGGATCCTTCCACTGCTCCCCATAAAATGTGGTTTTGTGGTCCTCCCTCAGCCATTATTTTGTTCATTCTTCTATGGATAAATGACAATTTCCCCATGTCCCATTCAAAGTTCTAATCCCAAATGGAACACAGGACTCCCAACATGGGCAGAAGGACTATTACCTCCTTCATGGAACATACAGTGCTTCCATTAATGCAGCTCCAAACCCCATGAAATATCTTCCATGTATAAAGCAGTTGGTATAGAGAGTGAAAAAGTCAGCAACTTCCCAGCCCTCTGGGAATTTACATCTACCCACTGAGCAATGGAAGGAGGCACAGTTGCCGGTCACTTGATGAACTTTATAAAGATTTTATTTATAAATTTTAGAGGGCGGGGAGGGGCAGAAGGGGAGGAAGAGAGACAAGCAGATTCCGTGCTAGGTGTGTAGCCTGATGTGGGGCTCAGTTTCACGACCCTGAGATCACGACCTGAGCCGAAACCAAGAGTCAGACACTGAACCAGCTGGGCCACCCAGGCACCCCAACTTGGTGAACTTTAGATATAGATCCTAAAACACTAGAGCTGGTAGGGCCCAGTCCCCTCCTGCTCTTATTTTTACTGATGAGGAAACAGCCCAGAGAGGGGCAGCGGACAGACCCAAGATTCCACAGTGAGACAGAATCAATTTCTGCCTTTCTCAGAACCTCAGGTGCAGGTGAGCCCTGGGGAGAGGCTTGATGTAGACTGGGATGAAAATACCACCCTTTGGAATGTTGCTGTTAAGTGGACCCGCACGAGGCCTCTTTCTTCATAGCTTTGGTCAGAAATCTTGGTTTAGGGGCACCTGGATGGCTCAGTCAGTTAAGCGGCTACCTTCGGCTCAGGTCATGATCCCAGGGTCCTGGGATCGAGCCCCGCATCAGGCTCCCTGCTCAACGAAGAGCCTACTTCTCCCTCTCCCTCTGCCTGCTGCTCTGACTACTAGGGCTCTCTTAATCTCTCTCTCATAAATAAATAAAATCTTAAAAAAAAAAAAAAAATCCTGGTCTATTCCAGATATGACCACCAGGTGGCGGAGGGGCACCAGAGAGGGGCGGGAGAATCAAAGGCGGGTGCGTACCTCTCATTCAGAGCAATTTTCCTTTGCTTGTGGGAATGGTGAGGTGAGAAAAGCTCTGGGCGAGCACTCCGGCAATGGTATACATTAAAAACATGCAGCGTGGCGCGCCTGGGTGGCTCAGTGGGTTGACCCTCTGCCTTCGGCTCAGGTCATGATCTCAGGGTCTTGGGATGGAGTCCTGCATCGGGCTCTCTGCACAGCGGGGAGCCTGCTTCCCCCTCTCTCTCTGCCTGACTCTCTGCCTACTTATGATCTCTGTCTGTCGAATAATAAAGAAAAATCTTAAAAAAAGAGATTAAAAAAAACACGTATGCAGCAGTGAATTCTGCCTCAAGCTTAGGGCAGTTGTTAAAAACTTGGACATCGTTATCCCACAGACTTGTAGGAAACCTAGCTCCTCTTTGCCCCTTGATCATGTCACCTCCCTGACATCTGGCCTCTGACACATAGAGTAGTCTCTTCCTGATTGGTCCCTTTCCCAGGTGGATGGTGGGCAATTCCCCCCTCCCCAGCAGGGAAGCCTTCGTCAAAAGGCAGGAAGTCTTTGCTGCCACCTGGAGAAGAAGGTGAAGGTGAGGCTACTGTCACCTGACAGCCTCACAGCTCAGCTTAGGCCTGGCTGCTCATCCACACGTCGGTCCATCTCATATCACACCGGAAGCTACGAGAAAGCTCTGAGGCTGGCAACCAGGAATGTTCGGGGCCATGGGGGGCCAAGGATGCTGGAGAGGAAAGAGAGGGTTGGAGGAGTAGGCTGGGCCTTGGGAACTAAACCAAACTATTGACTTTGAAATTTAAACTGGGAACAACAGGAACTTTTGAAGATTATTCATCAGAAGTATGACTTGGGTGGATAAGTGTGGAGAGCAATCACTCCGGCTGTGTATGAAGGGAGGAATGGAAGTGGGAGAGCCTGGAGGCAGAGAGACCAACCACGAAGCTGAGCAAATAAGAACTTCAGGCTCAGGGGCGCCTGGGTGGCTCAGTGGGTTAAAGCCTCTGCCTTCGGCTGAGGTCATGATCCCAGGGTCCTGGGATTGAGCCCCGCGTCGGGCTCTCTGCTCAGCTGGGAGCCTGCTTCCCCCCTTCTCTCTCTGCCTGCCTCTCTGCCTACTTGTGATCTCTCTCTGTGTATCAAATAAATAAATAAAATCATTTTTTAAAAAAAAGAGCTGCAGGCTGAACTCAGGTGACAGTGATGGTGGCCGATATTTCACCCACTCAGAGCTTCTGATCAGCTCGAAGCACCCCAGGGAAACTTGTCTGTCTTGCCCATGAGCTAGTTCCCGCAGGGTAAGGGGCTGCCCTGATGCCAGGCAGGAGGAAGAGGGAGTCCCAGCAGCGGTGTCTCCTAGATCCTTGATGAAAACATCCTGGCAAGAGAGAGGTTGGCTGAAAAGAGAGACAAGATCCTGGGTCCGGGTGGAGGGGACAGGCAGTGTAGACTAATGGTTAGGAACACATGATGGAGTCAGACATATCTCTTTTCTATCCCAGCTCTGCCAGTTCTTAGCTGTGTGACCAGAGACAGGTCGTTTTGCTTCTCTGATCCTCAGTTTCCTTATCTGTAAAGTGTGATTCTGAATAGGGCTCCCTCCATGAAGCTGTTTGGGGGAGGCGGCTGGACAGAGTAATGTGTTTAGTAAGGCTTGGCACAGTGCTTGCTATCCATCACGTGGAAGCCGAAAGCGGGAGCTTCACGTCCTCAATCACACTTGAAAACAGAGTCTGGGGGTGCCTGGGTGGCTCAGTGGGTTAAGCCTCTGCCTTCGGCTGAGGTCATGATCCCAGGGTCCTGGGATTGAGCCCTGCGTCGGGCTCTCTGCTCAGCAGGGAGCCTGCTTCCTCCTCTCTCTCTGCCTACCTCTCTGCCTACTTGCAATCTCTGTCAAATAAATAAATAAAATCTTAAAAAAAAAGTTTCTCTTAAAAAAAAAAAAAGAAAAGAAAAAGAAAACAGAGTCTGTTGCTGTGACATGGGCGTCGTTCTGGCTCTGTGGCACCTTTCCAGGCCAGGATGGCTCCAAAAATGGGCCAGCCTGGGCTGTACACACCACACTGAATTAAGCCAAGAGCATAGAGCAATGATGATTTGATCAGCCTGGGGCTACATTCTGGGGAAATGTACCATTTCTGTTCTACTTTTTGAAGCATTGAAGTTATTCTCCTTACTCTAGGGTCTCAGGCAACATTGCTTGTTTTATTTTCTGAGGTTCTTCCTTATTTTGTGGGTACTCATGCACTACAGTCTTCTTTTTGTACCAGGTATTACGGCAAGTGCTTTGTAGAATTCTTTCATGTAATCTGTGTGGCAACTCTCTTAGGTAGGTCCTGTTGGCTATTGTGTCCACTGTGCAAATGAAGGAACTGGCTTAAAGAGTTAACCAAGGTACCTGGATCTGTTTAACACCAGCTCCTTTGCTCCTTGTGTCTGACTCCATCACTTACCTATCCTGTAGACAGGTCAGTAGAAAGAAACCAGGTTACCTTCAAGCAACCTGCCCCAGATATCTCCCGTAAGTAGGATGCCAAAGCTCGTCTGGTTCAAAAGCCAGTAAGAGAGATAACCATGTGACTCATGGCCCAGCAGATGTCATAAAACAGCTCATCTTATTAGTTGAATTGAGGGTGTCTCTTGTACAATACATTCCTCTGAGAGTTTAGTGTAGAGAAAAAGTTCTCTCTCAAGTCAAGTCCCATCAGACTATAGTAATAGCTAATTTGTACACAGAATTTACTACACGACAGGTTTGTTATAAGAACTGAATATGCTTTGGCTCATTTAATCCTCCCAATGACCCAAAGAGAGGGGTTATTCTATTATCCCCATTTTTCAGATGAAGAAACAGAAGCACAGAGAAATTAAACAACTGCCTAAGGTCACATGATTAGTATGTGGTAGACTTGCACTTCAAAACAACAGTCAGTCTGGCCCCAGATTTTGTGTGCTTGACTATGTGTCTGCTACTTCCCATGTAATCTGTAACTCATCTTGTTTCCCTTTTTGCCTTGACTGCCAGGAAACTCAGCCATGTTTCCCCCACCCCCACCCCCACCCCCAGGAAACTCAGCCATGGTTTTTTGTTTGTTTGTTTTTAAGATTTTATTTATTCACTTGTGTGTGTGTGTGAGAGAGAGAAAGAGCGCACAAGCTGGGGGAGCAGCAGGCAGAGGGAGAAGCAGGCTCCCCACTGAGCAAGAATCCCAATATGGGACTGGATCCCAGGACTCTGGGATCATGACCTGAGCCAAAGACAAACACTTAACTGACTGAGCCACCCAGGCATCCCTGTTTTGGTTTTTGTTTTGGTGTATCACGATGCTATCCTTAGAAAAGTCAATTTTTCATCTTTCTTCCCTCCTTCCCCACTGGCCTTTGGTCTAGACCTTCGTTCCTCATTGATTCTTGCTCTTTAATTGTCCATCAGATAGGCTTGAGGCTGCAGTGGAAACTACCTCAAAACGCTTTGGGGAATAGGCAGGACAGAATAAATCAATTACATGAGCAGAGACAATTTCTGATCAGCTGAGCCTACCGGACACAGTCCGTACTAGGTAGCTGTCTTTTGAACATCTTCTGTGTGACCAACGCCATGCCCCATGATGTGGCATATTTAACAATGAACCCAAGTTAGTCCCAGTGTTAAATTATGCTAACTGCTCTCATAGAGAAATCCTGAAATTTCAATGCCTTAATACAGTGGAAGTTATTTCACTGTGTGCCCCATTCAGTCAAGTGATTGAGGGAGACCCAGGCTGACCAAGGCTCTGGCACATTCTGTATGTGTCTTCTGAGGCCACCCTAGTGTAGGCATCCAGTTGGCAGGTGATAGAGAAAAGGTAAAGCTCTGAGAAAGCATACATACTTCTTAACTTGGATTTGGCCTGGGTATGGCCCACATTGTCTCTGCCCACATCCCATGGGGAACACTAGTCACATACTTAATTACAAGCAGTACTAGAAAATGTAGTCTGGGCTGCTTTTCTCTGAAACAACTCTACCCATGGGAGGCGCCCATCTTTGGTGAACAGCTGACGTTGTTCCAGTTCACAAGGAACTGAACATTTTTGAACCATCAGTCCTTATAAAATGGCCAAGAATACCACCTAATGTATATTGCAGGCACGAGGAGGGAAATGATCTTCCATTACTTAGAGGGAGCCAGGAGCAAAATGCAGTATTTACATTTTGGACCAAACATATCTGTCCAACAGGAGAAAGGACTACTATGGGAGAGAGAGAATTCATCATGATGAAAGTATGCAAACAGAGGCAGAATTTTCTCTTGGCTGAAGTTTCTTCTCAGAAGGAGTCAAGCTAGATGCCTCCTACCAGTCCTTCCAACTTCAAGCTTCCATGCTGGGCTCCATAGTCATCTCTAAGCACCTTTTTTTTTTTTTTTTCTTGCCAAGCTCTAGGTGGGGTTTTGGGGAGCCTAAAACAAATAAGACAAGGTTCTGGCCCCCAGGTTGCTTGGCTGTAATGTGTTGAAGCAGGATATCTAGGAAGAAGGATAGAGGAATGGTCTGAGCTTTGGAAAACGGAGGCTGGAGTTTAATTTCTTTCTTTCTTTTTTCTCCCTAAGATTTTATTTATTCACTTGCGCGCGAGAGAGATAGTGAAAGAGGGCATGAGCAGGAAGCAGAAGGAGAAGCAGGCTCCCCGCTGAGCAGGGAGCCCAACATGGGACTCCATTCCAGGACCCTGGGATCATGACCTGAGCTGAAAGCAGCCGCTTAAGGGACTGAGCCCCCCAGTGCCCCTGGAGTTTAATTTCTAACTCTGTTGATTTTAGCTGTGTGACATTGGAGAAGCCACTTGGCCTCTCTGGTTCTCAGTTTTCTCATTTCTAAAATAGGGACAATGTTTTCTTTGTAGCTTCTGAGGACTTAAATGGCACATATTATTTATTTATTTTTAAAGATTTTATTTATTTATTTGACAGAGACGTAGCAAGAAAGGGAACACAGCAAAGGGAGTAGGAGAGGGAGAAGCAGGCTCCCAGCGGAGCAGGGAGCCCCATGCTGGGCGAGTCCTGGGATCCAGCCCTGAGCCAAAGGCAGACGCTTACGACTGAGCCCCCCAGGCGCCCCGGCACACTTATATTTAGAGCATTTATAGCCCAGTGAAATGCAATAAGCACTTCATTTTATTCCAAGCAGTATGTTAATGACGACCTTGCGTAGGTCATTTCAATTTTGTAAGCCCCGGCTTTCCCATCCGTCGGATGGAGTTAAAGCGCTCCCACCGCAGGGCTGGAATCTTGCTGTGTTGCGGGGTCTGCGGTCTGCCGTTTCATCTCTCGGCTTCCTCCCGGGGTAAGTGGGTCACATCACACCCAGTTCCTAAGGACTGAAAGCTTGTGGATGGCAGTCGGCACCTTCCGGCGGAGAGGAGGAACCTGAGTTAACAAGGACGCGATTTCCTGGCCGCGCTCCCCGGGAAGGAGGTCTGTGCTGGGTCCCATCCCCCGGCGGTCCCGCTCAGGAAACGGGGAGAGAAAGCCAGGAACCAGGCCTGCCAGGCCCCGGGCCCCTTAGCGCCTTCCCTCCTCCCTGGCCCTCGACTGCAGGAAGCCGGCTGGCGGGCACGCCCTGCCCGGTGGGTGGGAAAGGCCGCGAGCGCGCCCCGCACTGCCGGCTTCCCAGACCCGCCGCGGCGCGGAGCTGTCACTGCGGCAGGCGCGCTGCCTCCCCCGCCGCCCGCACTCCCTGCGCAGTGTGCCCGCAGGTCCCCATTCACCGAGGCTGAGTCCCCCAGGCGCCGCCGCCGCGCCGGGCTCGGCTCGGAGCCCACGCCGGGGATGGGCTGCGGAGGGAGAGGTCGCTGAGGCCTGAGGGTTTGTCGGTGAGTGGTCCAAGGTCACGGCTGGCAAACAGCGAGGCCGGGATTCGACCCGCGGTCGGCTGGACCCTGAAGGGTGCGCCTTCAGTAGGCGGTCCTGGTTCAGATTCTTGAGGGGTTCCGGGAGGGTTAGGTTCTAGTGGAAGCTCAAGAACAGGAGGTCTGAATCCCGGGGCTCCCGGAGGTCTGTGAACTTCTTGATTTTGCGTGTAACATGTTGTGTGCTGCATTTTTGCTCAGAGTTTTAAAGGCGTCAGTATCCAAAAAGGGTTAAGCACCGTGGCTTTCCAAGGTCATGGGTTCCTCGGTGGGGACCCCAGTTTCATGAGGACTTGAGGTTCCTCAGCTGCCTATAGCACCTTAAAAATCTCACTGCAGGGCCCTGGTCCTACTCCGGTGGGACTGGGGTTCTCTATAGGATCCCAGGATCTTCCGGCTGGATCTTCAGAATCTTTCCATAGAGTTTCTGGGGTATGTTTGGGGATTTGAGGTGCCTATGGAATCCTGGAGTCTCTTTTCAGAGGTTCTAGAATCTCTAAGGTCCTATGGTCCTCCGTGGTGTGAGTTCTAATCCTGGGCCTCAGGATGCCCTGAAATTGTAGGCAAGATATGGTGGGTGTGTCGTATACATGTAATTCCTGGGAGAGGTTTCACAGATGTCACCAGATTCTCAATGGGGTGTCTGATCCCCAAATCTGGGAAGACTCTTGCTTCAGAGCACCCAGTGTTAAACAGACCCGATTCCTCTTTCACTAATAAAAGCCAGGGAAGAGTAAGATGGAGGAGATGGAAAGCAGAATTCTCTAGAAGGTACAGCATGGACTTTGGAGTCAGGTGTTCCTAGGTTAAAATCCCAGCTTTTGTGCTTAGCTGCTGTGTGCCCTTGAACAAATTCTTTAGTCTTTCTGAGCCTCAAACCCACCTCCTCCAGGAAGTCTTCCCTGTCTCCTGGATTCAGTTAGGTTCCCACTCCACATCCTCCAAACCTGATGCTCCCTGGTGCTTAATACAATTGTTTTTATTTTTTTTTATTTGCTTTTATTTTTTTTAAGATTTTATTTATTTATTTGACAGAGAGAGATCACAAGTAGACAAAGAGGCAGGCAGAGAGGGAGAGAGGGAAGCAGGCTCCCTGCTGAGCAAAGAGCCCGATGCAGGACTCGATCCCAGGACCCTGAGATCATGACGTGAGCCGAAGGCAGCGGCTTAACCCACTGAGCCACCCAGGCGCCCAATACAATTGTTTTTAAGTAACAAGTTGTGTTTAATGTTATTTTGTCTCTCTACCCCAACAGCCATGCTCTAAGAAGGCAGGGCCCTTTGCTGTCTTCTAGTCTGTGCAGTGCCTGGGGCATCTTAGGCCCTTAGCCATTTATTATGAAATAAATAAAAGAGGGAGGGAGAGGAGGGCTGCATGCCAGATGCTGCATTGGGGGCAGAAAGGGATCAGAAATGACTAAGTGTCGTTTCTGTCCTGGAGGAGGTTCCAGGCTGGTGGGAGTAATGATAGAGTTCGGTAAGGAACCATAAATGTGTTAATGGGGTAAATGTTAATAGGGAAGGCACCAAGAGATCTTAAGATGAGTGAGCGTCCCTCAAGAGCTGGTGGAACCCCTTCCTTTTGTGTTATATGTCATGACTTAAAAAGAGCATAACTTACATGAAATATCTGGGTAAACCCTTATCTTGCAGGGATGGGGACACTGCTGCTGAGAAGAATTCAGTGACTTGGTCAAGGCCACCCACGCAATAATGGCTGCCCAAGGACATAAGTCAATCGCTTTGGAATTCAGCCCACATCCTTTAGGAAATGGGCTTTGATGTTGTGAAGGTCTTGGTTTGGATCCCATTAGATGTGAGACTTTGGGCAAGTTGCTTTACTTCCCTTGAGCCTTGTTTCCTAATCTGCAAAGTGGGAATAATGACCTTTATAACCTGTATGAGATAGTATCTGTAAAGTGCCCAGTATGATGCTTGGTTTATAGTAAAGGATCCATAAGTGTTTGTTGAATGAATGAATGAAATACAGGTCTTGGTGGGTGGCCTGCTATTTGAAGGGACTGGAAATCATGCCACTGAGGGGGACAGTAGGAGAAATTGAGGGCAATTTTTATTCCTTCCCACTCTTGCTTTCTATGATTCCTATGAAACTTAGCACTGGCCTCAACCACATTGTTATAATTTATTGTTTGCAACCAGCAAAAGTAGACCAACACGAGCTTGGTTAGCTTTCCTTTTATACCTATTTTTACTGCATTTTTTCTGATGACCACATAATGTAAGCTCCTTGTAAAAAATTTAATTTGCAGGAGAGATATGGGGAAAAACGAAAGTGCAAGTTTAGG
Source organism: Enhydra lutris kenyoni (assembly GCF_002288905.1). NCBI lineage: Eukaryota > Metazoa > Chordata > Mammalia > Carnivora > Mustelidae > Enhydra > Enhydra lutris. The sequence goes on from NW_019154122.1 coordinate 2,929,631, forward strand.
CACAGTAGACAAAAGATGCTGACATATTGTTATTCTTAGGGAGCGGCACAGGGCAGGCAGCAAAAAAATTCTTCTTACTTTAAAGTCTTTTCCTACTGGCCTTGCCATGGCTTCTGGAAATTATGTTAGGATTCTTGCCTTTGGCTGTAGCATTGAAAGTTCAAGTGTAGTGAAGGGCTAGAGAGTGGGTTGAGGGAGAATTGTCTGGGTAGGGGCTTTCCTTGGAATGAAATGGAAACTGTGGAAATTTCTATGGGTGTATGCACAGATGGTTCAGATGCCCGCTGCTGATTGCGTTGTAGCTGTTTTCATCCCCTCTCCTCTCTTAGAATTTAGCAGAGTCTTTTTGAAAGTTCCTGCTATATACACACACACCACAGAGAAAAGCAAATCAGAATGAAAAAAAGGTCTATTTCATTCTCTATATTCTCCACTTTTATGCATGTATTGAGTGCATACCTTAAAACCATGAGATCCCACTGCACCTATAATTCCGAACCCTACTCTTACTCTTTTTCCTTTTTTATAAAGTTTATTTATCTAAGTAATCTCTTCCCCCAATGTGGGGCTTAAACCAAGAGTCACGTGCCTCTCCTACTGAGCCAGCCAGACACCCCAGACTTTTCCTTTTTTCACTAAAATTTCTTCCTTCCTTAAGAGAGGTATCAGTCTCCAAACAGTAGATTGCATATTTGTAACTGAGCTTTCTATTGTGTTGTGGAAGCCTTCTACATTGTTGTCTGGTTTGGGCATTTTGTCCCATGTCCCTTGCTTGCCGTTCCAAAGTGTTCTGGGAAGTGTGGATTCAAAGCTCTGTACCACTGTACTGACCATTCTGAGGGCTACAATTTATATAATATAAAAATAGGAGTACTGAGTCAATGGAGAAATGAAACCAACTTATCTACCAGTTTGATGAAACCAAACAATCAAACCAAACTATCAACCAGTTATTTTGATCTTTTATGGCAAAACTGCCCGAGGGACAATGGGTTATGTGGTGAAAACATTTGCAGCAGAATTTCTTCGCAGCCGAAGTGCCTAGAACCAAAAATCTACCCTACTCCTTTTACTGAGTGAGATTCTAGAGGCCAAGACTCCTTGTTCCCCCTACATCCAGCCTGGAGGCCAGCACAGGACAGGCCTTACTGGGAGGATGTGTTGGAATAGAACAGCAGCCACCATATTGGGGCATGAACCAGGTGAGGCTAGGCTCCGAACTAAGCTCTTCCACAAGTAATTTCATTTAATCCTCTGTAAAGCCACTGTATGAGATAGGTACTATTATTATTACCATTTTTTGGATGACAGACTGAGGTGCAGAGACTTGAAAGCCCAAGGTCTTGAGATTTGCATCCTGAGCTTTTCTGTGGCAAAACCTTTGTTGTGAATGAATGAGAGAATACATGATTAATGGGCTCGTGGGTCTTGGAGAGAAGGTTCTGTCTTCAGAACCTCCCCTGTAGGGTTCTCTCTGCCAATGGTTTGCAATGCCTGGAAATCGGCATCCCCACACAGGAGGAACTCCGTAAAGGCCTTTTCTTTGCCTGCAGCAATCCTGTGGCCATGCCTACTTTTCATGGGAAGTGGCATTTTTGAATCTCTTCTTCTAAAAATAAGCTGCACTTTGTTAAGGGCCCTTAAGAACCAGCCCAGGCATTTCAGGACAGCCATTTGCCTGTCTGCAGCTCAGGAAATTAATCAGAACCCCAAAGCCTTTTCCCTCTTCCCACAGGCCAGCATTCTGGAAACGCCCAGTGCCTTGCTGCAGCTCTCCTCGAGGACTGCAGAGATGCCAAGCGCTGTTGAACACAGATCTATCTCTTTGTCAGGGAAGCTAGAGCGGAAAGGCACGAGGGAGAAATGGGTCAGCTTTGCTGCAAATCACTTGCAGAGAGAACTCGGAGCTGTCCCCCACTTAGGGGGGTGCTGAGTTGACACAGATGCCCTGGGGTGTCAGATGTGACTCCGCAGAATCCCCCTGCGGTCTAGAAACTGGAGCGTTGGTTTCTGTTCTGAGCCTCTTCTCTCGGGACCTCCAAGTCTAACCCTATGAAATGACTGGGAGGAGTATCACTAGGGGTGCTATGTGCTATTAGGAGCTGGAAATAATATTGGTGATAATGATGAAAATAAGAACGACAACCACATCATTTCTGGAACACTGTGCCCGGTGCTTTCCACACAGTATTTTATGTAATTTCAGAACAAACACTGCAAGGACTATATTCATAGCCCCATTTTACACATGAGAAGAATGAAGCTCAAAGACAGGTAGCATGGGCCAGAACAAGGGTGTATAATTCCAGGGTTTTCTGACACCATGTGTGGTTTCTGACCTCAAGGAGGTGAGGAAGTGCTAAGAAACAAACAGAAGGTCAGTTTGACACAAGTTACAATGTGTTCATGCCCACATGAGAGTTAAACATCGCACACAGGTGTTCGGGTATGGAGAGCTGGGAGAGTGGGCTACTGGTTGGGGGAAAGTAGGAGTTGTAAGTTGAGATGAGACAGCAGGGGAAGAGCATGAGCCATGGGGCAGATGTGGGAAAGCAGTGGGTGTGCGAGTGGAAGTTTGGATAAACTTTACAGTGTGTGTATGTCTGTGTGTGTGTATAAAGGTAGGAAGAGACCAGACCAGGCCAGGGTTTTGGCCCTTATTCCGCAGGCAATAAGGAGCTTACACAAGAGATGTCTCAAGAGACCAGCTATGCTGCTGCAGTCAGAGAAGTAGCAGCCCTCAGTGCATCTGTGTCCTGGCTTGTGAACGCAGCTCTGTGCCAGCACGTGGGAGGGCATCTATGGGGAGAGTGTATCTGTGGCTGGGTGTGGGATTTGAGCTCCCTTCAAAGGCCCCCTCCCCACTTCTCTGAGCCCTAGGTCCCTTGCACGTAGTAGCTTCCCTGGAAATGTGTCATAGAACTATCGGAGGGACTTTTGAGATGATCTGGTCATCACTCCTTCCCATCTTAAAGAAGGTAAAAGTCAGGAACATAAATGGAAAAAGACTTGTCTAGGGCCACACAATGAATTAATAGCAGAGCTGGGGACTGGAACCCATTCCTCCACGCTGAGTGCCTTTTCCACGTGTGTTGAGTAATGGAAATAGTATTCTTTTTTTTTTTTTTTAAAGATTTTATTTATTTACCTGACAGACAGAGATCACAGGTAGGCAGAGAGACAGGCAGAGAGGAGGAAGCAGGCTCCCTGCTGAGCAGAGAGCCCAACGCGGGGCTGGATCCCAGCACCCCGAGATCATGACCCGAGCCGAAGGCAGAGGCTTTAACCCACTAAGCCACCCAGGCGCCCGGAAATAGTATTCTTTGAGTGATTACTCCATACCAGGCCCTGGGCTAAACACCTTTACATGGATTATCTCATTTAATCCTCACCACCCTCCTGGGACTGCCCCTCTTGAAAGCAGGACATCTTCCTCGTCTGCCATTTCGATTTCGCACCGCGCCTAGCACAGGCCTGGGGCACCTAGCTCGTAAAGCTATAAAAACTTGGCAAAGTCCAAGTCCGAGGAGAACGGGGTTGAAGAACGGAGGGGGCGGGACTTCCTATCAACCCCGCCCCCTCACGGGAGGCCCCGCCTTCCAGGGCTCTGACGCCACACAGGCCCCGCCCCTCATTGTCAGTCCGGGGGAGCCGGAGGAGGCGCCGGCTGCCGGGAGCGGAGCGCCGGACCCCTCGGCGGGCGGGAGCGCGGGCCGGAGTCGCCAAGGTGAGGGGTTCGCGGGGAGACGGCAAGCGCGCGGCGCGGGAGGCTGGGGCGGGCGGCCGGGGCCGGAGGAGGGCGGCCGGAGGGGGCGGCTTGCCCGGGCCAGGGGTCGGGGCACCCAGGAGCGACACGACAGAACCGGTGGGCGCACCCGGGGGAGGGCTGGGGGGTACGGAGTTGGGGCGGGGGGCGGTTGGAGCGGAATTTTGGAGAAAGGACTCGGAAGGGGAGATTTTTTGGGGGGGCGAGACCTTGAGAAATTTTTTGGAGTTGGAAATTTTTCTGTTGGAGGGGGAGGGAAGGTTCTGAGAGACTTTTGGTGGGAGCGAGAATCTGAGGAGAAATGTTTGGGTCAGAGAGCCGAGGGGACATTTTCGGGGGGCGGAGGAGAGTTTCGGGTCGAGTTTGGGCTTCAGCCGGAGGGAGCGCGGGGCGCGGTGGGGGCGGGGAGCGGCTGGCCAGGCGGGGGGCCGGGACCGCCGGGGAGGGGGCTGCGCGGGGCCCGCGGGCACCCGGGAGGAAGGAAGTGATCTTACAGGAAGAGCCCGGGAGCTCCCGAGGTGGAGGAGGAGGACGAGGAGGAGGAGGAGGAGGGAGGTTTGGGAGCGCTCGGGCTGGGCTGCTGGACCGGGCTGCGGGGGCGCGGGCCGGCTGGGGAGGGGTCCCGCCGCCGCCGCCGCCGCAGCTGTCGGCCCGCCGCGCCGGCCCGCGTCCCGGCCGATGCTGGCCTCGCAGCCAGACCGCTGGGCCGGGAAGGAATTCGAGGCATTCGCTTTGTTTAAGTTGCCAGTAGACAGTCCTTAGGACTAATTAATGGTGGAATCTGCAGGGGTACGCGGGCGAGCCGGGCCGGGGCCGCCCCCCGCCCGCCGCCGCCGCCGCGGTGAACTTTCCGCAGCGCGCGCGGCCCGCCTCCCTGCGCACCCCCGCCCCTGCCCCGGCCGGGAAGGAGCCATGGCTTCCCGAAGCGCAGGAATGAAGTGCGGTTTCTGGGGCCCGTGGCCTCTGGCTGCGGAGGCTGCCTGCGGGGAAGCCGGCGTCCCGGAGCGGCCGGGCTAGGGGTTCGCAGCCCGCGTGAGAGCTCTCAGAGGTGCCTGCGGTTTCTCTTAATAACCTTGGAGGAGGCTCTGCGAGCCGAGAAAGACCATCTTGCTTTGGAGCATCTGTTTCTTCGTCGCGTCAGCCCCTTTCCTAACACTGCAGAGCTTGTTGTGGCTTGTTTCGGAAATGCCGAGACCAGTGCTCACACTTAAGGGTGGGAGAAGGAGAGAGACTAGCGCCCCCCCACCCCCCCAAACCAACAAAAAACCAGCCCTGCAGTGTAATCTCCAGAAAGCCAGAGATAGCTTGCAGATTCTCCCGTCACACCTTCACGGACTTGAATGACCTTGGGAAGGGGATTGTGCTTCTGAGCTTCTGGTGCCTTATCTTTTGATTGAGGAGAAAATACCCTCTGGACATCCCTGCCTTTTGGGGATATTTTCAGAGGTGGGGTTAGTTCAGGGCATTTTACGGACTGCTGCAGTTCTGGTCTAAGGAGCTGGACTAGAGTCAGAGTTGGGGGAAATTCAGATCCCCAGGTAAGATTTTATTGGCTCAGATTAGGTAGGTAGGGAGGGACAGCTTGGATTTTAGGAGGATAGTTCCCTTTGGAGAACCTGTACAGTATGTTCCAGATTGGATTCTGTCACGTTGTGTGCAGCTTTGGCGGCATTCGTGTGGTTAAATTAGGTAACTCCCATAGATAGTTCTTCTGTCAGAAATAATTATTTTGCTCAGGATTCCCCTTGGGGCAGATTAAGGTTTTGCTTGATTTACTCAGAAGAATTTTCCAGGTTTCTAAAATTAAATCACTTTTCTAAACATAGTAACTAAAGTTTGAAAAACTGGAAATAGTGGGGTGGGGAGGGAGTTGATTAGAATATGAACAAGGTAGCGTGTACAGGTTCATTGTTGTTCTGTGATTACTAACAGGGATTGTGAATTAGCCTTGATTAACAGGTATTTTTTTACTCCTAAATAATTTAAGAGCAAGAGAGGGAGCTTATTTTTTGAGTTGCCTCCTTGTGCCCAGGAATTGTGCTAGGTGGTATAGATCTCATACAATTTTCACAACAGTGCTGTGAGATGGTATTTGGCTACCCTGCTTCACAGATGTACAAACTGAAGGTCAGAAGGTAAAATGACTTCCCCAGGTTTACACATACAGTTGGTAAGAAGTGGAGCTGGAATTCAAACCCAAGTCTGTTTCTGAAGTCCATGGTTATGTCCATTAAGCACAATGCATTAGTTCCTAGGCCTCAGACTCAGCCACTGGGTCACCTTGGACTGTAGAATAAGTCCATTAAGTTTATTCCCCAGTAGTGTTGCTTGCTTTTTCTTCCATCAAAGTTGTCAGTATGCTTTTGAGATATTTTTGGTTTTCAAAGAAGTTGTGCTAGTGGTTTGTCCTATATGCAGTAGGTGCCTAATATATATATCTATTTTTTTATGATGGAGGCATTTGTATGGAAATGCAGACACCTGGGTGATCATAGATTTCATTTATAGAAATGGAAGATGACGGATAGCTAGTGGCCTTTCTACTGTAGAGGCCATCATTTGGGTGACATTCATGATCAGAAGCAGAACCATTTTTCATGTAATACAGCTTTCTGGGACAGGGTCAGCTTCTGAAAACTTCATTACTTACAGGTAAGACCCAGATAGTCAAGCTGAAAGATTTGGTATAAACTTTGAAGCACATAATAGATGCTCAGTAAATATTTGCTAAGGAACTACATGCATTCTTTTTTAAAAAATCAGCTTTATCAAGGTGTAATTTACATACAGTAGAATTCATCAATTTTAAGTGTGCAGTTTGATGAGCTTTGACAAATGTATGCAGTTCTGTAATTCCCACGACTGCCATCATTTGTTTAAACTGTGTTGTTTTTAAGGTATTGGTTCGCTAAGTGATCCCTGGGAATGTTGTCAAGTTTCTGTGTTCCTAGATTCGAACTGGTGAGATCAGAGTGAGTACTAGAGAGTCAGTATGCCAACTTTGTAGGAAATAGGGAAATCGTAGATTATTTATTGGTGAGGTGCATGCGAAGAATAAGACAGGTAGAGATAGGGATACTTGGCAGATCAGGGGAGAGAAATTCATGAGGAATCAGGTTTTCATTTCAGGGCAAGGATACACATTGTGGGGGAACATTACTCAAAGATTTATTCAGGAGTCGAACTTGTATTTTTGTTTCCTTTTTGATATGGTACCTTCTGCAGTATGAAAATTCAACATCTTTGCCTGTTCTTAGGAAGTGTATAGGAAGTATACTTACACCTTATAGTTCAAATAATTCTTAAGGGTGGGGATGCTGTAAAATAATTGAAGCCGTTGCCCTTCCACCTATAGCAGAATATCCTTAGTGTTTAACTTATTTTAGCTAATATTCTGCAAAGGGAATATATCAGGTAGAAATTGTCTTTCTTGGAAGACTTAAGATTATTTTTTCCTTGTCATATTTTTTTTTTAAGATTATTTGGGGGGGGAGAGAGACAGAAAACGGGGGTCAGAGGGGGGAGTAAAGGGGAGAGGAAGAGGGAGAGAAGCAGACTCTGTGTTGAACGCGACTTGGGGCTTGATCTCACCACCGAGAGAACGTGGACCTGAGTGGAAATCAAGAGTCAGATGCTTAACTGACTGAGCTACTTGGGCACTCCTCCTCCTCATAATTTCATAGCTTACTGAACCTGTCCCAATCTGCTAAAGCCCAAGTCTTTCTTGGAAAAAGTTTGAAGCCTCTGTTTCCAGGCTTCTAGAAGTAGTCCCATTAAAAAAATTTTTTTTTTATTTATCTAGAGAACAGGCATGAGCGAGTGTGAGTGGAGGTTGGAGGGGGAGAGGGAGGAAAAGAAGTCTTAGGCAGATTAGGTACTGGTTGAGGGGCTTGACCCTGAGGTCATGACCTGAGCTGAAATCAAGAGTCCAATGCTTAACCTACTGAGCCATCTAGGCGCCCCTAGAAGCAGCCCCATTTTTATCTCTTATTACTTGTTTCTCTTTATCCATTCTGTTTCTATATGTTGACTACTTGACAACCCTTCTCTCCTACCTGCCAGTCTTGAGAATGGAAACTCATCAGCCATAGGCCCTTCGTATAACATTAGGAAATAATAATTAAATTAAAATACCAGTCTACCAACTCAATATTTTGGGTGATGGTAGGGAGAAAATAATAACTCTGTGCGTAGTTATTATCTTCTTTATACATGAGGAAGCTGAGCTCAGAGCAGTTACTGGCAGAGCTAGTGAGGGGAAGAGACCAATGATTTGAGCTCAGAGTGACTGGTACTCAAGTTTGGGATCTGTTTTGTTACACTCTGTGTATTAGGGTTGAGGGAGCAAGGGAAGAACTTGGAAATACCATATTGAAATATAAGGCAAAGCATAGCAAGCATTGCAGATCTTTCAGGCATTGCTGTGGGTTTTTTGGTTTTGTTTTGTTTTGAAGATTTTATTCATTTATTTGAGAAACAGAGAGCACAAGCCAGGAAGAGGGTCAGAGGGAGAAGGAGAAGCAGACTCTGCAGAGCAGGGAGCTAGACTTGAGGCTTGACCCCAGCATCCTGAGATCACCACCTCAGCTGAGGGCAGAGGCCCAACCCGCCAAGCCACCTAGGCACCCTTCCCATTTTTTTAAAATAAAGATTTTATTGGGATGCCTGGGTGCCTCAGTCCATTAAGCGTCTGCCGTTGGCTCAGGTCATGATCCCAGGGTCCTGGGATGGAGTCCCACATCAGGCTCCTTGCTCAGCAGGAGCCTGCTTCTCCCTTTGCCTGCCGCTCCTCCTGCTTGTGCTGTCTCTCTCTCTGACAAATAAAATCTTTAAACAACAACAACAAAAAGATTTTATTTATTTGAGAGAACACGTGTGTGCATATATATATAGAGAGAGAGAAAGAGTACAATTTGATTTTTTCTTTTTTTTTTTTTTAACAAATTGGATCTATCTGTGGAACCAGCACCTAGATCAAGAAACAGTATTACTTGTACCCAGAAGCCCCCCACCGAGCTCCTTTCCAGTTCCTGTCTCCCGTCCATCTCTCTGCATGACTTCTAACAGCATATATTAATTCTGCCTGTTTTGTACTTTTGTAAAAATGGAATCACATAGTAGATATTCTTTTGGGTCTGATTCCTTTTATTCAACAGTATGTTTGTGAGTATGCAAAAACTTTTAAGGGTTTTCTTTAGGGCTTGGAATAAAATCGAAATTCAAACTCTTTATTTTGGCTTATGGTGTCTTATATAACCTGGTCCCGCCTACCTTTCCAACTTCACCTTATACCAATCTTGTTGGCCGTTATGCTTCAGTCACAGCAGCTTTTTACTTACCCTTAACAAGCTTTTTCCTACCACAGGGCCTTTATATGTATAAGCTGTGGCTCTCTCTTTCTTGAACACCCTTTCCCCTTTCTTTGCCTGGCTGCGTCCTTCAAGCCTCAGCATATGTATCAGAGATAACCCTCCTCATCATTTTATCTTGCCTAGTCCTGTTCCGTTATTCCCTGTTACTGGAGTCTGTTGCCTCCCTTCATAGCACCTATTACAGTTTATAATGATATATCTGCTTGCATGATTATTATCTGCCTTCCCCACTAGACTTCACAAGAGCAGGGAACTCCTCTGTTTTGTTCATCAGTGTATCCCTAGTACCTGACACAGTGACTGACGTGTAGTCGGTATTTAATATTTAATGACCACTTTCCCAATTCAGCATCTTTGTTTCCATTATCTTTTGTCCTTTTCTTCTCTTATGCTGTTTAACTATTTAAACTTTTCCATCCTTCAAGGCTCAGCTCAATTCCCTTCTGTGAAGTCTGTGCTGATTTTGCCATAGTAAATCTTCTCTCAAATTTTGACATTTATTGCTGATACCCCTCATGTTCTTGGTAAGTCATACTAGCATGTATCTTATCTACCTAATTGGATCCAAGGCTCCCCTCCTCCAAATCTTGTAGCTTGTAATGCCAGTACCCCTTATGTTCTTGGTCAATTTCACTAGTTTGTATCTTTACCTAATTTGACCAGAAGCTAAGTTGTTTTAGCTGGTAACTCCCCTCATTTATTTTAACTGGGCTTTGCACATGGTAGGCCCTCAGCAGAATTTTTGATGATTGATCATAATGATGCTTATGTATAGGTAGCAATTTTAATTTCTTAGGCTTATTAACGTGGACTCTTTTTTGCTTCTCCCTCTTCCTCTGCCTGTTTCCCCTGCTTGTGCTCTCTGTCAAATAAATAAAATCTTAAAACAACAAAACAACCATGGACTCTTTATTAGAATTCTTAGTGTCTTCTCTAACTGGGAGCTCCAGCTGCTTCACAGTGGTTGGCAGTTATCAGAGTGTAAAAGTACAGAAGTCCAGTCCTGGTACCACAAAGCAGATACTCCTTTGGAATCTGTCACCGGCAAAGAACTAATTATGCACAGTTTTTTCTTAGATGCTTAATCAGTGCTTGTCTAATGCTCTCAGATTGGAGTTATTAACTGAAACGAGAGACAGGGTAATACCTCACTTGAACTATTTTGTTGAATAACATTTTATTTTGATGTCAAGGGTGAAGACTCCGAGACAATCAACAGTACCATCTCTGACTTGTCAGTGAGCTCTCAGTAGTAATTCCTCTTCTTTTATTAAAGGCAGAGGACATAGGTACTAATATTGTGCATACTTTAAGGCGATTTAAATGCAAATTTAAATTCCTTGTAACTGGGATGATTTAACTTAATATACATGTGGCAAAATGGGGTGATACATGTAAAACCTTTTTAAGAGGAGCCTAATTAAAAAAAAAAAGAGGAGCCTAATACGTATTTTAAAGCAATGATAATTGTGACCTTTTTTTTTAAATTAAAATTTTAAATAACCTCTGCACTCAACATGGGGCTCAAACTCATGACGTGGGGATCAAGAGTTGCACACTCTGACTGAGCCAGCCAGGTACCCCATTTTGACTTTTCTGATGGAATTATATCAGAAGATTGTGGGGTGATTTAGTAGTTGTTTTTGTGGAAACATTGGAGCAGAGGTACTTAAGGAAGTTTCTGAGAGAAGTTGTTGGAATAATTTTGTTCACAATCGTTCCTAATCTCTCACTGTTATTTTTTTCCATTAACAACTTAGAAATATCTTATGAAACCAGCCTCTTCACTTTTTACCCCTACTAGGTCAAAATAAAAAAGTATAATAAGTAGAATGCATTTATATATACCCATACTAAGTACTACCCCTGGACTGTAATAACTGAACTTTTCTTTTGAAATGTGAGGAGACAAATGATAAACTATGGGGAATTCGTTATAAAAAGCGACTCTAAGCATCTGCCTTTGGCTCAGGTCATGAGATCTAGTCCCACATCAGGCTTCTTGCTCAGCAGGGAGTCTGCTCTTTCTGCCCGCTGCTCCCCCTGCTTGTGCGCTCACACGCTCTCTTTCTCTCTCTCTCTCTCTGACAAATAAATAAATAAGATCTTGTAAAAAGTGACTTTCAGAATGGATTACAAAGTTAGTATGTACTCAACCCAGTCTCCTGCACTTTTCATATTCACAGTTGTTCATAACATTGGCTTCTAGGCATCGGGAGATCTTGGAGTGTGTTCCTGAGTCATTTAGTTTTATTCAAGTAAACTTTTATTAAGTGTGATTTATTATATTCTGATTCTTTGGCATTTGGTTATCTACTTGTGTCTTATTCTCATTCTTTGACCATTTTGGTTAAATAGCATTTTACCTTATAAGGTCATTTAAAACTATACAGTTTAAACTGCCTGCTGTTCTTCCTGCTTGTGCTCTCTCTCTTCCGTAGCCTCAGAAAGCCTCAATTTTTCCGTCTTTCCGATGGGAAGAGTGGTTGTGAGGATTAAATAATTTAATGTACAGGAGCATTTAGTTCATAATACCTGGTACATAGCAAATATTGGCCGTTATTTCAGTTTTACATATTTGTTTACCCAAAGAATAGAAGAAAAATTGTCTGTTCTTATTAGTTTTAAAATTAATATGATTTAGTCTAAAGTCAGATAACATCTTTGTATATTGGGCAGACTAGAAAAAACTCAAGAATATGTACGTATGTATGTATGTATTTATTACTTTATTTATTTGAGAGAGAGAGAGCTCAAGTAGGCAGAGCGACAGGGAGAGGGAGAAGCAGGCTCCCCGCTGAGCAGAGAGCCCAGTGTCGCTCAATTCTGGGACCCCTGGATCATGACCCAGTGAAAGACAAAGGCTGAACCAACTGAGCCACCCAGGTGGCCCAAGAATTTTTTAAAGCTTAATTTTAACTTTACTAATTTCTAATGAAGCTAGGGGCTTTCTCAGTGACTAGTTTAATTTCATTTACTAATCTGTTTTCCTTGAATGGCTCATCCTTAGCTCCAAGTGTTAGCTATGTGGTTGGAATTGGTACAAGTGAGAGATAATTTCTGGATGTTCTAGCCAGCTCTTCATCACTTAAAGAGAGACCCTGCAACTGGAAATTGAGATTACTGTTTGTAAGATAATACATGAGACTCTTTCAAACCATTGTAATACTTGAAAATTATTTGCCTACTTGAAAATCACTGAAAAATATTGAGTCTGGCTATAGAATTTTGGGCTGGTGATATTAATATTGTTAGCCATTTACTTTTGCTTTTTCTAGGTAAAGATCTCAAGTGATTTTACAACATTAGTTATATTTATTAGGTACTATCTTAAGCATTTTATGTGCATTCTTTCATTTACTTGTTCGTTTAACAAATATTTATTGAGTACCTGCCATGTGTCAGGCACATAATCTCATTTAATCCTCACCACACCCATGAAATAGATATATTGTTTATTATTTTAGCCCCATTTCAGAGATTAGGAACTGGGACACAGAGAAACTGTGTATCTTACCCAGTGTCACAAAGCTGTTGAGGGTCAAATTTGGGATTTTTAGAAAATTTTGATTGACAGTTGCTGAAATATTGGCATAAATTACCTCTGTGCCAGATTTTTTTTTCTTTAGGAGAAAAATATTAACCAAATTTTGAAGTGTGTGCTAAGTAGATTACAGTCCAGGTACTTGGAGCAGGATGTGTTAGGTTTAGGTGAACTAAGCTAGGATAATTTCCTCTCTTACTCCAAATCCAGCTCTCTCTTTTTTAAAAAAGATTTATTTGTTTGACAGAGTGATCACAAGTAGGCAAAGAGGCAGGCAGAGAGAGAGGGGGAAGCAGGCTCCCTGCCCAGCATAGAGCCCCATGCAGGGCTCGATTCCAGGATCCTGAGATCATGACCTGAGCCGAAGGCAGAGGCTTAACCCACTGAGCCATCCAGGTGCCCCCAAATCCATCCCTTTAAACAATGAAAAAAAGAACAAAAGACAAGTTTGGTTTTTGTTTGTTTATTTGTTTTTCCAAAAGACAACTTGGAAGTTCCTTCTTTTGGAGAATTCTAGTGTACCCAAACCAGCGTGAACCAAATGTAAATTTTCAAGAAGGATGGATATAAATAACCATATTAAACACTGTTCCTTCAGAGGTACTCTGGGAGCCAGTGTTACAAAGCAGCATGGTTCAGTTGTTTCAATTAAACAACTTCAGTTGTTACCCACAGTATCATTTTGTTGCTTTTGCGCAGATCTGGTATGATATTTCAGACTTCCATTTTCATTAACTCTGGTTTTATGGTCATCTCTGCGGGGTATCTATAGGGTGATATGACTGCTTTTTTTTTTTTTTTTTTTTTTAATTTACTTATTTGACAGACAGAGATCACAATAGGCAGAGAGGCAGGCAGAGAGAGAGGAGGGGAAGCAGGCTCCCTGCCAAGGAGAGAGTCCGATGTGGGGCTCAATCCCAGGACCCTGGGATCATGACCCGAGCTGAAGGCAGAGGCTTTAACCCATTGAGCCACCCAGGCGCCCCATGAGTGCTTTTTAAAAAAAACAAATATACCAGGGGTGCCTGGTGGTTCAGCTGGTTTTGCGGCTGCCTTCAGCTCAGGTCATGGTCCCAGGGTCCTGGGATCAAGCCCCACGTTGGGCTCCCTGCTCAGTGGAGAGCCTGCTTCTCCCTCTCCCTCTGCCTGCCTTTTTGCCTACTTGTGATCTCTCTCTCTGTCAAATAAATAAAATCTTAAAAAATAAAAATAGAAACAAATACCAGACATTTCCAAAATGGGAAATAAATATATATTTATTTTAATGAGATTTCCAAGCTGTGCTATACTTCTTTTGAATTTGCTTTTAGAGCATATTGCACATTCTTAATCCTGATAAGTCTTCATTTCAGCGGAGTTATATTTAACTTTTAGAGATAAGCAAGTCTGGTGAATGAAGTGAGTAATCTGTATGGTTTTTGGTCATAAATGAGATGTAATTCTAAGAGGTGGAGACTAGGAATTTTGTGTGTGAGGTTCATCTTTTGAGAATCTGCAAATAGAATTTCAAAAAGGTTTTGAGGCTTGGTGGCATTCCTGGAAGAGATTCTTGCTTCCCAACATGACTTGAGTTAACAGCACTTGTTTTGAAGCTGTAAATAAAAATCATTGCTTGAATATAACTTGTTTAACTTGTACTCTTGATTGAGTTGAAAGTCTAATGAGAACATTATCTTGTATTAATAGCAGTATCTTATTTGTAAATTTTAATAGTCTCTTTTTTTCTGTCTAAAAGATAGTTTTTTTTTTTAAAGGGAAAGAGTATTTTTAGTCTGCTGAGAGGCAAATATATATATAGGAACAGATTTGAACTCATTATAATTAAAAGGTGAAATATATTTTGCTGACCCACTTACCCCGGCATTATGTGTGTGGCCTTTCTGTGGAGGCAGAAGAGTTCAGATAGAAAATTGGTACCATCCATCTGGGTCTGACAACATATCCTGTTCTTTTTTTTTTTTTTTTTTTTAAGATTTTATTTATTTGACAAAGAAAGAGATCACAAGCAGGCAGAGAGAGAGAGAGAGGGAAGCAGGATCCTGGGACCATGAGCTGAGCCAAAGGCAGAGTCTTTAACTCACTGAGCCACCCAGGCACCCCCATATCCTGTTTCTAAAAGTAAAGAAATATCTGGTTTTATCCAGTTTCAAGTTAACTGGGTAAGTTAAATGCTGAGCAAGATAAATGTAGTTAATTTTTGGCTCTTTAAAACCCTGGAACAGCTTTATCACAAATGTACATCCTCCTGATTACCTGTGGGTGTTTATCTTATTTAGGTCTTGTTGGTGATTTGTATCTAGTATCAGTGAATAAGCAGAATTAGAGTTGAAAATTTTCTACGGATTCTGTGTCATTAAGGATGAATAATAAGTAATAAAACCTAACATTATTAACTATATGCCAGCTGCTGTATTCAAGTGCGTTTTATATCTTTATTTAATCTTCCTCTCAACAGTTCCTTGGGGTAGATACTATTATTATCCCCATTTAATAGATAAAAATTCCTTAAGAAAGGAGATCAGGATGCCTAAAGTCAACATAGCTGATGAATGCCAAGGTGGAATTTGACGCCTGAGCTTGCAACTGAACGTTACAATGAGCACAAGCTTTTATGAACTATGTGCATTTCAGATCATTCTTCCCTAAGTAAATGAGGTCAGTGTTGGCTTATGTTTCCTAGGAGAGGAAGAATATCATTTTTAGATCTTGATTAACCTAAAGATGTATTAAATGTCTTTAAAATGGAAGACTGGGGGTACCTGGGTAGCTCAGTGGGCTAAAGCCTCTGCCTTTGGCCAGGTCATGATCCCGGGGTCCTGGAATCGAGATCCACATCGGATCCTCCATCAGATTCCTCCTCTCTCTCTCTCTGCCTGCCTCTCTGCCTACTTGTGATCTCTGCCTGTCAAATAAATACATAAATAAATAAATCTTAAAAAAAAAAAAAAAAGGAAGACTGTTCCAGAGTATACAAAAGCTGACTGAATAGGTAAGATACTGTGGAGGTAGTTTAGGCTGTTTGTGTAACAAAGTAGTAGTTGCTGGTAGGTTTGTATTGGGAATACCAGTTGTTGTATTTTAAAGGTTTACTTGGGAGAGAGAGACAGCGAAGGGGAGGGGGAGAGGGGAGAGAGAGAGGGAATCTTAAAGCAGACTCCTCGTGGAGTGTTCGGAACCTGAGGTGGGGCTCTGTCCCAGGACCCCTGATGCCTTGACCTGAGCCAAAACCAAGAGTGGGGGGCACCTGCGTGGCTCAGTGGGTTAAGCCTCTGCCTCTGGCTCAGGTCATGATCTCAGGGTCCTGGGAGCGAGGCTCACATTGGGCTCTCTGCTCAGCAGGCAGCCTGCTTCCCCCTCTCTCTCTGCCTGCCTCTCTGCCTACTTGTGATCTCTCTCTCTGTGTCAAATAAATTAATAAAATCTTTTAAAAAAAAACCCCAAAAAACCAAAAACCAGGAGTGGGGCCCTCAACCAACTGAGCTGCTCAGGCCCTCAGGAATACCAGTTTTTATACTTCTGCCACAGCTGTACTGGAGTATGATGTGAGATATTCTTAATATAATTTGATAAAATTAGATACTTTCCAGCATATGCTGAATTTTTTTTTTTTGCAGGGAACTTGAAGACTGATGATTATGTTAGACTCGTTTTAAAACTGAATTCCATCATGACTTGAAAGAGACTATCAGGATCGTAAAGCAGTATGATGAAAAAAGAGATGGCTTAGTAGTGAGGCGGTTAATGGAGGAGGGGGTAAAATAATAAGGTAAGGGGGGGGATAAAATTTCCGATCATAAAAGGCAAGAGGAGTGGATTAGGGCCGAAATAGGAGAAGTAGATGGCTGTTAAGTGGGTATGTTGAGAGGAGTGCAGAGAATCGAGGGAAAAGAGGTAGGAGACAAGGAACACTGGCTTCATTTATGTATTTGGTCAGTTTCACATCAAATTTAAAGGTCAGTAATTGGGGCGCCTGGGTATCTCAGTGGGTTAAAGCCTCTGCCTTTGGCACAGGTCGTGATCCCAGGGTCGTGGGATCAAGCCCTGTATTGGGCTCTCCGCTCAGCAAGGAGCCTGCTTCCCCCTCTCTCTCTCCCTGCCTCTCTGCCTATTTGTGATCTCTGTCTGTCAAATAAATAAACAAAATCTTAAAAAAAAAAAAGCCAGTAATTTAGTCAATTCAATTTAATTTATAGTACCTGTTGTGTATTTAACCCAGGGCTAATTAATGTGGACAAAACAAGAAGACAAAAGAAGTGCCATATATAGCCCTTGTTCTAAGGAATTTAACATTCTAACTGGGGAGACAGTACCTGGTTTTTGCAACGGTTCCATGACAATATTGGATTATATGTTAATGCCCAAATGGGTGATACTGGCTGGTGATTCTGGAGTTTTCATTTGATAAGCCATTCATATTTCAGAAGAACTTTTTGTTTTCCAAGTAAGGGCACAAAAAAGAAAAACCACCTTTTCATCTGATACAGTTGTATCAAAAAAGATGGAACATTTTATTTTTTATTTTTTAATTTTTTTTAAAGATTTATTTATTTGAGAGAGAGAGAGCGAGAGAATGAGACAGAGAGGGTGAGTGGAGAAAGGTCAGCAGGAGAAGCAGACTCCCTGTTGAGCAGGGAGCCCTGTGTGGGACCTGATCCTGGGCCTCCAGGATCATGACCTGAGCCGAAGGCAGTCACTCAACTAACTGAGCCACTCAGGTGCCCCAAGATGGAACATTTTAAAACAGAAGGGAAAGGGCATCCTCTCAGATGAAAGTCTTTGTATTGAATAATTTAGCCTTATGTAAAATTTTGTATTCTTTGGTGAAAATGCCACCAAATCTATGGTACAGTGAGTGGTAACTGCTCTAGGAGGTCTGTTAAGCTACAGGGAAGAATTTACTGAGATTAGTCTGGGCTGAAGAGGTCTGTGAGGTCTCCATGGAGGCAGTTAGACTAGAGTTTGACGAAGATGGGTAGATAACGACGTGGAGAGACAGAAAGGAGGGAGTGGTTTTCCAGGCCAGAGCAACAAAACAACGAAGATACTGAGATTGGGATAAATGTGGGTTATTGATCAGACCTAAGAATACTTGTCTACTCTACCCTTGAGGATCATTGTTGGGGCTGCCACGAGCTGGCAACTTTGTTTCCCTGCCTCAGACATCTGTAGTTGCTGGTAGCCCCCCACTTGGTCTCTACCAGACATGCCGACCCCACAGCCAGACTAGAATCTGAAGTAGTGGCACCGGGCATGGGGCCTCTGGCTCTCCTTGGATAGTGCCAGTCTCTCTGCTGGCCAGTGTTGCCCCCAAAGTAGCTTGGGGCCCTGCCTACCCTGCCTGTAACACCTAACAAGTAAACACACCTGTACAGCTCATCTACTAGAGAGATGCCTGTGAGGGAATGGGGCTTCTCACCTCCTCCTCTCCTACTAAACAACTATTTTGGCCCCAGGCGAGATCACTGGGGGAGGGGAGGGTGTCCAAAAGTGGGGACTTGTGTTGTGGAAGGGGCATCTGAGGCCACTTGAGGAGGGTCACCATTTTTCCCTGCCTGGATTGGCTTGGGTGTCTGCCAGGCCGCTCCGTCCATCCTCTGAGAGCTGTGTCTCCTGCATAGGGTCCCACACAGGATTGTGAGGCGAGGGGTGGTAAGGAGCCGTGAGTGGGTGGTGAACGGGGAGCATCGAGGGCCTCAGGGCCAGGTCAGACCTCACACTCAGTACACTGGGTGTGAGCGCAAGCCCCGCTTCTAAGCCCTTAGCTGGATCTAATCCGACTCCTCTGGCTCCACAAGCTTGCAGGTGGGAAGCTTTCTGTGCTGAGTGCCTGCTTCATCAAAGCTGACAAAATAATGCTTTAGAAAAGTTTTCAGCCTTTTTGTTCTAAAAGTTCTGACAGTTTTTCACTAATGAGAGTTGTGAAAGCATCGTATTTTGTTCTAAAAACAATAAACCACTTTCTGTGGAACTGTGAAAAAAGCAAAAGGATACTTGTCTGCTCCAGTAATAGAGTTTAAATTATGGACAAGGAGGAGATGAGATTAGTGAGGTAAAGCTTGAATTATGAACAGTCTTGAAGACTATACTGGGGGATTTGGATTTGATCTTGCTACCATTTAGGAACCACTGAGGGTTTATAAAGGTAAGGCACTGATCAATACAGAATTATAGACTGATTAATCAGGAGGTGTTATTGGAAAGGAGGCCAGTTAAGGATTTTTGTAGAAATTCAGATGTGTGTACTATCAGGACCTGAATTTAGGCACTTTAAAAAAAAAAGAGTATATTAAAAGTTTTGAAGAAGGAAGAGATACGAGTTAATGTTGTGGATAAAGAAAGATAACTGTCAGATTATGAGTTTGGTAAAACTGGGGGGCATTTGTGATAACTAGTTAACTGAAGTTGGAGAAGGGGACAAAGGGGGCAGCCTTTCTGCCTCAAATTCTCTATTAAATATTACTCTGTATCCACATGCTTTTATGACACCATTTGTTTATTAAAGATTTTATTTATTTTAGAGGGTGTGAACAGGGAAGGGGCAGAGGGAGAGGGTGAGAATCTCAAGCAGACTCCCTGCTGAGCCCTGAGCCAGACATGGGCTCCTTCTCATGACCCTGAGATTGTGATCTGAGCCAAAACCAAGAATCGGGTGCTTAACCGACTGAGCCACCCAAGGACCCCATGACACCATTTATTTGAGATATGTTGAGAGTCTCTAAAATTGACTTGGGATTGAAGTGGGAGTTAAAAGGTTTCTTTTATTTTGGAAACATTCATCTGGGGGGATACACACACACACACACACACACACACACACACACACATATTATGTATGTATATGGTACATTTCAAACCATTAAATGTTTTGCATAAGTTATTAGTTACAGAAATTGTATCCTAATAAATAATAATGTTGTTAGTTCGATGAGCTGTCAAGTATGGAGGAATTTTTGGGATGCATTGGTGGCTTTAGAATGTTTTCATTCAGGGGAATTTGTCCTGCATACATTGACAACACAGTGTGGCAATACACTGGTTCACCTTGGATGGTTTAATTTATCATGATATAGTTAAAATAGTCTTTCAGTTTTTGTCATTGCAGGATGTTATAGTAGAGTATATTATCTATCATTTCGTTAGCATCTACACCTGATGTCTGCTAACTCTTCAGGGTTTCAAACTGCCTTATGAAATAGGTATTGTTACTCCTACTTTACAGATGAGGAAACTGAAGCTCATAGGGCTTTAAGAAATGTTCCTCAGGGAGCAGTAGAATTAGGATTCTCCGTTAATGTGACATAAAGTCCATGTTCTTTCTTCTACTCTGTTCTTGGATTAGAGGTCATAAGAATAGGAATAAGGAGAGGGAAAGAAATAATTGATTAGGTGGTAATTCAAATCAGTGATGTGCTATCCACATATTAACTGGTGTTATCTAGCCTTTTCCATCCTGTGTGTGCAAGAGTAGTGGGAGGAGGGCTTCGAAGGCCAAATGCGGGGCTCAGTTATTAAGTGTCTGCCTTCAGCTCAGGTCATGATCCTGAGGTCCTGGGATTCAGCCCCGTGTCAGGCTCCCTGCTCGGTGGGAAACCTGTTTCTCCCTCTCCCACTCCCCCTGCTTGTGTTCCCTCTCTTGCTGTGTCTCTCTCTGTCAAATCAATCAATCATTCAATCTATCTTTAAAAAAAACAAACAAAAAACGAAGACCAAATATGATCTAGCCCTAGTTCTAGTCAAGGACAGTCACTTATCTTGGATAATGTCTCTCATATCCTTTCGTAGAGCTTTCAACAAATCCTTCATAAAAATAAATGTCCAATTCAGAAAACAAACAGCCTGCTGATACAATTCGGCAAAGTGCTATTCTGGCAAATGGCATCTAAGGAAGTTTCAGGGTCCAGCTTCTGGGAAAGTGGGATTTGAAGGTCAGTCTGCTTGAAAGCGTAGTTAGTGCTGGAGACTAGCGGTCATTGATACCTAGCACTTTTTGGGGCGGGGGGGTGGTATCTGCCTTTCTTAATTCTCCTCATTATCCACAGCCATAAAAGTTTTTAGCTTTTATTCATGTATGCTGTTGATAATTTATTTCTTCAATGTTCTCTCTTCTCCGTATTCTAAAGCTCAGCCCCACCCCTCTCCACCTCATTCCTGCTGTTTCTTTACCAGAGGCTTGTATTTGGTCTAGTAGAACCTGTGCACAAATGTGATGAAAGCCCTAGTTCTTAACCTTTTCTCCCAGCATTTCCTCCATCTCCTAACACACAAGTGAAAAGTTTTTTTTCCTCTAATGAATGCTACTATTCGTATTTTTGCTGATTGAATATTTTGTCATTCCTTGAGCTGGGGAGCAATTAATATACTTCTGGCCCTTCACTGTTGCTTCTAGACCATTTTTTGCCATTTTTGCATGGCTTCTGATTTTTCAAAGTCCCTACCATTTGCTGTCCTCTGTTCTCATTGTGTTTGGTGACTTTGAGGATCCACAAGGATCACTTTTCTTCACCATCCCGTTCCCTAGTATGCACTTTGTCTGCATCCTCACTCTTAACTGATTCCTGTCTGTCTTCCATCTGTCGATTGCTTTCCTTGCACTCTTTATTGAGTCCTTCCTTTCAGATTAGGAATACACTGAGGTCTTCTCTATCCTAAGTAAGTAAAATCCCCCTGCCCTTCTGACTCCTAGAGTTATTGCCATATTTTTTTCCTTTTACTCTCAAACATCTAAAACCAGAGCATTCTCTCTGCAGCCTTTTCTTTCGTATTCCTTGTTCTTTAACACCCTTCCTGTTTCTGTCTCCAACACTTTACTGTAAATGCCCTTTCAAAAGTCCCAGTATCCGTATATTCAGTCATTTTCATAGCCTTTGTCTTCCATAATCTCTTGTCAATATTTAAGGTATTGATCATCTTCCTTGAACCGCCGTTCTTTGACTTGGAGTTAAAAATATGCGTGTTTGGCCCCATTGAGCCTGGTAAGGCCATTTTACCTGCAACTTGGCTGGGTGTTGGACTCTGGTGTTCATCTCGGGGCCTGTACTGACTAGCAGAGAAGGGGTGGAGCAGGTTGGCACTGTGCATCTCATAGTGCTCTGTACCCTGTGGACTTTTAAGTAAATAATTGATTTGACTTGCTAGTCTTCCTGTTCTTTCTCTTCCTCTCTCCCTAATCCTGCTGTGGCTTGTTTATGAAATGGATTGCCCACTTCTGCTCTTGACTCTGCTTAAACGCTGTAGTACATAAAGGCAGACATTTCTTTTTTAGAGCAGACTTTTGGAAAGAGTGTTATGAATTAAGTTCTTTGGTAAACTCATGTGAGATTTGAAATACTCCAGAAAATATGGGAAAGTTTAATGAATATCAGGTAAGTGGCCTTCATAAGAAAACTTTGATGTCTTCTCTCTTATTTTAGTATTTTTATGGAAGGTTATTTTTGGAAAAAAAAAAAACAAACCCCACATCAGATTCTATCACAGCAAAAAATAATTACACTGAGAATCTCAGAATAATAGAATTTCTAAGCCCCACTTATTTTCGGGAGTATTTGCTATAATAACACGGGACGGTGACAGTTCCCTGAAGTTTGTTACTAGGATTTTGACTTGAATTTGCCATGACAGTTTCAGAAAGTTGCAGAGATAGCTGGGAAGTAGTGGCGTTAGCAAATGTGGGGTAGGATAACACAGATGTAGGAGAGCGAAGGTTTGAGATGACATGATTTTTTAAGAAGAAAACAGTATTGAGTAATGCCACTTTTTGTTGCTGTTTTGCTCTGTTAAATGGTCATGGAAGCCTTGTATCCCAAACATTTTTTTGGCCTTAGAGATTTGAGTCATTCTCTGTTCTCAGATGTTTATCACCTTCCTGTACAGGAAATGGAATTACTCAGCCCAGAGAGATGATAAAGAGTTCTGGACTAAGTGAGTTTGGAGGTTCTGGTTCAGTTTTTGTCATATTTAGCTACATAGACTTGAGCGAGTCACTTTATGCTTTGGGCTTCAGATTTGTCAAATGAGGTGAAGTAAGTAACTTTGGAAAAGATACTACTATTTTAATTTGAGGTGTTTTGATAAAAAGCCATTCACAGTGAGTCTCAAAGTCAGTTTACAGATTAGTCAGAAATGTGATAATTCATATTGAGATAAGTCTGACAATTTTTGTTAGAAGAGTTTGCGGTATGTCGTTTGACATGTAAGAAACACTGCAGCTATGTCTTCAAAATGGTAGAAGCTACATCACTAGCATGTTCCCTGGATTATAAATGTACTAGAAAATATTATTGTACTATGGAGATACTGAAACGTGAAAGCCAGTACAGATCGCCTATTTCAAAATGATGTGACGGCTTTGAAGCACATATTTTTAAGTGTTTATTTATATGAAAAATAGGTAAAATGGCAGAGTGAAATGATATTAACAATAGTAGCTAATGACATTTGGTTAGCACTTCTTATCTTGCCAGCTGCTATCCTCAGATGATTTTATAATGCATTTAGTCTTTCTTTAAATAATTCTACGTGGTACCTATTATCCCTGTTTTACCAGTGAGGACACTGAAACACAGTTGAGTAACTTGCCCATACTGCTAGCGACATGCTGTCACATATGTGACTAGGTCTGTTTGACTCCAGAGCCTCTGTGCCACATACATGTATCTGTTATATGCTGAGTTCAGAGTGTGTACAGATGAAGGTATATGGTGCTGAGAACAAAGTAGAATTTGGATATCGATGTTTGACTAGGTTATTGTGTTTGCTTCTTTAAGCTATGTGCTATCCTGTTCTAACATAATTTTCATTATACATTTACGGTTTTTTTAGTTTAGTAATACCACTCACATTTACTGACTAATGTGACCTGGGTTTGAATTCCAGCTCTACCATGTGATTTTTGTGTAAACTCAGGAAACTCTACCTCTTTGTGCCTCAGTGTACTCATCTGAAAAATGGGGTTAATAGTATCTGCCTCCTAGTGTTGTGAGAAGTAAGGGAGTTGATGCAGAGGGCTTAGAATGACATGAAGTAAACATACAATAAATGTTGGCTGTTGTTATGTTTTTAACTTTTGCAAGTACCTTCAATACCATTTTTTTCAAATAACATTCCTGTGTGAGAGGTAGAGTCTAGAATTTTGCATATTTAGTCCCATTTTACAAATGAGAAATCCATGAAGCAACTTGTCTGAAGGACACAAGAGCAAAATTAAATGGAATTAAATTTAAAAGCTTAGTTAACCCTGGTCTGAAAGAGGGAAAAAAAGGTTTGGGGTGAGTGTCATGGCATAGTCACTTCTCTTGCTTGTATAAGTAGGACAAGCCTGTGGTGTTTGGACCGGGAAGGAAGATCATTCCCAGCTACTCATTTCTTTTTCTAGTCCCTGATTCCCTTCCTGCTGTTAGAGGGAGTTGTTGCTGCGTCATTCTTATGTCCTGGTGTAGCCATCTAGCAGGCTGAGAAACAACATTTGAAGGGTATCCGATTCTCTGGGAACTGAGAAAACAGCTTACCTTTTCTATGTGGAAAAAAGGTAAACCGAGTGGGAGGTGTGAGCTGCCCATATGAGCTGTGCTGTCCTGTGAGTCGTTCTATGGATTTAACTCTTAAACTGCTTTAACTGAATCCCACTCTTTTGTCCTGTGTCAGTTTCCTGTGGTTGTTTAGAGGCATGTTTAGGATTTAAGTGCTTCTGGGTTTTTGTTGTTGTTTGTTTTTTTTTTAACAGCTTCATGTGGCCTGATCTAGCTTAGCTGTCAGCACGGGATTTTGCTGCAGTGTGAACTGCATGGTCTCTGCATTGCTGTAACCAGATCCTGGGAAGACTTGCCTTTCCATCTCTTTGATGAAAAGATTTCTTTGCATCTCTCCCTCGGGCTAGTCTGCTGTAGCATTGGAGGCTCTCCCCTACTCTTTGGAAAAAACGAAAAAGAGTTTTTGAGAAGTGACCTTGTGTTGGGTTTCTTTTTGCCAGGATTACTCCAGCTAACGGCTGTTAGCTTTCCCTTAGCTCTGACACACAGGAACAACGTCTTCAGCAAATGTATATCGGGGCTGCCATGCAAGAGACTACTCCTGCTAGTCACTGGGAATGCGGAACATAAAAACTGAAGCAAGTTGAATTAGACTGAATAATGATTAAGGATAGATAAAATGATATATCCAGGAGAAGACATCATGGAGACTTGGACTGAATTCCCAGTTCTGCCTTTTATTCCCAGTGTGAGTCTGGGCAAATTTGTTTAACTTTCCTGAATCTCAGTTTTCTCATCTATAGACTAGAAGTACTACTAATAACTAATTTTTAGGATTGTTTTAAGGATTAATTGAGAGAATAAATTGATGACGCCAAACAATGCAAGAAACAGAACCGCGAAATGTTACTAACCTTCCTGCAGTTGATTGAGTTCCTTGTTAAAATCGGGATACTAATACTTAGCTCAGGTTTGTTGTAAAGATGAAATGAGAATGGAGAGAATTCGCTAGCTAGCCGGCATGCAGATGTTACATGTGCAGAAAAGAACCGGAGCAACTGAAATGCTAGAGGCAATATTTCTTTGGAAGAGACAAGTGAAAGTGGTACCTAAGTTGTACCAACACCGGCAACCTGTGAATTTCAGCAGTCTGCGTTACTCTTGCTGTGCTGAGCTAAATATGTGCATTTCCAATTGTATTTTGCCTGTGATTCAGTCCCTTCTTTTTTACACATAATCGTGTTCTACTCATTCTCAAAGATTAGCTTGAATTTTACCGTGAAGCTCTTGTAGATCAGTTCAGAGAAATGATTTGTCCTACTTCTAAATGCCATTGTGATGCTTAGCATGGACTGATTCATAGTGCTTTTGTTCTCCTGATCTGCCTGGAGAGATTCTATTCCTTCTTAAAGTCTTATTTGGGTCTCTTCTGTGAAACCTTTCCTAACTCTCACTATCAATCCATTCCTTCTGTATTTTTGTTGTTGTACATGTTGTGAAACGCTGCCTTTACCATGTTGTTAAAATTATTTGCTTACTTTTGTCTGCTTATCATGAACTATGAATATCATAAGAACAGAGTATTTTCTCTGTATTCCCATTTTATAGCACATGCCTGGTTCAGTAAGTAATGAATTGAGACTTCGATGCATTAATCTTGTGTTGGTATTTTCTTTTTCCAACACAGAAGGGCATGAGTGAGAAGTTCACTTTGGTGTCTCTGTGTGTTTTAAAATAAAACCAACAGGGTTGCATGGGTGGCTTAGTTCATTAAGCGACTGACTCTTGATTTCAGCTCAGGTCATGATCTCAGGGTTTTGAGATCGAGCTCTGTATGGGGCTCTGTGCTCAGGAGGAGTTTGCTTGAGATTCTCTCCCTCTCCCTTTGCCCCTCCTCTGCCCCAGCTTGTGAATGCATTCTCTTGCTAAAATAAATATTTATTTTGTGGATAAAATTTATTTATGGATAAATAAAATAATTTATTTATGGATAAAATTTACTTATGGATAAATCTTTTTTTTCCCCCCTGCTTGTGTTCTAAAAAATAAATCTTTAGAATTTTTTTGTAAAAAAAAAAAAAAGATTTCGGGGTGCCTGGGTGGCTCAGTGGGTTAAGCCTCTGCCTTCGGCTTGGGTCATGATCTCAGGGTCCTGGAATCGAGTGCCACATCAGACTCTCTGCTCGGCGGGGAGCCTGCTTCCCCCTCTCTGCCTGCCTCTCTGCCTACTTGTGATCTCTCTCTCTGTGTCAAATAAATAAATAAAATCTAAAAAAAAAAAAGATTTCATGTGCTTTTCATGTGCTTATTATAAGGCCATTGGTATATATTTCTTTGGAGAAATGCCTATGCAAATCCTTTGCCATTTTAAAAATTGTCTTTTTATTGTTGAATTATAAGAGTTTCTGTATATTTTGGATACTAGTCTCATCAGATAAGTGATTTGCAGATATTTTCTCTGAGTTTTTGGATCTTTTTTTAAAATAAATTCTTTTTTTTTTTAAGATTTTATTTATTTATTTCAGAGAGACACAGAGAGAGAGAGAGAGAGAGAGAGAGAGCGCAAGCGAGCATGAGTGGGGGAGAGGGGCAGAAGAGAGAACTAAGCTCCCGGCTGAGCAGGGAGCCCAAAATGAGGGGCTCGATCCCAGGGCCCGAGCCGAAGGCAGACACTTAACCCACTGAGCCACCCAGATGCCCCACTTTTTTTTTTTTTTTTAAAGATTATTTATTTATTTGACAGAGAGAGCACAAGTAGGCTGAGTGGCAGGCAGAACGAGAGGGAGTAGCAGGCTCCCTGCTGAGCAGAGAGCCTGATTCCAGGCTTGATCCCAGGAC
This sequence comes from Enhydra lutris kenyoni, assembly GCF_002288905.1. Taxonomy (NCBI): domain Eukaryota; kingdom Metazoa; phylum Chordata; class Mammalia; order Carnivora; family Mustelidae; genus Enhydra; species Enhydra lutris. The sequence continues at coordinate 2,956,616 of NW_019154122.1, forward strand.
CCTTGCATCATGACCTTGAGCCAAAGGTGATGCTTAACTGACTGAGCCACTCAGGCACCCCTGAATTTTTGGATCTATTTGCCTAAAATTCATTGCCTACCTCCTATGTCTACATGATATAGGAGAACTAGAGGTCCTAAAAAAGCATATGTTGAGTGAAGGAATTGCTGTACTACAGGTAGCACTGGATTTCTGCATTGTAGAGGCCTTGGGTATAAGAAAGATAGCATTTGACTGGGAATTAGGAAAATTTGGGTTTTAGTCCTAGCGTTGCTATAGCCAGATAGTTTGACCTTGGGATATAATGTATTTCTCAGTTTCCTCACCTGTAAAGTGAACGATTTGGACTAGGTAGTCTTACAGTCATCACTAAAGTTGTATGAGTTGTTACGGTCCTTGGGGACATGTGTTATAGGTCAAATTAGACTGTCTCATTTGTTCTTAATACAGAACTCTCATGTATGCTGTTACTTTTGCTAGAAAATTTATTTTCTTCTCTTCAATCAAGAACCCTGTCTTTCAGGGCACCTGGGTGGCTCAGTGGGTTGGGCCTCTGCCTTTGACTCAGGTCATGATCCCAGTGTCCTGGGATTGAACCCCGCATCAGGCTCTCAGCTCACAGGGAGCCTGCTTCCCCTCCTCTCTCTCTGCCTGCCTCTCTGCCTACTTGTGATCTCTCTCTATCAAATAAATAAATAGAATCTCCGATTTTAGAGGTTTAAAAGAAAAAACAACCCTGTCTTTAAAACTTATAGTAAATTCTGACCAGCTCCAGTCATATAAATAAACCTGGATTTTTATTAAAGAATTTATAGCTAAAAGAGACCCTTAAAATTCTTTTAAACCCAGTATTCTTTATTATAAGTGATGAATTAGAGGCATAGAATAGTTAGGGCCGTTGATTTAATATCACATTTGCTGAGTGTCTGCTACGAACCTGGTTCAGGCTGTATAACTAGTTGGTGGCAGAATTGAGATGAAACAGATCTTCTGGACTCTGTTTGGTATTTCTGGTACACCACTTTGCCATGGATTACTAAATTACAGTCTGGTTAAGAGTAGTATCAGGAATTTGCCAGTGTTTCAGCTAAGGTTTATAATAATTTGCCTCCAAATTCTGATCTTTAATTAATTTGTGGCATTAAGTGGGATTGACATATATTTTTTACGTATTTTAGGTATAAGTTGATGGATAGTTTTAATTTTTAATTATTTTTTTGTTCAAGGACCTATTTTCAGCCTTAGAGAGAATTATATGTAGCTCTAAGGTCTCCCGTTGGCTGCCTGTGATTTTATTATAACAATTCCAGTCCAACACTGTTGGTGTTATACTGTCCCTGCCCATGGTGTCTCTGGTCACTGACTCTTGATGAAAATGATTGATTGATTGATTGGTTTTTAAGATTATTTATTTATTTATTTGAGAGAGATCGAGAGAGCATGAGACGGGGAAAGGGCGAGAGGGAGAAGCAGATGAGCAGGAAGCCTGATGCGGTACTTGATCCTGGACATGACCTGAGCCGAAAGGCAGTCGCTTAACCAACTGAGCCACCCAGGCGCCCCTGATGGAAAGGATTTATATTGGAATTGTGCCTGGTCCTAACCACCTGTTCCTGTTAATGTGGGTTTTCCAGTTCTTCAGTGGGATATGCAACGTCACTGGAATCACAAATACAGTTCTCTTGAAAAATCTCAAGCCTCTACCTAACTAACCTTGCCCCATAAATAGGTACTAGTGTGGGCTGGTGGAATTATTTGAGTGGGAGCATAGCGTATTCCCAAGGAGCCTGCAGTTACTTATGTGCAGTGTCAAAACTCAGAAAGCACTTAAATGAAAAACCTGATTCAGTTGATAGCAAAATCTGACCTGAACTAAAGTGAGGCTTTTTTTTTTTTTTTTTTAAAGATTTTATTTATTTGACAGAGACACAATGAGAAAGGGAACATAAGCAGGGTAAGTGGGAGAGGGAGGAGCATGCTTCCTGGCTGAGCAGGGAGCCCGATGTGGGGCTTGATCCCAGGACCCTGGGTTCATGACCTGAGCTAAAGGCAGACACTTAATGACCGAGCCACACCCAGGTGCCCCTAAAGTGAGGCTATTTATGATGTTTGTTTATCCCACTTAGTATGAGTATTCATATATATATGAACACACACACACACACACACACATTGTTTTTTTTAAAATAAACTCTACCCCCAGTGTGGGATCTCAACCTCACAACCCCGAGATCAAGAGAGGCATGCTCTACTGACTGAGCCAGCCAGGTGCCCAAGGATTATTCATATATTTAAGCTGTGGAAATACTGATGTGTTTGCCTATAGCATATTGCCCTGATCCCTATTACATTATCTTTCCAAAATCTAAAAAATCCTGAATTCCAAAATATATTTAGCCCTAAACAAGGGACTATAGATCTATATTTTTTTTGTTGTTGGTAGTTCCTTGTTATGTGGATGCTTCTTCTTCTTTTCTTTTCTTTTTTTTTTTTTAAGACTTTATTTATTTATTTGACAGACAGAGATCACAAGTAGGCAGAGAGAGAGAGGAAGAGAAGCAGGCTTCCCACTGAGTGGAGAGCCTGATGCGGGGCTCGATCCTAGGACCCTGTGATCATGACCTGAGCTGAAGGCAGAGGCTTTAACCCACTGAGCCACCCAGGTGCCCCATGTGGATTCTTCTTGAAATAAACCCCAAGGGGGGTGAATTTTTGTACTGGGCCTTTATTGGGCAGTTAATTTCCACTACTTTTCTTTGTTTTTCAAAAGAACATTGCTGTGCCTCCTATTCATTAGTATTGCTGAAGGAGTTTTCTCTTACTCTTTAAAAGTTTTATGGTTTCGGAGCGCCTGTGTGGCTCAGTGGGTTAAAGCCTCTGCCTTGGCTCAGGCCCTGATCCTAGGGTGCTGGGATCAAGCCCCGCTTCGGGCTCTCTGCTTAGCAGGGGGCCTGTTTACCCCCCTCTCTCTGCCTGCCTCTCTGCTTACTTGTGATCTCTGCCTGTCAAATAAATAAATAAAATCTTAAAAAATATATATATATAAAATAAAGTTTTATGGTTTTTTTTCTCTTCAATATTTTTTTTTTTAAATTTCTAAACTTATTGAACAATAGAGTGGATAGTATTATGAACTTTCACCTATATCAGTGGTTCTCAAATTGTGATTTACAGATCCCTGGGGGTCCCCAAGACTGCTTAAGGGGATCTGCAAGGTCAGAACTGTTTTCATAATAATACTAAGACATCATTTGCCTTTTTCACTGTGGTGATATTTGTACTGATTATGCCAAAGCAGTCAATGGTGGATAAAACTGTTGGTGCCTTAGCACAAATCAAGGTAGTGGTATCGAATTGTATTAGTAATAATTATGCTTGTGACACACTTGGAGTAAAATAACAAATATCCGTTTCATTTAAGAATGTTCTTGGGGTGCTTGGGTGGCTCAGTCAATTAAGCTTCTGCCTTCAGCTCAGGTCATGATCCCAGGGTCCTGGGATCGAGCCATCCTTCAGGCTTCCTGCTCAGTCGGGAGCCTGCATCTCCCTCTCCCTCTGCCTGCCGCTCCCCCTGCTTGTGCTCTCTCTCTCTCTCTTTCTCTATCTCTGTCAAATAAATAAATAAAATATTTTAAAAAATGTTCTTGATGAAGCAGTAAAAAGTACTAATTTTATTCAAGTTTGGCTTCTGAGTACACATCTTTTTATTTATTCCATGTGTTGAAATGGGGTGAAATACTTCTGCATATCAGGATATAGTGTTTATTTGAAGAGTTGGTTGTTTGAGTTGCAAGCTAAACCTCTTCTTTCATGAAACATAATTTTTACTTGGAAGAATGAGTGACAAACTGAAAGTTACTCAAATTTGGGTATTTGGGTGATTTTTGGAAATGAGTGAGATGAAGTTCGCCACTTCAAGGAAGACAACCAAAAGTACCTGTGGCCAATGATAAAATTTTAGATTTCAAGCAAAAATTAGAATTTTGTAACCTATATCTGTCACTGTGAGCTTTTCAGCTTCCTAATACTTAGTCTTTTTTGATGGAATTGGTAGTTTCTTAACAATAGTGATTTTTTGATACTGTACAATGAAATGTGTCAACATTTTAAGATCTGCATATCTGTCAACTTAGTGAACCAGTATTCACTGGTCACACCTAACCCTCGGTTGTGTTTTTAGTGTTCCTTCCCCTGGGGCCTGTCCCTCAAGCCCTCCAACTGGGGAAGCCTGAGTCACACCCCATGAGTCCACCTGCCACCCAGGAGGAAACCGTGCCTTTTGGAGCTGCGGAAAACCCTCAGAGCGAGAGAAACCTTCATGCCCCCACTGAGGCCATCCCCAAATTCCGCGCCACACCGGCGGAAAAGTCGGAGGCTGACGCCCAGCCACAACTCCTCCCTCAACTGCTCCGGGAAAGCTCCCCCGTGCAGGGGCCCTCGGGTGGGCAGCGTAGTCTCGGCCGGTTTTCCGGATGGCTGCGACAAGCACCGAGCGAGAAATCGCTCTAGCCCATGGGGGCAGTGTGGTCTGAATCGCCACCCAGCGCCGGCCAGTTCTCACGAGCGTTCTGCCCAAATCCATACCGATTTGGGAGATTTGAGGGAGGGCTTGTGGCTGGGTGTCAGCCTCCGAGGTTTCAGCCCAGTGTGGCGCTGATGGTGGGGGATGGCCTCGTGGCGGGGGCATGCAGGTGTCTCCCGCGCTGAGGGTTTTCTGCTGCTCCGAAAGGCACGGTTTCCACTTACGTGGCAGGAGGACTCATGGGGCATGTTTCAGGGTTCCCCCAGTTGAGGGCTCGAGGGACAGGGCCCTGGGAAAGGAAGACTGAAAAACCAAGCAAGGGTTAGGGCCCGAGCTTGGGGCACAGCAGGCCCCATCTGCCAGCATCAGGGAGGTTACCCCAGGAGGCTGAGTAGCAGGCGGCGTTGACCTCGCATGCGCCTGACTCACTGAGGGCTTTCTGCCAGGGTTGGAGCCGGGACAACTGGGGATCCCAGGCCAGGCCCAGGAGGAGACCCTGCAGACGTGTGTCGCAGGAAGCGAGTTTGCCGGGGATTTTCCGGCCAATTCTCACGAGTGTTCTGCCCAAATCGATATCGATTTCGAGCAGAACGCTCGAAATGATCAAGGTATGATTTTTTTTTTGAAGATTTTATTTATTTATTTGACAGATCACAAGTAGGCAGAGAGGCAGGCAGAGAGAGAGAGGAGGAAGCAGGCTCCCCACTGAGCAGAGAGCCGGATGTGGGGCTGGATCCCAGGACCCTGGGATCATGACCTGAGCTGAAGGCAGAGGCTATAACCCACTGAGCCACCCAGGCACCCCAAGGTATGATTTTATTAAAAGATCCATTCGAAGTGCAAGAAAGACCAATGGATTTTAATGTAACAACATATGAAAAGTTCCTATGGATATGCTTCAGATTCCATATTACAACTAACCTGCGAGAAACTACTGCTTGTCAAGTTATGGTGTAGTGTTATAGAAGAATATCTCTCTCATCATCTCAAAAGGCTGTCAAGGCACTCTTTTTTCAAGTACATAGTATGTGAAGTTATTATTTTCTTCTCATACAACAAAATGCCGTATTATAAGCATGATGTAGAAACAGGTGTGATACTGCAACAGAGGTTAAAAAGATTTGCAGAAGTGCAAAACCAATGCCACTCTTCTTACAAATTTTTTTGATTTTGGAAAATTACTTTTCATAAAAATGTTACTTATGGTAATATATAATGAGTTTATTGTAATTTGAAAATTAATACCTGTTTTAAAATTTTCTGTTTTAATTTTTTATATGGCAAATCTAGATTCATATAAATAAAAGCCCTTTGGGGTCTTCAGGAATTTTTAAGAGTGCAAAGGAGTCCTGAGATCAAAACTTTGAGAACTACTAATCTAGATTCATGATTGTTGCTTTTTAGTCATAATTGCTTTTTTCTGTTTGTCTATTTCTTTCTGAAACATTTGAAAGCAAGTTGCGTACATCATAGCCTGTAACCACTAAATAATTCTGCATTCAGTTTTGATACAATATTGTCTAATTTTCCTATTCAGATATCCCAGTTGTTCCATAAATATTCTTTATTGCTTCCCCTCCCCTTTAGACGCCAAGGATTTCTGTTTTTTTTTTCTTTTTTTCTTTTTTATTTATTTATTTATTTTTAAAAGATTTTATTTATTTATTTGAGAGCGAGACAGTGAGAGAGAGCATGAGGGAGGAGAAGGTCAGAGGGAGAAGCAGACTCCCCATGGAGCTGGGAGCCCGATGTGGGACTCGATCCTGGGACCCCGGGATCATGACCTGAGCCGAAGGCAGTCGTCCAACCAACTGAGCCACCCAGGCGTCCCATGTTTTTTTCTTTTTTTTTTAAATTATTTTTATTAACATATAATGTATTATTTGCTCCAGGGGCACAGGTCTGTGAATTTTAAGGCTTACACATTTCATAGCACTCACCATATCACATACCCTCCCCAATGTCCATAACCCAGCCACTGTCTCTATACCCCTCTAGCCCCCAGCAGCCGTCAGTCTGTTTAGTGAGATTAAGAGTCTCTTATGGTTTGTCTCCCTCCTGATCCCATCTTGTTTTTTCCTTCTCTACCCATCTTGCTTCTAAAATTCCTCATATCAGAGAGATCATATGATAATTGTCTTTCTCTGATTGACTTATTTCGCTCAGCATAATACCCTCTAGTTCCATCCATGTCATTGGAAATAGCAAGATTTCATTTCTTTTGATGGCTGCATAGTATTCTATTATTCTGTTGTGTATATATACCACATCTTCTTTATCCATTCATCTGCTGATGGACATCTAGGTTCTTCCCATAGTTTGGCTATTGTGGACATTGCTGCTATAAACATTCGGGTGTACGTGCCCCTTCAGATCACTACATTTGTATCTTTAGGGTAAATACCCAGTAGTGTGATTGCTGGGTCGTAGGGTAGCTCTATTTTCAACTTTTTGAGGAACCTTCATGCTGTTTTCCAGAGTGGCTGCACCAGCTTGCATTCCCACCAACAGTGTAGGAGGGTTCCCCTTTCTCCGCATCCTTGCCAACATCTGTCGTTTCCTGACTTGTTAATTTTAGCCATTCTGACTGGTGTGAAGTGTTATTTCATTGTGGTTTTGATATGTATTTCCCTGATGCCAAGTGATGTGGAGCACTTTTTCATGTGTCTGTTGGCCATCTGGATGTCTTCTTTGCAGAAATGTCTGTTCCTGTCCTCTGCCCATTTCTTGATTGGATTATTTGTTCTTTGGGTGTTGTTTGATAAGTTCTTTATAGATTTTGGATACTAGCCCTTTATCTGCTATGTCATTTGCAAATATCTTCTCCCATTCTGTCAGTTGTCTTTTGGTTTTGTTGACTGTTCCTTTGCTGTGCAGAAGCTTTTGATCTTGATGAAGTCCCAGCAGTTCATTTTTGCCCTTGCTTCCCCTGCCTTTGGTGATGTTTCTAGGAAGAAGTTGCTGCGGCTGAGGTGGAAGAGGCTGCTGCCTGTGTTCTCAAGGATTTTAATGGATTCTTGTCTCACATTGAGGTCTTTCATCCATTTTGAGTCTATTTTTTGTCTGTGGTATAAAGCAATGGTCCAGTTTCATTTTTCTGCATATGGCTGTCCAATTTTCCCAACACCATTTGTTGAAGAGACTGTCTTTTTACCATTGGACATTCTTTCCTGCTTTGTCAAAGATTAGTTGACCATAGAGTTGAGGGTCTATTTCTGGGCTCTCTATTCTGTTCCATTGATCTGGTGTCTGTTTTTGTGCCAGTACCATACAGTCTTGATGATTACAGCTTTGTAATAGAGCTTGAAGTCTGAAATTGTGATCCCACCAACTTTTGGCTTACAGTTTTCAACATTCCCCTGACTATTCGGGGTCTTTTCTGTTCCATATAAATTTTAGGATTATTTGTTCCATTTCTTTGAAAAAAATGGATGGTATTTTGATGGGGATTGCATTACATGTGTAGATTGCTTTCAGGATCATAGACATTTTCACAATATTTGTTCTTCCAATCTATGAGCATGGAACGTTTTTCCATTTCTTTGTGTCTTCCTCAATTTCTTTCATGAGTACTTTATAGTTTTCTCAGTACAGATTCTTTGCCTCTTTGGTTGGGTTTATTCCTAGGTATCTTATGGTTTTGGGTGCAATTGTAAATAGGATTGACTCCTTAATTTCTCTTTCTTCTGCTTTGCTATTGGTGTACAGAAATGCAACTGATTTCTGTGCATTGATTTTATATCCTGACACTTTACTGAATTCCTGTAGGAGTTCTAGCAGTTTTGGAGTGGAGTCTTTTGGGTTTTCTACATAAAGTATTGTATCATCTGCAAAGAGTGAGAGTTTGACTTCTTCTTTGCTCATTTGGATGCCTTTTATTTCTTTTTGTTGTCTGATTGCTGAGGCTGGGACTTCTACTACTATGTTGAATAGCAGTGGTGTTAGTGGGCATCCCTGCCATGTTCCTGACATGGAGAGCCTGGGTAAAGCTCTCAGGTTTTCCCTATTGAGAATGATACTCACTGTGGGTTTTTCATAGATGACTTTGATGGTATTGAGGTATGTACCCTCTATCCCTACACTTTGAAGAGTTTTGATCAAGAAAGGATGCTATACTTTGTCAAATGCTTTTTCAGCATCTACTGAGAGTATCATACGGCTCTTGTTCTTTCTTTTCTTTTCTTTTTGTTCTTTCTTTTATTAATGTATTGTATCACATTGATTGATTTGCAGATGTTAAACCAGCCTTGCAGCCCAGGAATAAATCCCACTTGGTCATGGTGAATAATCCTTTTAATGTACTCTTGGATCCTGTTGGCTAGTATTTTGGTGAGAATTTTCGAGTCTGTGTTCATCAAGGTTATTGGTCTGTAATTCTCCTTTTTGATGGGGTCTTTGTCAGGTTTTGGGATCAAGGTAATGCTGGCCTCATGAAATGAGTTTGGAAGTTTCCCTTCCATTTCTATTTTTTGTAACAGTTTCAGGAGACTGAGTATTAATTCTTTTTTAAACATTTGGTAGAATTACCCTGGGAAGCTGTCTGGCCCTGGGCTCTTGTTTGTTGGGAGATTTTTGATGACTGTTTCAATCTCCTTACTGGTTATGGGTCTGTTCAGGTTTTCTATTTCTTGGTTCAGTTTTCATAGTTTATACGTCTCTAGGAATGCATCCATTTCTTCCAGATTGTCAAATTTGCTGGCGTATAGTTGCTCATAATATGTTCTTAAAATTGTTTGTATTTCTTTGGTGTTGGTTGTGATCTCTTCTTTTTCTTCCATGATTTTATTTATTTGGGTCCTTTCTCTTTTCTTTTTGATAAGTCTGGCGAGGTGTTTATCAATTTTATTTATTCTTTCAAAGAACCATCTCTTTTGTTGATTTGTTCTACTGTTCTTTTGGTTTCTGTTTCATTGGTTGCTGCTCTGATCTTTATTATTTCTCTTCTTTTGCTGGGTTCAGGCTTTCTTTGCTGTTCTTTCTCCAGCTCCTTTAGGTGTAGGGTTAGGTTGTGTACTTGAGACCTTTCTTGTTTCTTGAGAAAGGCTTGTATCGCTGTGTACTTTCCTCTCAGGACCGCCTTTGCTGTGTCCCACAGATTTTGAACAGTTGTGTTTTCATTTTCATTTGTTTTCATGAATTTTTAAAATTCTTTAATTTCCTGGTTGACCCATTCATTCTGTAGTAGAATGGTCTTTAACTTCCATGTATTTGGGTTCTTTCCAACTTTCCTCTTGTGATTGAGTTCTAGCTTCAGAGCATTGTGGTCTGAAAATATGCAGGGAATGATCCCAGTCTTTTGGTATGGGTTGAGACCTGATTTGTGACCCAGGATGTGATCTATTCTGGAGAATGTTCCATGTGCATTAGAGAAGAATGTGTATTCTGTTGCTTTGGGATGGAATGTTCTGAATATATCTTTGATGTCCATCTGGTCCAGTGTGTCATTTAAGGCCTTTATTTCCTTGTTGATCTTTTGCTTGGATGAGCTGTTCATTTTAGTGAGGGAGGTGTTAAAATCCCCTACTATTACTGTATTATTGTTGATGTCTTTCTTTGATTTTATTTAATTGGTTTATATAGTTGGCTGTTCCCGTGTTAGGGGCAGAGATACTTAAAATTGTTAGATCTTCTTGTTGGACAGACTCTTTAAGTATGATATAGTGTCCTTCCTCATCTCTTATTATAGTCTTTGGCTTAAAAATCTAATTTATCTGATACAAGGATTGTCACCCCAGCTCTCTTTTGATGTCCATTAGCACCCCCTCACTTTAAATCTGGAGGTGTCTTTGGATCTAAAATGAGTTTCTTGTAGACAGCATATTGATGGGTCTTGCTTTTTTATCCATTCTGTGTCTTTTGATTGGTGCATTTAGCCCATTTACATTCAGGCTGACTATTGAAAGATATGAATTTAGTGTCGTTGTATTGCCTGTAAGGTGGCTGTTACTGTATATTGTCTCTGTACCTTCCTGGTCTTCTACTTTTAGACTCTCTCTTTGCTTAGAGAACCCCTCTCAATATTTCCTGTAGGGGTGGTTTGGTGTTTGCAAATTCTTTTAATTTTTGTTTGTCCTGGAAGCTTTTTATCTCTCCTTCCATTTTCAATGATAGCCTAGCTGGATATAGTATTCTTGACTGCACATTTTTCCATTTAGTGTTCTGAATATATCATGCCAGTTCTTTCTGGCCTGCCAGGTCTCTGTGAATAAGTCTGCTGCCAGTCTAATATTTCTACCATTGTATGTTACAGACTTCTTGTCCCAAGCTACTTTCATGATTTTCTCTTTGTCATTAAGACTTGTAAGTTTTACTATTAGGTGATGGGGTGTGGACCTAATTTTATTGATTTTGAGGGGAGTTCTCTGTGCCTGGTGCATTTTGATGCTTGTTCCCTTTGCCATATTAGGGAAATTCTCTACTATAATTTGCTCCAATATACCTTTTGCCCCCCTCTCTCTTTCTTCTTTCTGGAATCCTGATTATTCTAATATTGTTTCGTCTTATGGTATCACTTATCTCTCATTCTCCCCTCATGGTCCAGTAGCTATTTGACTGTCTTTTGCTCAGCTGCTTTATTCTCCGTCATTTGGTCTTCTGTATCACTCATTCTCTCTTCTGCCTCATTTATTCTAGCAGTAAGAGCCTCCATTTTTTATTGCACCTCATTTATAGCTTTTTTATTTCAACTTTGTTAGATTTTAATTCTTTTATTTCTCCAGAAAGGGCTTTTATTTCTCCAGACAGTGTTTCTCTAATGTCTTCCATACCTTTTTGAGCCTAGCTAGCACCTTGAGAATCGTTCTAAACTCTAGATCTGACATATTACCAATGTCAGTGTTGATTAGGTCCCTAGCCATTGGTACTGCCTTTTGTTCCTTTTTTTTTGTGGTGAGTTTTTCCACCTTGTCATTTTATCCTAGCTCTGGAGTTCTGCTGTTGTCCTTTATTGGTGATCTTGATCTTGGCTGGATGTTCTTGCTGATCTACTGGGGGAGGGGCCTGTGGCAGTGATTCTCAGGTGTCTTTGCCTGAGGTGGAATTGCACCACCCTTGCCAGGGGCCAGGCCAAGTAATCTGCTTGGGTTTGCTCTAGGCAGCTTTTGTTCCCTGAACACTTTCCATAGAGCTTTGGAGGACGGAAATGAAGATGGCGGCCTCCCAATCTCCAGCCTGGAGGAGCCGAGAGCTCAGGGCCCCACTCCTCAGTGCACCTTCAGAAAAAAGCAGTCAATCCCTCCCATCTCTCTGGCCTCTGGCCGTGCTCTGTGCTCACCTGGACTGTGAGCAAGCATTTCTGTCTCTGGTGCACAGCCCCACTGAAAGTCTCCAAGGCCAGCAGATTCCTGCTGCACGTTCCTGTGCCCTTCCTCCTGGAGGAGGAAGGAAGGGGCCTCTCAGGATCTGCCACTTGTGGGGTCCCTGCTCAAAGAGCAGTGGTATGACTGTGCCTTGGATCACGGTTTAAGGTAAACCCGATCTGAAAGCTCACTCCTCGGCTCTGTCTCTGCCGCTGGCTTCCCCGCTCCAATACCTGGCAGCTCTGTCACCCTCAGACACCCCTGATCTTTCTGTGACCCTGCAGGACCCGAGACCACACTGTCCCCGTGAAGGCTCCACCCCCATTTAGCCTCTGGAGCGATGTCCCTCAGTGGAGCAGACTTCTAAAAGTTCTGATTTTGTGCTCTGCTGCTCTACCACTTGCCGAGAGACAAGCCCCCCCACCCCCCACTCCCACCGTGGTCTATCTTCCCATTGCTTTGGATTTACTTTTCCGCATGTCCTAACTTTCAGAAAGTGGTCAATTTTCTGTTCCTACAATTGCTGTTCTTCTCTTCTATCTCCTGTTGAGTTTGTAGGTGTTCGGAATGGTTTGATAACTATCTAGCTGAACTCCTGGGACCTGACGTCATTTCAGTCTGCTACTTCTCTGCCCTCTTGACCCCCCCCTCCTCCACTTCAAGGATTTCTTGTTACATTTGGTCCTCATGTCCATTTTAATCTGGAGTGGAGGTTGGCAAACTTTTTCTATGAAGGACCAGATAGTAAAACTTTTTGGCTTTGTGAGCCATACTATCTCTTGAAGAGAAAAGCACCCATAGACAATATGTAAATGAATAGGCATGGCTGTACTCTGGTAAAAGTTTAGTTTGAAGACCCTGATCTAGAAAATCTCCACTCTTAACTTTGGTGTGTGTCTTTAATAACACTTTCTCTTTTGAAGAGTCCAGGCCAGTTAAAATATCCCATAAGTTGGATTTGTCTGATTGTTTTCTCATGCTGAGATGCAGGGTGCACATTTTGGTAAGAAATAGTACATAGATGATGCTGTGAGGTTCCCTTTATATCATATTGGGAGGCACATAATGTTACTCTGCTTCATTATAGTTGATGGTAAATTTGACCTCTTCATTAAAAGGTACTTACCTCCCTTTTGTAAGTAATCAGGGGCGTGACTTTGAGACATTGTGAATATCTTTTTCTCCTACCCAGTGGTTTTAGCTTTCACTAATGGTCCTTTTCTGAGTCGGTTATTACATTGGTGGTTGTGATTATAGTTCTTAACATCTGCTTGAGTAACAATAGCAATAAAAAACAAATTGTATTTTCAGAATAGTACTCGTGAGCTTATTTAGAAAGCCCTATTAATATATGTATATTGTTACTGTGATTCTGTGGTTTCGTTTCCCATCACAGACTGTCTCCCCAGGAGGGTGAGGCTGAAGGATTGGGTCTGCACATGTTGTACTGAATAGCTGCTTTCTAGAATCAGGGTTCTAAAATATAGTATCTTCTTCTGAGCCCAAGGCTGCTTAAGAAGGACCTGGCCTAGTCTTCACTGAAAGTTGTCTCTGCCATGGCTAGTTTTTCCGCTTCCTTACCTCTTGTCAGTATTTCACGTGTTTAGTAGTTCCATTCGTGGATCCTATAGTACTGTCTTGATCAATTTTTGTCTAGTTAAACGTTAAAGCTTGTGCCAAAACCCAAGTAGTTACAACTTAGAAAAAAAATTTTTAAGAGGAACATTTTTCCTCACTACCTTTTTTTTTTTTTAAGATTTTATTTATTTATTTGACAGAGGGAGATCACAAGTAGGCAGAGAAGCAGACAGAGAGAGAGGAGGAAGCAGCCTCCCCCGCTGAGCAGAGAGCCCGATGTGGTGCTCGATCCCAGGATCGAGCCGAAAGCAGAGGCTTTAACCCACTGAGCCACCCAGGCACCCCTCCTCACTACCTTCTTATGAAAAATTTTGAATTTATAGAGAAAGCTGATAATCTAAAAAATACTTATACTTTTTAGCTGGATTCAATAATTGTTAACTGTTTGCCTTATCGTATTTATGTAATACATGTTTGTATATACAAATATTTTTTTCTTAACTATTTGATAACTGCAGATGTTTAACTCCCTAGAATAAGGATACTCTATTACATAACCACTATGCTGTCATCACACCTGACAAAAGTATGTTTCTAATATATAACATCAGTTCATATTCTGATGTTTCCAGATATCTCAAGGTTGTCTTTCATAGCTGTTGTTTGAGAAATATTCTCTTGAAGAACAGTAATTGATGGGAGATTGACCTATAATTGAGCAGTGAAGTGCTCTATGTAGTCTCTGACAGAAAAATGACCACAAGTTTGCGTGGTGCCCTGCAGGTAGCTGCAATTAGTTGGATTTCATTGGTCAATAAAATGAGGTCATCTGATTGCAGGGGAGGAGGTTCAGGGCTCCTTTAGCTTATTATGGTCAAGGGTTGGACCTTCCAGCATGTCCGTGAACATGACAAATTGAAAATGAGAATGATGTCTAGCCTAGTGCGTGGCTCATAGTAGGTATTTAATGAGTGTTTGTTGACTTAATTGAAGATGTAATTGTAAGCATGTGCCAGAAGACTATAATTGAGCATTTATTTCAGTGCATTTAGTGTCCGTTAGGTGTTTGCAGGAGATAAAGAAGTAGAAAAATGGTATTCGTGCTCTTGTGGGAACTTTACAGTATCAGATGAGAGGAAATACTCTTTTTCCTTAAAGGGATCTTTACTGAATAACTGTTACATTTGTAACATCGTACTGGTGGGAGTATAAAGGAATGACAAGTGTATACTAACCTGGAGGACTTTTGCATAATAGTTGGAGTGATGTGGTATAAACACACAGAAAGGGGCACCCGGGTGGCCCAGATGGTTAAGCATCTGCTTTCAGCTCAGTCTGTGATCCTAGGGTCTTGGGATCCGCGTGGGGCACCCTGCTCAGTGGGGAGTCTGCTTCTCCTTCTCCCTCTGCCCGTCCCCACTCATGCTCCCCCCCCTCAAATAAGTAAAATCTTTATGCGCGTGCGCGCGCGCGCGCACACACACACACACACACACACACCACACGTGAGTGTATTATAAGAGAACGATACCTCTATCATGGTAGTTTATGCTTATATGCTAGACAGCAGTAGGTGCTCAGAAAGGGAAGAATTAATGAGTAGCATATGGGAGAGTTCCACCGAAGAGGACATGGCATTGAATTGTTTCTTGAACAGATTTGATGAGATGGAAGAGGAGATGATGGCCATTCTGGGCAGGGGAGATGTCCAGGCAAAGGTATAACATGAAGGAATTTGTCCTCAGGAAATTATGAGTAGATCAGTCTGTGCAGGGAAAAGGAAAAGAGAATGACTGGCGTGCCAGGGCCTCAAGTGACAGGTAGGAATTTAGGCTTCAGTTTTCAGCTGTAATGGGTGCTCCTCGGAAATCTTATTTGTGCATTAGTGCCTTGTACTCTGAATCTGTTAATCAACTAATACTTATTGCTATGATGTGCATTGTATTCTTTGAAATTCTAACAGCCTTGATCACTTGCAGATGTAAAATTGTGATTCTGGCACATGGTTTGTATGTAGATATAGAAACAGATGCAGAAAATCAATGAGCTAGGGAATAAAATTCTTTTAAGTGGTCTTTCTTCCTTGGGACAGTTTGGTGGGGTGGGTATTTGTATCCCTAGTAGGTGCTGAGTAGTTGGAGGATTTTGTTGCTGAGAGATGGATTAGGGAAAGTGTTGAAACTGTAAGAAAAGCTATGCCGATGTTAAAATTGCAAGTTTGCAAGATTCCAAATCTCATTGTCATCTTTATAATTTAGATTTTGATAAGGCAGTGGTTACTTTTATGTTTGAGGGCCAAAAATAAGAGAATGTGAGTCCAAGGGTGAGATTTTCTTATCTTGATCATTATTTAAAAATACAGCCGTCTGGGGGCCTCTCGGGGGCACAGTTGGTTAAGCTTCTGACTCTTGGTTCTGGCTCAGGTCCTGATCTCAGGGTCTTGATACTGAGCCCCCTTTGGGCTGTGCATCTGCTTGAGACTCTCTTTCTCCCTTTGCCCCTCCCCCACCTCTACAAGAAATAAATCTTAAAAAAAATACAACCACATACAATCCAGATAGCTCCTTAACTAATTAACTAACTCACTCTCTGTCTCACCTACCAAACCTCACTGGTTTAAGAAGGATTTTATCATTTCTTAACCAATCTCAGCCATGTCATTGATAAACGTACTTTATGACATTAACTAGGACTAAAGCTATATAGTCTTTTATTTAAGATTAAAATATTTAAGATTATTGAAATCTTTTTCTGTATTCTGCTTATTTTCTCTTTAGCTAATGGAGGACTAAGCCAGTATATAGACTTAGGCTGTGATAGTGTTTATTGGCTGTTCCTAAGAGTCATCGCTTTTATAAGCTGGAAGAAATCATCTAGACTCTGGTTGTAATCACTCTGGTTTATAGATATGATTTATCTGAATAGATAAGTGCCTTAGCATGAAAGGAAGGAATTATTTGGATACAGAGGAACCCAGGCTCCCCATCCCTCTTCCCTCTGTACATTATGGTGAGATCATTCATGGTCCTTCTCAAAACAAAACAATATATTGATGTTTATGTCCCAGTTCTTTGCCGTTGAGAGACTTAATGGTACAGCTGGAGAAGTAGGACTTCACATCCTTTCCTTTTTTTTCTTTTTTATTATAGTCCCTATGCTGTACTTTTTATCCCCATGATTTATTCTATAACTGGAAATTTACTTATTTTATAGTGTCACCTATTTCTCCACCCCGTCCCCTCTGGCAATCACTAGTTTATTGTTCGTATTTACGAGTCAGTTTCTTTTTGTTGTTTGTTTGTTTTTTAGATTCCACATGTAAGTGAGATCACATGGTATTTGTCTTTATCTGACTTATTTCACTTAACATAGTACTCTCTAGGTCACATCCTTTCTTTAGGAAAGTTTAGGACTAGTTGGAGTTTAGGACATTTACCTCTTACATTGCTTCCACACGTGGTAGAACTTTAACGCTAGCCTTATAGGTTGAGTCATATCAGATTTTTATTCTGCTGTCAAGGTTCAGATCACAGTAATAATTATCTCTGTGTAACACCTTACAGTTTATGAAGTTTTTTTTTTTTTTTTTTAAGATTTTTATTTATTTATTTGACAGAGATCACAGGCAGGCAGAGAGGCAGGCAGAGAGAGAGGAAGAAGCAGGCTCCCCGCTGAGCAGAGAGCCCGATGTGGGGCTCGATCCCAGGACCCCGGGATCACGACCCGAGCCGAAGGCAGAGGCTTTAACCCACTGAGCCACCCAGGCGCCCCATGAAGTGTTTTTATAAACATTATCACACTTAGATTTTAGGGCACTACTGTTGGGTGGGGAGGCAAGAGGATTTATCACTGTTTTATAGCTGAAACAGCTGAAACTTGAACTCCTATTTTATTTCATGTCTGCTCTGAATGTACTAAACGACATCGCTTTTATGATTTCACTTGCTTTATATCCAGATTTCCATAGTAATGAATTATGTTTTGATAGGTTCCATTTTGGAATAACTGAAAAAACTATGTTTTCCATTACTTATTCAAAGGGAGTTGAATGAACATGATTCTTTTTTTTTTTTTTTTTAACCAAAGTTGGACTGAAGAATTTGATCTTAGGCAGAATTCAGCAAACTTTTATCAAATGTGCTCTATATGCCAGGCTTAGTGCAGGGGGGTGGGAGACGATGGGGGGAGCCTGAGGGATGAAAGTGTTAAAATGAAAAAAGCAAGAATTTAAAGTCAAGTAGACTTGAATTCAGAACCTAACCTGCTACTATTTTATTATTTTAAATACTTTATTTATTTGGTGGTGGGAGAGAGTGAGTGAGCAAGCAAGAAAGCATGAATGGGGGGCAGAGAGAGAGAGAGAGGGAGAAGCAGACTCTCTGCTAAGCTTGACACAGGGCTTGATCTCAGGATCCTGGACTCATGACCTGAGCCAAAGACAAGACACTTAATCCACTGATCCACCCAGGCCCCCCCTGCTACTTTTTCATTACTTTTAAATTATTTAACTCCTTGGAATTTCAAGTTCCTAATGTATAAAATGGGGATAATAATACCTATTTTGTAGGATTGTTCTGAGGATTACGGTAATGTATATGAACCACTTGGTATAGTCTGTCTTTAACAAGTCATTATGGCCTTTAAACAAAAGAAGAGGCAAATGTGTGTGGTGAGAGATAGCTACGTCTTGACAGCAAGTGTTTGGCTGACCTAATGCAGAATCGGGTGAAGTATGTTTGGCTGCCAACATACCATGTTCTTCTTTTGTGAAACATGCATCTCTCACACTGGTGTTTGCCAACATTGCATTTGACTTCTCACATAGTAAAAGCCAAGTCATTCCTATGGAATATAAGTCATTTGGAAACATCTGTAGGCTGGACCTTTAAACCTCTGTTGCAGTTCAGTTGGCGGGGGGTGGGGGGGTGGGGGGCGGGAATCTCACATTACCATAGGGCGGTGAAAGTCGTGTGGCAGGCTGTCCTTCTGGGCTGTCACCAGATTCAGCTTCTTGAGCGAGGTATCCATCTTAAGGGTGACACTGCTGGCAGTGCTTATGGAAGGCAAACTGAATGGTTTGAAAGACCAGTAACTTATTTTGATTTCTGAAATGGTGTTTTATTCATTTGTAAACATTTATTGAGCACCTACTCTATGTCAGGTACTATTCTGGGTGCTGGGAATACAGTGGTGGTCGTGGGGAAAGCCCTTTTTCTAGTAGAGCTTATGATTTAGTAAGGGAGAGTGTAAATAAAATGTAAAATTCAATGAATCTCCGGTAATGCTAAGTACCATGAAGAGAAATAGAACAGAAGAAGCAAGGACCAAGTTAGAGACGGGATGCTTATTTTTAGAGAGGATCTCACTTTAGATAGGATGGAATGGAAGACTTTTCTGAGAAGTAACACACAGTTGAGAATGAAGCCAGTGAGTGACCATTCAAGAAAACGAGCCCAAATGGTATGTCTCAGTAATCCTTTAGAAGGGTCTTTGGTATGAGGAGTGGAGGTGGCAATGGCTTTGGAAGTTGCTTTAGGAGGTGGAAGGGGGATTACCTTATTAAAGTGCTTAAAATCAGCCCATATTGATTCTCAGTATGGGAGGGAGTAGGTCTGGTACTGTTGAAAATCACTTGGGTGTCCTCGGAACACACAATGTAGGTTACACCTCCCAGAAAATGTACATTTAGGTGTCCAGGAGAGCTAACAATGTCATTCTTCCTCACAGTATTTGAAAAAGCATAGTCTTTGGACCTTTTGTATCAAAATACAAATGCTAATCTATGGGCTTTACAACAGATCCAATTAGTGAGAATATTGGAGAATGGTCCCAGGGAATCTGCATTTTTAACAAGTAATTCCATATCCATACTGAGGTTTGAAAATTACTGTGTAATCTTGTTGATAGAAATCTTCTTTATCCAAGGCTAAGTGGGTGGGCAGGCAAGTACTTGTTTATTTAAGATTCGTTACTTTTCATAATTTACATTGAGCTTGCATTTCCTTTCGCATTGATTCCGTTGTTGGCTTTAATCTCTGATACACTGTAGCCTCTGTATTAAGAAGTCTTGTTGACGAGCCAGCAGAAAACTGACCTGGTCCTCTTTGCTTACATTATTTGGCGTTTTCAGCACCAGCCTTATCCCTGGGAAGGCGAGGTCTCTGAAAGGGGAATGCTGGCGTGGCTGTGTGACGGAGATGCTGTAGGAAAAAGCCTGCTGACGCGCAGACGTTTTGTCTTGTTTTGTTTTCTGTTAATTGAACATTCTAGTTATTTACTTGTGATTAAGCGTTTTACATTTTTTCATAGGTCTTTAACATGTAACTGCTCAATCAAAGGGAACATAGAGAATGAGGATATTGGGAAAGTATTTAATATATTTAGTGGTAGACACTCAATAAATACTCAGTTTGATTTTACTGGAGGGGCTGGAAGCAATCAGCAGGGGCAAATTTAAACCATCTGTAGATGGTCAAACCAGATCCTTGAAGGCGTCACAGCCAACATTCTAGTGGGCACACTGTTGAAGAAAGTATGCACTGTTCCGCCATGTTGAATTTTAGTGGCGCCCTTGGTGTTTACTGTCAGGTTGTGGGAAGGCTAGCTTCAAGCCTCTGCAGTGCCCATCTCCAGGCTGGTGGCCCAGCTTAAGACTTTTGTACCTTGCCTCTTGGGTACTATAGTGGTTACAGTCTTTCTGTGGCAGGGGCCTCTTGGACAGAGGTGGAGCCTTCTAGAGCTTGAAAGGGACTTCGAATGAATGAAAGTCTGTATTTTTTTTTATCTTCCTGTTAAAGAAACCAAGATTCAGAGAATCAAAATTTCTCCAAGGCCTAGAGACTGGGTACTAGAATATGAAGTCTGGTAATGTAGTTCCCTTCAGTAGGGCCACCCAGTTGAGTCATCTTTTTAAATGTGTCTCTTCCTTCAAGGGCTGTTCCCATTCTGCTTTGGGGTTCTTGTAGCCCTTCCATTGTAGCGGTTGGTTGTTTTTGACTTTGCCTGGTCAGTGATTGGGAGGCCCAGGGAAGGTGTAGGTGGGAATTTATATCTTGCTTCTTAGTAAAAATTATGTAATGTTGAAGAGACAAGCTCTTGAAATTAAGGCGTGTGGAGAAACTGGCCCTGAATCTCACCACAAAGCAGCAGAGGAGAGGAGAGTTCACGGAGCTGTTCTCGGAGCTGTTCTCTTTGATTAGAGCCATAGATTTGCTTGCTTTTCCCTCCCTTTCGTTAGCCACTTGACTCCCATAAACTCAGTCTTAGGAATAGGTATGGGGGTGGCTTAAGGGGTTTAAGTTGGGATGCTGGACACCTAGCTTTTAGGTCCGGTTTTGCTCCAAGCCTCCATTTTCCTCTTTGCACCTTATTTCCCCTGTCCTTAAAATGAAAGGCTGGGTAATTGATCCTCAAAGATCTTTTTAGCGCTGATATTCTTTGATTTCATGAATCCTGGAAGGTTCTGACGCTGGTCTATGAAGGGCCACAACTTACAGTTTGCTTTGACACAGGGCATAGATTCTGTATAGGAACTTTACCATAGTGTATGGGGGTGTGTGTCTCAAGCTTAATCCCACCCCCCCCCCAGTAGGAACGTTTCTGAGAGAGTGGATTTTCTAGATAAGCCAGTTTTGTTTTTGTTTTTTGTTTTTAGAGAGAATGTAAAAGGTTAAACCAGGAGTGAAACAAGACTTGAAGTTGGATCTGTGGGGAGTATATTAATGTTTATCCCAAGTAACTGTTCTTGACTAGCCAGTGCTTTGTTCAGACCATGCAGGGTGGCATAGTACTGTGGCATTCTTCTGATGCTATTGCAGAGAACAAGGGGCTATAAGGAAGTTCAAAGTCCACAGTTAGTTTCCACCTTTGGAAGAGGCGGGCCAGCTTACCTCAGGGCGCAGCGGGAGGGAGAGCTACTGTGGACAGGATTTTTAGCTTCTGTCTGACCTCCCACTTCCTAGTGAAATGATTTGAGCCCCTCCCTCAGCTCTAGAAAATCTGTGGCTTAAGCTTGGCTTGTTCAGCTTAAATTATAGAGTTTGTTCCCCCTAAAAATGTCACGTCAACCCGAGGACAGCTTAATGATTCTTGTAGGGTACTCAGAGCTCCTTGGGGATGAGTCTGTCCCCAGAGCAGGCTTGATGGTTGTGTTGTAAGGACCTCAAGCCAGATATAGTTTGACTCTGTACTGGAAACCATTCACCTCGTGCTTTCTCCTTCCCAGTGGGTGGGGTTCCCTCCAGTCCTGCTTGAATGAAAAGCGTTTAGCTGACTTCCTGCTCATGCCCTATCTTGTCCTTCATTTTTTTCTTTGCTTTTCATTATTTGCTGCAGCGGAGCCCATCGGTTGGGGCTTAACACAAGGCAGTAAGTAGCCTCCAAGCTTTGTACGTGCTTGTAACTGGAAACAAACTTTAAAAGCTTGAGTTCAGGTGAAGGAGTTTAGGTCTCTTGCTTTGTGCAGGGGATTAGGGTGAGGAGTGGGGCAGATGGAGAGGTGGGCAGATGGGGCTCCGAGAAAACACTCTAGGTGAGGGATTTGAGGAAATGGAGCTTTGCGTGGGTGACAGGGCAAAAGCACTTGAGGAATGCTCCTGTTTGAGACATAAGCTATTTTTAGTTTGCAGAATAAGAGTAGTTTCACCAGCATAGTAGAATCTTTGGTCATGTTTATAACTTAAATTAATCAGTTTAGGCTGTGCCAGAGAAGTGTCAGGTGGCATGCTAATTTCCTCCTGTGTTTAGCTCTGCCTGGCTTATTAACTCTCTAGTCCTGTGGCTGGGCCTCAGGGCATGTGAGTGGGGAATAACTGGAGGGAGGGGGAGAGCTGTTGCTGATTGAGATGTTCCTCTAGGCGAGAGAACCTATAAGCTAGCCGCTGCCCCCCCCCAGTGCACGAACTGGGGCTGTAGGTCTCTGTGAAGATGTAATGTGGTGCTTAAATTTAGAGCGATCCCTTATGGGACCCCAAGCATGACCTTGGGTGGAACTGCCTTAGAATCTGATTTGCTTTTTTTCCAGTTAACTTGGTGTTCTGTGTCCATCTTTCTTGGTCCTTAGTTATTTTATTCTGTCTTAAGTGATTTTTAATGGGCTTTAAGTTATTTATTTAGTGTACTTTTATTCAGCACCTCTAAAATGTGTGCCTGGCATTATTGTAGTGCTAAGTGTCCTTTGATCTTTGCTTCTTTGAGAATCTAGATTCTATATGTGTTGTTCTGTTGAAAAAGGTCAGCCTGTTCATTACATAAAGTAGTTTAATTTTTAATTTTGGGTAAGGCAGTTTATGTCAATTACTGGGACACAAAAACATGTTTAGTGGTCTGATTTTGGGTACAATGTGCTCATTTAGAGAAGCGGGACGTTCCTAACTGGAAGACAGGACCTTTGCTCTGTGAGAATTCTCAGTGGTATGGAGAAAACATAACAGTCCGAGTTAGTGAGAAAATACTGGAGCAAGTACAGACTGAATCAGCTGTGCTTGGCTGGCGGATACCCTTAGTGCGGCAGGGCTCTCGGGTCAGCAGGGTTTAGAGCTTCCCATTGGAGCAAATTTTGCTCTGATTTCTTTAGCTTTATACACGGAGGTTAGCCAGCAGCTTTTGACAAAAAAGTGTGGCTGTTTGTAGTCTTGGGATTTTTCTCCCTGGACTGGCCTTATTTTTTTGCTTAAAACATAAGTAATCTGTAGGGGCCCCTGGGTTACTCAGTTGATGAAGTGTCTGATTCTTGATTTCTGTTCAGGTCATGACATCAGGGTTGTAAGATCAAATTCCTTGTGGGGCTCCCTACTGGTGGTGGAGACTGCTTAAGATTTTCTCCCACTGTCCCTCCCTCCCTCTCCCCCCCAAAAAAATTTAAAAAAAAATCTGTATAACTGATTCTCATGGGGATAAGGAAGACTTAAGAGATAGTTAGCTTAATAAAGCAAAGCTGATAGTAGACTGATCTATCGGGGAGACTGGGGAAGTGGAATTGGTGATGTTCCTGTTTCTCATTCTGGGCACTGAAGACAGGGGCTGCCTATGAAAGCCTTCCTTTAGAAGCTTTCAGCTTGCCTTAGGTTAGCAAATTGTTTAAATTATGAACCTGTTTCCTCATGTATAAAATGGGTTTGATAATACCGCCTCATAGAGTTGTGAGAATTATTTGGGTATATGGGAATGAAAGTGCTTTGAACTATGAAATAAGGTATAAGCATTAGGTATTAGTGTTAGTAGACATTATTTTTTAGGGAGGAAGAAGCATGGGCTTTTGAGGCCTCTGGCAGGACATCTTGGGGAGCCTTTCTGATGATTCTGGGCATCCTAGAATCTGGTCTTCCTTTAGTTGGTGTTAATAAAGAAAATAATATTCAATGTTATTACTCATTGTTACATGTGGGAGATGAATTGTTCTTCCTTATGCAAGTACACCTGTGCTTGTAAGAAAATAAATATAGGCATTTCTCGTAGTGTTAACTATTTAGCCATTGAGCAGTTCCTGAACTATTCCTATGTGCCAAGTTCTATGCATGTGCTTGGATTTGGAGATGAAATACTATAATCTTGGCTTTTTAAGAGCTCACAGTTCGGTGGGGGGAGATAAACAAGTAGATAATTACAATATAGGATGGTAAGTGCTATCTACGTAGGAGGCAATCCTACCGTCTTCCAAAGGGGCCTGTTCTTACTTGATTCCTCTCACCCTCCTCTCCAGACTGTTTAAAAGCTGTACGAAATCATAGGGAGGCCTGGAGAGATGAAGCAGTTTGCCTAAGGTCATACCCATAGCCAGCTGGTAGTGAAGCTAGAACTAAAATGGGAATTGTGAAATTCATTCTCCTACAACTTTGTTCTTAGTTCCATTCACACTGACCTCCATTTTTCCTCCCTTGCCCTAGATCCCTCCTCTTCTCAAAGAGGTAACTCTGTATGTCCTCTCTGCTCCACCATCTTTTCAAGCTTCTGTTCTTACTACCTTGTCTCACAGTTCTACTGAAATGAAAAGAGGAAGCCTTGGGAGTCTTAAGTTTGAGCTTGCTGAGGTAGAAGAATGGTCCTTACTTGGGCGGCACATTAGAATTGGTTACAGAGCTTTTATAAAATACTGATACCTAGGATTCTGATTTTTACTTCCAGATTTGTTTGCTCATTATTGAGATAATTTTAGCTTAATGTTCCATAAAGGGAATAAATACACGAATTAGAAATTATCTCTTTCTCAGAAGACATAAGATTACTTTTTTTTCCCCTCATAATTTCTCAGGTCACTGAACTTGTCCCAGTCTGCAGTAGCTCAAGAAAGTTTGAAACCTCTGTTGTTGCCAAGGTTCTAGAAGCAGACTCATTTAAAAATTTTTTTTAAAGATTTTATTTATTTAAAGAGAGAGTGTATGCATGATTGGGGTGAGGGAGAGAGGGAGAGAGAGAATCTTAAGCAGCTCCATGCCCAGCAGCTCAGTCTCACAATCCCGAGATCATGACCCAGGCTAAAATCAGGAGTCAGATGCTTCACTGAGTGAACCACCCAGGTGTCCCAATACTCAATGGATTTTTATATAAGGATACTGTCATGGAAAGGCTGCTCACGTCAAGATATGCATCAGGTCAAGATAGAGAATATTTTCAGAACTTCAGAAACTTTCCTTGTGTTTCTTCCTCATGGGTACTGGCTGCCCAAGTAACCACTTATTGTGACTTCTGTCTCCATTGATTAGTTCTGTGTATTCTTGAGTTTTGTGTAATAGAATATAAATAAAATCAGTATGCACTCTTTGGGGTTTTTTTGCTCAACATTGTGTCTGGGTGTTGGATATCCATCCATGTTGTATGTAGGAGTATGTAATGTTTCATTGTTTGGGTGTGCCACAAGGATTATTCTACTGTTGATGGGCATTTGGGATCTTTTCTTTTTTAAGATTTTATTTATTTATTTGAGATAGAGCGAGTGTGAGCGAGAGCGAACAGGAGCTGAGGGGAGGGGTAGAGGGAGAGGGAGAAGGAGGCTCCCTGCTGAGCCCAACCAGGAGTTCAATCCCAGGACCCGGGGATCACATCTGAGCTGAAAGCAGATGCTTAACTGACTGAGCCATCCAGGCGCCCCAGACGTTTGGGATCTTAACAGTTTGGGCTCTATGACAAAGTTGCCATGGATACTGGAAGTCTTTTGGTGGATGTATGCACTCACCTCTCTTGGGTGTATACCTAGGAATAAAATTCTGGGTCATATGTCAGCTCTGGTAAATATTGTTAAAGAGTTTGATTGTACTAGATGTTAGCATTCAAAAAAATTTTTTTTTTTTAAGTAGGCTCCATGCCCAGTATGGAACTCAGTGTAGAACTTGAACTCATAACCCTGAGATCAAGCCCCTAGCCAAGATCCAGACTTGAGCTGAGATCAAGAGTCAAATGGTTAACAGACTGAGCCACCCAGGTGCACCTCGATTTAATTAACTAATTAATTAATTAATTAAATTAATTATTTGACACAGAGAGACAGTGCGAGAGGGAATACAAGCAGGGGAAGCGGGAGAGGGAGAAGCAGGCTTCCCTCGGAGCAGGGAGCCTGATGTTGGGCTCCATCCCAGGACACTGGGATCATGACCTGAGCCAAAGGCAGATGCTTAATGACTGAGCCACCCAGGAGCCCCCAATTTTTTTTTATTATGAGAAATTTCAAACATTCATAAAAGGAGGGAGGCTAATATAGTGAACCTACATAAATCTGTATTCAGTAATTTTCAAGATTTTGTTACATTTGTTTCATTTCTGTTCTTTTTAATGTGTTAAAGAATTTTAAAGCAAATCCCAGAAATCATGTCATTTTACCCCTACGCACTTTAAAAAAAAAAGATTTTATTTATTTTATTTATTAGAGAGAACGCATGTTTGGGGAGGGGCAGAAGAGGGAGGGAGAGGGACAAGCAGATTTCGTGGACACAGGGCTTGATCTCACAACCCTGATATCATGATTTGAGCAGAAGAGTTGGACACAACCAGCTGAGCCACCCAGGTGCCTCACCCCTACACACTTTTATATACATCTTTAAAGATTTTTATTTATTTATTTGACAGACAGAGATCACAAGTATGCAGAGAGGCAGGCGGAGAAAGAGAGGGCTAAGCAGGCTCCCTGCTGAGCAGAGAGCCTGATGCGGGGCTGGATCCCAGGACCCTGGAATCATACCCTGAGCCGAAGGCAGAGGCTTTAACCCACTGAGCCACCCAGGTGCCCCTATGTACATCTTTAAATATGGACATTTTCTTACATAACCATAATGCCATTATCACATTTAATGAAATTAACAGGTGCTTAATAATATCTAGATAAGATCATAATCAGATTTCCTTGATAGTCTCGAAAACGTCTTTGCAGTTAGTTAGGGTAAGGCTCTGACCAGCCACACAGTATTATGTTTCCTAAGTTTCTTTGTAGATTCCTTCTTCTTCTGATCCCCCTTTTTCATATCATTGACTCATTGTAGAAATTGAGTCGGTTGCCAGACAGTAATGATATTTTTAAAAGCTCCTAGGTTTTTCTAATAATTAGCCAAGGTTGAAAACCCGTCGGAGTATAAGTCTCAGAACTGTTCTTTTAGGGAGAAGTGAAGGCTTAGGGGCTAGAATATAGTCATGAAGTTCTCATTTCTCTGTCCTGATTTTACTTTGTGCTGTGAATCTTCTTCTTTAGTAGGAACTTCAAAGGTTGATTCTCTAACCTAAGAATCAGAGACTGACATGAAAAAGAAAAAATTATGTCTTCCCTCTTGATTCTTTTCTTGTAGAACTGTTGATCACGAGGGTTTTTTTTGTTGTTGTTCTTTTTTAATTAGCTGAACACAATTGGAAGTTGGAAAATAGGTCATTCATGGCGATTGAAAGAAAACTTTAAGGGAAAGAAATTAAGTCTATACATAGCACGTGGAGGAAATGTTAAAACACCCACGAAGGTGGGAGGCTGGAGTGTCCCAGGGCAGGCCACAGTGAATCACAGCAGGGGTGGTTTCCCATACCAGGAAGACCTAGGGTGATTCCTTCTAGTTTGTGCCAAGCATCTTCTAGCAATTAGCCACTGTATCACTCCATCCTCTTTACCTATCTGGGCCAAATTGTGCTAATAATCTTAAGTAATTCATCAGCTCTAAGTGCTCAACAGGGTTTTTGTGGGAAAGTTGTTAATGCTGGTCACTGGCATGGACTGGCATATCCAGTATAGGAAACCTGCGGAACATCAGAGTGGCTGTATCGAAGGCTTTGAGGTACTTTGGGATTAGTACCTAATCCTAGATTGTCATAACTAGAAGGCCCTTCCTTGGGCTCTTGGATTCTGCCCAACCCCTCCCCTTTCTTAGGTTTTTCTGTTAGAGAAAATTTCAAATTTATACAAAAGGAGACTTCATAATGGGACTTCCATGGACCCACCCCCCAGTTTCAGCAGTTAGGAGCTCATGCCCAATCTTGTTTCATCCATACCCTTATCCACTTAACCCCATTCTGTATTGTTCTGAAGCAGATTCTAGACATTGTATCATTTTATCTGTAAGCGTTTCATTACATATCTTTAGAAGTTAAGGGCTTCTTAAAATAATTTAAAAAAACCCTACAATTTTAATAATCACAAAAAAACTTAAGAATTCTTTAATATCATCAAATACCCAGTCACTCAGATTTTTGTTTTCTCATCAATGATTCTCATTTGTTTTTTATGGTTTGGTCTGAATCAGGACCCAGTTAAGATCCGTGCATTGTGATTGGTCTGTATGTCTTTTTTCTTTTTTTTTTTTTAGATTTTTTTTTTTTTTTAATTTATTCATGTGACAGACAGAGATCACAAGCAGGCAGAGAGGTAGGCAGAAAGAGAGAATGAGAGGGGGAAGCAGGCTCCCTGCTGAGCAGAGAGCCTGATGCGGGGCTCTATCCCAGGACCCTGGGATCATGACCTGAGCCAAAGGCAGAGGCTTTAACCCACTGAGCCACCCAGGTGCCCCAGGTCTGTATGTATTTTTAAAGAATCTTTTAATCCATAGGTTCTCTCTCCACATCCCCTCCCTTTTTTATTAAAAAAAAAAAAAAATTCTTTTTAAAGATTTTAGTTATTTATTTTAAAGAGAGAAAGTGCTAGCTGGGGTGCCTGAGTGGCTCAGTTGGTTAAGCGACTGCCTTCAGCTCAGGTCATGATTCCAGAGTCCCAGGATCCAGTCCTGCATCAGGCTCCCTGCTCGGCAATGAGTCTGCTTCTCCCTCTGACTTTTCCCCTTTTGTGCTCTCTCTCTCATTCTCTTCCTCTCAGGTCCTCTCAAATAAATAAATAAAATCTTAAAAAAAAAAAAAAAAAAGTGCTAGCTAGAGGAGGGGCGGAGAGAGAGGAAAAGAATTTCAAGCACACTCCTTGCCCAGCGCAGAGCTTAATGCAGGGCTAGATCCTGTAACCTGGAGACCATGACCCAAGGTGAAACCAAGAGTTGGATCTTAATATACTCCCAGGTGCCCCCCCACCCTTAATATACAGGGTATGTTAGTTATATGTTGAAGCATAAAACAATACACATTTATTATATCAGTTTCTGTAGGTTAGGAAGGCAGGCATGGTTTTAGCTGGATCGCCTGCTTTAAGGTCTCACACAGGCTATGATCAAGACGTCAGCCATCAAGGTGTGACTGAGGAAGGGCCAGCTTCAAGTTCACTCAGAGGTGGTTGGCAGGATTCGGGTCCTTGTGGCTGGATTGAGGGCCTCAAACTCTTGCTGCTTGATAGATGGAGGCCACCTTCAGTTCCTTGCCATCGGGGCCTCTCCATAGCAGCTAGTTTCATCGAAGCGAGAGATGGTAAAAGAGAGAAAGTGCCAGCAAGAAGGAATTCAGTCTTTTATAACCTAGTCTTGGAAATGACATCTCATAATTCTTGCCATGTTCTTGTCGTTAGAAGTCAGTCATGAGGCCTAGACCAATCTCAAGGGGGAGGAGCCCACATAGAAACGGACACTAGCAGATGGAGATCATTGGGAGCCATTTTAGGAGACTGCCCATCTGGGCACCTGGTGGCTCAGGTGGTTAAGCCACTGCCTTTGTCTCAGGTCATGATCCTGGAGTCCCAGGATCAAGCCCCGAATCAGGCTCCCTGCTCTGCCAGGAGTCTGCTTCTCCCTTTGAACCTGTCCCCTCTCATGCTCTCTCTTGCTCTCAAATAAATAAATAAATAAATAAAAGCCAACTTTAAAAAGTGGGGTGGGGGGCGCCTGGGTGGCTTAGTGGGTTAAGCCTCTGCCTTCAGCTCAGGTCATGATCCCAAGGTCCTGGGATCGAGCCCCACATTGGGCTCTCTGCTCGTCAGGGAGCCTGCTTCCTCCTCTTTCCCTCTGCCTGCCTCTCTGCCTACTTGTGATCTCTGTCAAATAGATAAATAAAGTCTTTAAAAAAAAAAAAAAGAGAGAGAGACTGCCCATCTTCTAGAGATAAACTCTGGAGTCCAGGTCTGCTGACTGTCGATATATTTGCCTTTTTACCATTTTTTAAAAAGATTTTATTTATTTATTTGACAGAGATCACAAGTAGGCAGAGAGGCAGGCAGAGAGAGAGGAAGGGGAAGCAGGCTCCCCGCTGAGCAGAGAGCCGGATGTGGGGCTTGATCCCACGGCCCTGGGATCATGACCTGAGCTGAAGGCAGAGGCTTAACCCACTGAGCCACTTAGGTGCCCCTTTACCATATATTTGATGCCACTGGGGACAACAAGGCCCCTCAACCTGTGGATTTCATTTGCTTCTATCTGTGTAATAACTCTGTGTATAACTCTCTTACGCAGTTTCCTTCTGTGACAGTGATAAATGTCATGTTTATAATTGTCAGTAACCAGAGCAAGTTGTTAAAAATCGTAGGTAGGGGGGCACCTGGGTGGCTCAGTGGGTTAAAGCCTCTGCCTTCGGCTCAGGTCATGATCTCAGGGTCCTGGGATCAAGCCCTACATAGGGCGCTCTGCTCTGCAGGGAGCCTGCTTCCTCCTCTCTCTCTCTCTCTCTGCTTGCCTCTCTGCCTACTTGTGATCTCTGTCAAATAAATAAATAAAATCTTAAAAAAAAAAAAATCTTAGGTAGGATAGGTCGATAGGGCTTTTTCACCTTGGCCAAGAAATAAGCCAGTCACCAGTCTTTAAAAAAAAATATTGACAATGTGTTTCACACTGTGCCAGGCCTGTAGAGGTACCAAAAAAGCATAAAAGAATAAGAGGGTAGTCTATAATTATTGTTTGGTATGGACAATAAGCACAAAAAATTAGAAATTAGCATTGAGTCAATCAGCCAATATTTTTGGAGCTCAGAGCTCTGTGTACAAAGTTCCATGTTAAGTGCTATGGAGAACATAAAGCTCAGACAACCTTCTGCTCTCTCTTTAGGAGATGGTATAAAATAAAGCTATCATGCAAAGTAGACTGGAAATTGCGCAAGTAGAGAGATAGCCAAAGTACTCTGGGAGCAAAGAATAGAGAGGCTTAGAATGTTAGAGCCACAAAGGGCCCTTAGAGAGCATCAAGGCCAGTGGTCTTTACCATTCTGGGGACATGGAGCCATTTAGTCAGAGAAATTAAAGAATCTTTGCTAAGAAAAGAGAATCAAGTGAAATTAGAAAGAATATGAATTTTTCAGGTGCTGGGATGGGAAAACTTGAAGTAGAAACAGGTAGCCATAGATCAGGAAACAGACTACTCCAGAACTGAGGACTTCCCTTCCTTCTTTCTTTTTCTTTCTTTCTTTCTTTCTTTTTTTTTTTTAAACATTTATTTATTTGTCAGAAAGGGTACAAGCAGGGGGAGGGGCAGCCAGAGGGAGAAGTAGGCTCCCCGCTGAGCAAGGATCCCGATGTGGGACTTGATCCCAGGACTCTGGGATTGTGATCCAAGCTGAAGACAGGTGCTTAACCGACTGAGCCACCCAGGCGTCCCAGGACTGAGGACTTTCTTAGTAACACACCTAAACTGGCCAAAGGTAGACAGTGCAGCTGTCTTGTGTACCTGTAATATAACAATAACCGTGTTTTATACGGACCAAAGTACTTCGACATATGTTATTTCATTTCATCCTTACAATTTTATATAGTCCAGATATATTGGTCATTCCTGTTTTACAAATGAGGAAACTTTTACTCAGAGAATTATAATAAACCACAAGGGTCACAGAGCCAGTACATGGGACGGATGGTTCTCAGGATTTCATTGCCCAGCATACCGCTCAGTACACGTGTGCTCTCGGTGTGCACGCTTTGTTCAGGGTGTAATACTGAAGATGCTGACTTGAGACTTGCTGGCAGGGAGGACTTCCGAAGAGGACAAGATACAGAGACACATGCAGGGCTACAAGAAGGAAACTTGGACCAGGGGTTGTGGCGAGATGCAGAGAACCGGGCGGGGGTGGCTGAGGTCTTCTGATGGGGGTGTCCTCCCTGCCCTTTCAGATGCTGCCTGGTGACGCCTCTGGCCCTGCCCGCCACTCTTAATACTTCTTTAAAATTATTTCTGCTGGAACTGGGCTAATGAATTTCTCAAGGTTCCTTTCCTTAGGGCTTCATGGTACACTTGGAGGGAAAGAGAAACTAAATAAAAATGTGCAGGGGATGTAACGCCTTATCAGAATGTGATGAGAAGAAAATCGGATTCACATTTGTAGAATACACTTTCTGCCAGGCCTCATGTGTGTACAGTCAAGGTGTATTTTCCTAAAACCCCGACATCAGCCCCGTGAAGTTTAGATATTATAATTTCTGTGTACACTCGCGGAACCTGAGATCGGGAAGTGGAATCACCTCAAGTGCTGTGTGACTGGATTGTAGGGGGACCGAGGTGGCCTGGCTTCCGAGACCATGTGGACTCTTTCCATTATAGTGTGTTGCCTGGGCGGCAGGCAAGGCAGAGGAGGAGTGTGCAATAGAGACAAAGGGAAGCTCTCTAGAGACTATATCTATCTATTTATACATATATATATATATGGAAAGAAATTTCTTGCTGGGGGTAGAAATAATGATGACTCCCCCAAAATGTACCTTGACATTAAAAGGGCAGAGCAAACCTAAACCCAGGCCCTCCAGTAATAAACAGCCACGTCTTCTGTTCCTGATACACCAAGGGAAAGTGTAGAGAAGGGCATTTTTATCTCCTGGTGTAGTGAGGAAGATGAGATATACGTGTGAAAAAGGGCTTCCAGATTGTTACTCTGCACATTTGGGAACCAGTCCAAGGCGAGTGGAATTCTAAGCTGAGGAAAAAGGCTCGAAGCCTTTGGGTTACTTGCAGCCACCAGGACTTACTTGCCTCTCGTACATGAGGCAAGTGCCCCCTTTAAGCAGAAATAGACGAAACCAGGTGTCCTCCACCCCGCATTCTCTCGAATCCATCTTCACTTGAAATAGCCGAACTTCTCTGTATTCACTGCTGCCCTCCACCTAGCCCGTCCCAGGGAGCTTTCTTTTTTTTTTTTTTTTTTTTTTTAAGATTTTATTTATTTATTTGAGAGAGAATGAGTGAGAGAGAGCATGAGAGAGGAGAAGGTCAGAGGGAGAAGCAGACTCCCCAAGGAGCTGGGAGCCTGATGCGGGACTCGATCCTAGAAGTCTGGGATCATGACCTGAGCTGAAGGCAGTTGCTCAACCAACTGAGCCACCCAGGCGCCCCCAGGGAGCTTTCTGTCACTTCATTGTACACCTCTCAGTAAGGTCACTCATGACCTCCGTGAGGCCGAATTCAACAGATTTTTTTTTTGGTCATTTTCTCAGTGAAGTTGATGCTGTTGACCACGCCTTCCTTCCAGAAACACTCTCTTGTCTTGGCTCCGGTGACGTAACACTGTCCTAGTCTTCCTCCTACTTCTGGGCTGTGTTTGTAGGCTCATCCATTCTACAGCTATGAAGTATTCTACTGTCCCAGGCCCTCCTCTCTGCTCATAGTAGACACTCTGCCTCGGTGATCTCATCCGTCCCATCGGCTTTAGTAACCACACCTCTGGACGTGACTCATAAGTTTATATATTGGAGCCTGGATTGCTCCCCTGTGCTCCAGACCCATCTAGTTATTGTCAGCCAGGCCCGGTTCTAGGATGGAAAACCCCGGGGGATATAGTGATGAGATAGAGGGTGAGGGTAGGGGTGGGGAGAAAGAGACGAACAATGAGAGAGTAAACAAAATACCGGATAAGTTTAAGTGCTACAGGTGCACATGAACCCGTGTGATATGTTACAGGTGGAGAGCTACCTTACATTGTCAGGTCAAGTCTTCACAGAGGTGGCAGAATTTAAGCTGATGCTTCAGTGACCAAAAGGAGCCGGCTCTACAGAGGGAAGAGGGAACAGCTCATGCGAAGTCCCCAAGGCTGGAGTGGACACTGGGTGCGAGAAGCAGGAGGTGGGGAGGGACCTGGTGGGAGATGACGTCAGAGAGGTAGGTAAGGGCCATGTCCCACAGGACCTAGTAGACTCTGGTGAGGATTTTAGATTATTCTACGTGAAAGGGAAAGCTGTGAGAGGTGTTGTGTTATGGTTTTTTTTTTGGTTTCTTTTTTTTTTTTTTTTTTTTTAAAGATTCTATTTATTTATTTGACAGAGAGAAATCACAAGTAGGCAGAGAGGCAGGCAGAGAGAGAGGAGGAAGCAGGCTCCCTGCTGAGCAGAAAGCCCGATGCGGGGCTCGAACCCAGGACCTGGGATCATGACCTGAGCTGAAGGCAGCGGCTCAACCCACTGAGCCACTCAGGTGCCCCTGTTATGTTGTTTTTAAGCAGAATAGAGTCTTGACTATATCAGATATAGTCTATATCAGATCAAGACTCTGATTAAATGTTTATAAATTTAATTTGCCGCTATCTGGAGAGTGCCGTATATATAGGGGAGAGTTGGTAGCAGGGAGACTTAACGAAGCTGTTGCAGTAGGTAGGGTGCAAGTCCAGTAGCTTGGACCAGGGTGCCTAATAGGGGATGTAGAAAGCAGGGGGATAGGTTCAAGAAAATTTGGAAGTGGACTTGATAGGACCTGCTGATGGTTTGCAGGTGGGATGTTAGGGAAAGAGACCCCTGGCATGATGGGGTGTTTGGCCTGGGCAGTTGGGGGAATGGCGGTATTGGGAAGATGTAAAGAGGAATGAGTTTGGGGAAAGGAGGGTGGGGGGTAAATACCATCCAGAGTCTGAGAAGATATGGATATGGGATATCGTTTACACATCCAGGTAGAGAAGTCAGGAAGGCTGTCCAATATGCTTCTGGAATTCAGGGAGGTCATTGCCGGAGATAAAAATTTGGAGGTCATTGATACTAAAAATCATGGGATTGGAGGAGATTGCCCAAAGAAGGGAGGGTACAGGTAGAGAAGAGAGGCCTCGGGACTATCTCTGGCCAAGTAGAAGAGAAGGCAGGGTGGACTGAGGCTGACCTGTGGACTAGGAAGATCAAGAAAGTGTGATATCCTGGTACCAAGGAAGGAAGGAAGTGTTTCGATTGAGTGGTTATTTGTGTTAAATGCCATTTGGTGGGTAAGGAAGAGACCACATAGAATTTGGCAGTGTTGAGGGCTTTGGCCCTGATGAACAGTTTTTGAGGAGCGTTGAGGACAGGAGGCTGATTGGCGTGAACTGAGAATGAGGGGTGTGGAAGTGGAGAGCAGAGACCACTTGGTTTTGCTGTGAGAAGAAGCAGAGACACTGGGGCTGACCCAGCTGGAAGGAGGTGTGAGATCAAGGGAGAGTTTATTGTTTCTGTTTTTTTACTTTTTTTTTTTTTAAGATTTTATTTATTTATTTGACAGACAGAGATCACAAGTAGGCAGAGAGGCAGGCAGAGAGAGAGGGGGAAGCAGGCTCCCCGCAGAGCAGAGAGTCCTATGCGGGGCTTGATCCCAGGACTTTGGGATCATGACCCGAGCCAAAGGCAGAGGCTTTAACCCACTGAGCCACCCAGGTGCCCCAGTTTCTGTTTTTTTTTTTTTTAATTAATTATTTTTATTAACATATAATGTATTAGTTGCCCCGGGATACAGGTCTGTGAATCATCAGGCTTACATACTTCCCAGCACTCAACATAGCACATACCCTCCCCAATGTCCATCACCCAGCCACCTTCTCGACACCCTCCCTCCCCCCAGCAACCCTCAGTTTGTTTTGTGAGATTAAGAGTGTCTTAATGGTTTTTCTCCCTCCCGATCCCATCTTGTTTCATTTAAGATGAGAAATTCTAGAATCTCACTTTCCAAATGTGGCCTCTGGATTAATCTGGGAACCTGTTAGAAATACAGACCCTCGGGCCCCACCCCAGACCTACAGAGTCCGCGCCTGCACTTCAGGGCGACCCCCAGCTGATTTGGGTGCACTTTCAAGTTTGAGAAGCACTGTTCTAGAGTGTGGCTTCTCAAGCTATAGGTGCTGCAGGGCCAGTTAATTTTTTCCAATCTGGGACCTACATGTGGGACTACTGTGTGCATTTTGTCTGTAACTCACTCCCCGTGCGATGCACTGTGTGAGTTGATCAGACCCTCTCTGGTCCAGACCCTGTCTGAGAGGTCCTGGGCTCCTGTGCTTGGATGTCACTGCCAGGTCAGCTTGCTTCCCAGATGCCAGGTGCCTGTCTCCGTTCCGTATTCCCACTGGTAGGAGTCTGCGGGCCAGGGCTGGCCTGTGTACCGCATGCTTGTTGGGTAGGGGCATTTGAGAGTCTGCACGGGAGAAAAATAACGTACGCTAGCGGAGGACATTGCTTCTGAAGATAAGAGGGAACCTGATCCATCTTACACATGAAAAGTTGTATGTCATGTATCAGGGAAACATTTTCATTGTAACAATAGGGAAAGCAGAATGCTGGTGTATAGTTAGACTTGGAGTTAGGAGATGACTGGTCTGAGTGTTGTTGCCTCTTGGGGACAAAATTATTTAGCTGATAGGGGCTGGAGGTTTATTGAGAAAGAAAAAGATGTGCAAGAGTTATTTTGGGGGAGTCGCAGAGTGAACCTAGCAAGGGAAATGTGGTAGGATTGCTGGCAGTGTGGAGGGTTGTATTTGAGATTTGTGGTGATAAATTTAAAATGTGGGCACCTGGCTGGCTCGGTTGGTCGAGAATGCGACTCTTGATCTTAGGGTCATGGGTTCAAGCCCCACAATGGGCATGGAGCCTACTTAAATTTTTTTAAGTTGATGCCAATCAGTAGTTGGCATTTTCTCTAGAGACACAGCTTAGTTGGTAACTTAGCTGCTTTGGTGTGGGCCTGGAGAAGTGGTTAGTTTGGTTTAGTGAGAAGAAGTTTAATTAGTTGAATACTACGGTGAGGGCAAGGTATGAAAGATGTTTGCAAGGGACTGATTATGAGGGAAGTGAGCACATGAAGGGGGTAAGTAATACCATTAAATTACTTAACTTCTCTTTTATAAGATGGCGATAATAGTATGTTTCATAGAGCTGTTGTAAGGATTTAGTGAGTTCCTGCAAAGTGCCCAGAATGGGGCCTGGGGCACAGTAGGTGCTGAGTACCCCCGCGTGCGGTTAGCTCTTACCACCACTGTGCCTCCTGGCCCGGGAGCTGGCCTCCCTCTGCATCTTGGCACCATTCTTCTCTCCTTCCATCTGTGGTCCATACTGAAGCTGAAATGACCTTTTTGGAATGTACACACTTTACCCCTACTTAGCACTTAAATGACTTTCTGTAGCTCTGGATCGGGACCCAAATCCATGATTTGGTCTCCAAGTGCCTTGTGTGGCTCTCCATGCGTCTGCTTGTCCCCCCTTCGTCGTCATCCAGTTAGCTCCTGGGGTTCCCTGTGCTCCCTCTTCTACTTAGAAACTTCCTGACAACTCGTGGCAGCCTCTCAGACCTCTCTGTGAATGGGTCACCTTCTTTTAATTTACTCGTGTGATTCTTTAATCAGCGTTTCCCCGCTGCACTGTCCAGTAAACGGTGTGAAGACAGTTCTCTTCGTACTCCCCGTTTTATCCCCGGTGCTCACCTCAGAGCTTGATGCCTCGTTGCCAGTCAGCATCTGTGTGAGTACATGACTGAGTGAAAGAATGCACAAGCTACCCATCGGCCTCTTGTCTGTTGTGTGATGTTTGGGATGTGGATCAGGACTGACTTCCTTGAGGGTCAGAGCTCAGAGAGTCCTTGGGGAGGTGGTTTAATGCAGAGAAGAAAGCAAATCGTGGGTCAGAAATACCTAGGTGAGAGTCCACATACCAGCTACGTGACTTTGACTCTTTATTTCTTCCTCATTTATAAAATAATCATGGTGGTATTCACCTGAGGGGGCTCCTGTGAAGATTAAATTGGGTAATAAAAGCACTTTCTCAGTTTCTTACTCCTTAGGCTGGGGTTGTGACTCGCTGTTTACATTTGCCATTACCTGCCCTAATCCTTGTGGCCCCTTGATAGCCTAATTAAAGACTCCTAGGAGTGAAAAGGAGCCAGCGTGCTCTTCTGATTCAGCCTGCTTTCTAAAGCAGGTCTAAACCCAACAATTTTAGACATGTGGTTCTATTGCTAAGCCCCACAGACACGGGCTAATTGCAAGAAAGCCTGGTCTCAATTATAGCCTACTTGTTGGAAAAGGAAACGGCGGGCAGGTGGCGGTCCTTGAAGGCCCGCTTCTAAATTGATGTTCTAATCACAAGCTGGTCTTATCAATTGTTTATTAATAAGTGGTTCCAAAGTGTTTGGAAGTTCTTAAATCCTTTCTTTCTAATTTTAATCTCGTTTATACTCTTGGTTCTTTGTTAGGTGAAGTTTCTCTGGTAAGCTTGCTTTGGTTTCTTTGGTGAAGCTTGGAAATGGGATTACTGGATTCTAGTCCTGTCTGTTACGATAAAAGAGTCCCAGGTCTTAATCTGTTGTCTCATCTGTCATGTGCGGGATAAGAGTATCTGCCTTCTAGTCCCAAGAGTTACATGGATAAAAGAGTTATCCTGGGAGAGTCAGACATTATTATTATTATTTTAAATGTTTATTTATTTATTTATTTGAGAAAGAATATGTGAGTGGTGGAAAGGGGCAGAGGGAGATGGAGAGAGAAAGTCGAGCAGGCTCCGTGCTGAGCGTGGAGCCTGACACAGGGCTCGATCTCATGACCCTGAGATCATGTACCTGAGCCGAAACCAAGAGTCGGACGCTTGACCAATTGCACCACCCAGGGGGCCCAAATTGAACATTATTTTAGCAGACCTCCTTCATAGATAGGTATTGATCTCTGTTATTAATGTAAAATTTAAGAATTAATAACAAGACTGTTAATTTATTCTTTAAAAATGAGTAATCGTATAATCCTGAGGTATTCTAATAAGTCTTGTGACTTGGAATGTCACCACTTTTGCCTTTGGGACCTATTTATAATTTCTTCAAGGACACATGAAGATAGCATGTTAAAGATTCATACATGTTGTTATTGGAAAGGCCCTTAAATATCATTTTGTCTCGAGTGTTTTGTTCGGCTGATGAAACGGAGACCCAGATGAGTATAAAAGACTTGGGTGAACTTGACAGTGTGTCAGGTGGCTGTGAACTCCCTAGTCCAGGCTCCTCACCCTTTCTCCAGTTTCCCACTTGCTCGGGATTCTCCCGCCTCGTGGGCAGGTGGGATGGGGCGGAGGGAGCATTGAGCAAAAAGCAGGGCTTTCAGACCTGTCTTCTGCAGCCTGTGTTTTTCCCAAGTCTTGAACTCCAGCATGAAGTGACTTGAGTGATGCTGGTCAGGGATGGCGTTCAGGTTGAGCTGCTTCTACCAGCGGGGTGGCACTAGGTTGGCTCTCCCCGAGCTGCTGCCACTTTTCAGCCCCAGACCCAGTGACGGACGGGGCTCACTCCGTCCTGCCGTCAGCCTGTTTACGGGTTGGCTCTTTGGTGAAGAGATTGCAAAGGGCAGAAAAAACATAAAATCCCTCCTCGCTTTCTTTCCTGAACACTCCTGAGAACGCTCCCTCAACAATTCTAGCGGAAAAAATGATTGTCTCCTTGCTTTCTGCTTCTCAGCAGGCACAACGGGTCACCAGGTTGGACTCCTAGGACTGGGATAGTATGGCGCTCTCCGGTTTAAATTTTTATCCCGCCCTCTCATTTTCCACCTTCACCTTGGTTCCTGGCTCACATTTGGAAGACCTCAAAAAGTTATTGCATTGGTAAGGGGGTGACCTGCTGCAGCAGAATTGCTGGGGCGTAGTGTCTGCGTGATCCTTAGTTAGTCTGGTTCTCTCTGGTGACAGAAAGTCAAGGTGTCACTGTGTACACTCCGGTGAAGGGCTGAGGGGTGTTTCTTGTAGAGACTGTGGATAACCCAGAGTTTTTCAGTTTGGATAATTTCTCTTGATCTGCAAATATCATGGACTCTTTTCTCTGCCATCACCAACCTGTTCTTAAGCCCATTCAAGGATTTTGTGTGGCTGTTTCAGGTACTACATTTCTGTTCTGAAATCGCCATATTTCTTTTTTTTTTTTTTTTTTTTAATTTTTTTGACAGATCACAAGTAGGCAGAGAGGCAGGCA
The DNA here is from genome assembly GCF_002288905.1 of Enhydra lutris kenyoni. Taxonomy (NCBI): domain Eukaryota; kingdom Metazoa; phylum Chordata; class Mammalia; order Carnivora; family Mustelidae; genus Enhydra; species Enhydra lutris. Next base: position 2,996,476 of record NW_019154122.1, read on the forward strand.
GAGAGAGAGGGGGAAGCAGGCTCCCCGCTGAGCAGAGAGCCCGACGTGGGACTCAATCCCAGGACCCTGAGATCATGTCCCGAGCCAAAGGCAGAGGCTTAACCCACTGAGCCACTCAGGTGCCCCTGAAATCGCCACATTTCAAATAAAAATGTTTTCACTTCCTCTGCTTAGCTGTAATTGCTGCTTTAATATCCTTGTCTGGTAACTCCCATATTTGGATCATCTTGGAGTTGCCCTCTGCTAATGATCTTTTTCCTTGCGAATGGATGTAGTTTCTCTAGTTCTTCATGTAATCTGGGACTGTAGCCCGAACAGGAATGCATGTGGATGTTATGCTGGGGAGACCCTGATTTCTGGTGATGTTTTTATTTTAGCAGACAGTTACCTCTGCAGGGTCTGTCTCCCCTGTGGGGAGGGAGGTGTGCGCTCAAACCTTAGTCCAATGCTTCTGTCCTTGGCTGAAGTGCTGGAGTTCTGCCCTGCGCATGCACGGTTCCGGGCTCAGCTAGAGGTTTGGATGGAGTTCACACAGAGCGCCTGGGACTTTGCTTCTCTGGCCCTCTTCTTTCTTATTTCCTCTTACCTGTGGCTGCTCTGGACTCTGTCTGTGGTTCCTCCAGAGAGAAAGCCTGGGGTTTGTTTTTTGATTGGCTCTGCCGCCGGTCAGCCCTCTGATGAAAGCTCCGAACCTGGGGAACTGTCCCATCCCAGCCCCTTCTCCCAGTTTTTGACTCCTCTCCTAGATCTGCCAGACTTTGTTCACTTCAGATAGTTTTTTACATTTTATCCAGAGTTTATCGCTGTTATCTGTTGGAGGATCATACTGGAGCCAGAATTATCTAATAGCATTTTTATCCATTATCAAAGTGTTTTGGGAACAAATGTGATACATATTTAAGAGACTTTCAGTCTGCAGCAGTCAGATAAGGGTGATTGGTCGCATTTTGTTCAGTGCAGCGTATGAGCTCAGGTGAACGCAGCCATGTTCATTTTAACTTGCTTCGCAACCTTGGCCAAGTCTCTTCTCATTTAGAGAAGCGGGACTCACTTTCTCCTCTGGCACATGAGGCAGCTGGACTCCCCATGAACTGTAAGGGTCCTTTCATCTCTGCTTCTAGACAGACAGACAGACAGACACTACCCACACACACAGACTGCCACCACTGTCTTTAGCAAGAGTGAACGACGAGAAACAGCAGAAGGGGTACCAGAGGGAAGTGCTATGGGCGGGTCTCGCGGGGTGGGAAGAGCTCTGAATTTGCACCACCGCAAAGCCTGAGGAGTCTACAGTCATCCTCTTGTTCTGGAGACAGAAGGCCAGTACGCCAAGGATGCAAGAAATAAGTGACATTCAGAAGCAAAGGAAAGAACTTGTTTTCTGCTTGCTTTCATCCCTTAGAAATAAGGAGAGAATGTAGACAGTTGAAAATAAATCCAGATCATCGGGAGTTCCTGTTTGTTTGATTCTGGACAGCGCATTCTATCCTGTTTTGAAAGGAATAGCCCCCTGGGCCTTAGTAGCTTGCCAGGAAATGTGGCAGGAGGCGGTGGGGACAGCAGCTCTCCGCAGAGGTGCTGCTGTCATTGTTGGGCCGCGTGGAGACAAAGCAGATTGAAATAGCAATTATACGTGGTGTACTTAGACTGACTTTTTAAAAAATGTGGGGGGGAGGAGGCTAAAACTTATCCCACATCCACTCAGGCCATCCCTTAGGTGCTGACCCTGGTGTAGATCCTTTTTCCTGCTTTTCTATTTTATTGCCTGTCACTCATTCTTTTTTGTTATGGTCTTACTGGCTTGAGGCTTCAGGCTCTCATCTTTCTTTTAAAGATTTACTTTTTTATTTATTTGAGAGAGCGAGCATGTGCAAAGGTGGGGAGGGGCAGAGGGAGAGAGAGGATCAATGAGGAGCCTGACCAGGGACTCGATCTCACAACCCTGAGATTATGATCTGAGCCAAAACCAAGACTTGGATGCTCAACCAACTGAGCCACGCAGGCGGCCCCCTCATGTTTCTTTTAAAGCCATTTGAAAAAGCTATCACTCAGTTATCTATTTTCAGCCTTCTCACTCCCTAGGAGCACAGAGGCAGGGTGTTATGGGGTTGGTAGTGGAGGTGTGGGAGTCAGACTAAAGGAACCAGCAGCCTTGGAAAGAGGTCACAAGGTAGTCTGTGGGATATGCAGACCTAGTTTGTGTTTAAGATCCAAGTATAAAAGCTTTACTTCCAGTGTAGAAGGTATCTTTCCTTTCTTTGGCAAGAAAAGGACAGACAGAAGTTTGCCCCAGATCTTCTACCTCCAGAAATTCTTCTGAAACTTTAGGGGTAATACTCATTGGGTTAATAGATCTTTCGGGTCTCTGGCAGAACGCTCGTTTTAAAACCAGAGGGTAATTTGCAGACAGAGAAGCTCTCCTTGATTCTAATTGATACTGGGTGGTTCAAGGGCCTCCTGAAGGACCACATCTAGAAGGCAGCCCGACGAGAGCCAGCCTGGTGAAGCGGCTTTTTTGTCAGTCAGGGGTCAGTTTAGATCCTGACGGCCATTTATTAGCAAGCTGTAAGACCTTGGACAAATCACTGACTTCTTGAAATTTAGATTCTTTCTTAGGGGGTGATACTATTGTATTATTGTCTTGTATAAAATATAAAACATATTGCTTAGGGTGTGGTAGGTACTCCACAGATGTTTGGGTTTTTTTCCTTACCCATCTTCTAGAAAATTGTACTTTTAGTGGAATCCTGGCTTTAGCTCTAAGCAGTTGTGTGACTCACCCTTTCCAAATTTCAGTTTTTTTTCCTTAAATTGAGGGTATTTAACTAGTTGATTTCTGAGATCCCTCCCAAGCTGTAAGATGTCATGAGTTTTAGACTTTTGGGGACTGTGGAGGCAGTCCACTTAAGTCACTTAAGAAAGTGCGGTCTGCCTTGAGACCATCTGAAAGGAAAAGGGAAATCACCCCTCCCTTCGGCTCGGTCTTGGTACAGTTCCCGTTTTACCGATGTCTTGCTTTCTGTTTATATTCTGCCCAGGTCAAGAGGCAGCTGCCATTGAAAGATAGCGAGTGCCTGTTTCCAAGACAGCAAGCACCAGGGGAGCCACCAGAGGCATTAACAGAAAAGCTTAAATTACCTAAATGGTAAGTATATGGTACAGCGAAGCCTGGCCATCCCAATGGAATCGCATGGTGTCCGAAGTCTCCGTAATTCCTGCACCGCTGCAGGAGATGGAGGAAAGTTAATACTTGTTGATGAACTAAACACTGTGCTAAGTACTTAATTTTTTTTTTTTTTTAAGATTTTATTTGTTCATTTGAGGGAGAGAGAGCCCAAGTTGGGGGGAGGCGCAGAGGGAGAGGGACAAGCAGACTCTGTGCTGAGCAGGGAGCCTGACGTGGGGCTCCATCCCAGCACCCCGAGATCATGACCTGAGCTGGAGGCAGACACTTTAGCTGACTGAGCCACCCAGGCGGCCCCCTTCATGTGTTTTCTAATGTAATCAGCCAACCAGCCAACCTACCCAAGGTAAAAAAAATCCTTGCATTTAGTCAACAACTTTCAGAAATAGGCTTGGCTAGCACTTTCTGAATACTTACTGTGCGCCAGGCACAGTCCTGTTCGACTTGCATTATCTACCTTAGTATCTACACCGATGCTACAGGTAAGAGCTTTTCTTTAAATTTCACACAGGGAGTGAAGGAGAGGACTGGATTTCACCCTGGGTTCTTTTCATTGTACTGGAATGTTTCTTTTTTGAGAAAGTTACTTTTTTTTGGTTGAGACAGTGACTGACTTAATCTTTAAAAAGCAAAGCAAAGGGTGCCTGGGTGGCTCAGTGGGTTAAAGCCTCTGTCTTCGGCTTAGGTCATGATCTCAGGGTCCTGGGATCAAGTCCCGCATCGTGCTCTCTGCTTGGCAGGGAGTTGCTTCCTTCCCGTTCTCTCTCTCTCTGCCTACTTGTGATCTCTCTCTGTCAAATAAATAAATAAAATCTTAAAAAAAAAATAAAAAGCAAAGCAAAATAAACAAACACCCCTTGTGGTTGACAGCTCCTTTTCCTGGCCCTTCTGGGTTCTGCACACTAGTTATTTAATTGGTTATTTATTTATTTATTTTTATTTTATTGGTTTGTGCTGCCCAAGGCAGAGTGCAGTGTGGAAGTAGAAGGAGCTCACACTTGCGTGGCCAAAGGAGGGGTCTAGGTCGTCAGTGGTAGCTGGAGAATGGCTAGAAGAAGGTTCTCTGGAAAGGGAAAGCCATGGGGAGGCCACAGACTGAGTCTGGGACCTGGTTCTAGACAGAGCAGTGACAGGACAGGATGTAGGAAAGGAATCTCAGCAAGACCTCTCACTCTCAGGTGACCCCTCCCAGAAAGGGGGCACATCACACATAGCTCAGGCTCTTATTAAGGTGGTGGGAAACGTCGAGGCAAACTCTTGTCCTGTTACTTGGCTCACGATTCTTGGCGTGCCTGGGTGGCTCAGTTAAGCAAGTGTCTGCCTTTGGCTCAGGTCATGATCTCTGGGTCCTGGGATTAAGTCCCGTGTCAGGCTCCGTGCTCAGTGGGGAGCCTGCTTCTCCCTCTCGCTCTGACTCTCCCCTCTGCTTGTTCTCTCTCCCAAATAAATAAATAAAAATGTTTAAAAAAATTGGTTCAGGATTCTTGTTCTGTTCCTTTCCCTAGAGCCTTTTTCCCACCTCAGGGGACTGGGTTAGGAAACTCGTTCTGGTTGGGTGGTGTGGCAGCCGGCATTCATTGTTCATTGATCTTTCTGATGGTATCATAGTCTCTTTTTATTGGAGCACCAGTGTCTTGTGGTTTTGTTTGTACGTGTGTTTTTATGTTTCAAGTTTTTAGGTAAATTCTACTTTGTTAATATATAGTGTAATATTAGTTTCAGGGGTAGAATTTAGTGATTCATCACTTACATACAACACCCAGTGCTCACCACAAGTGCCCTCCTTACTGCCCATCCCCCGCCCACCTCCCCTCCAGCAGCAGTTTGTTCTCTGTAGTTAAGAAGCACCAGTGGTGGGGCGCCTGGGTGGCTCAGTGGGTTAAAGCCTCTGCCTTCGGCTCAGGTCATGATCCCAGGGTCCTGGGATCGAGCCCCACATCGGGCTCTCTGCTCAGCGGGGAGCCTGCTTCCTCCTCTCTCTCTGCCTGCCTCTCTGTCTACTTGTGATCTCTATCTGTCAAATAAATAAATAAAATCTTAAAAAAAAAAAAAAAGCACCAGTGGTGGGGCGCCTGGGTGGCTCAGTGGGTTAAGCCGTTGTCTTCGGCTCGGGTCATGATCTCAGGGTCCTGGGATCGAGCCCCGCATCAGGCTCTCTGCTCAGCGGGGAGACTGCTTCCCTCTCTCTCTCTCTCTCTGCCTGCCACTCTGTCTACTTGTGATCTCTCTCTGTCAAATAAATAAAATCTTAAAAAAAAAAAAAAAGCACCAGTGGTTTTTAATATACTTGCTGAATTTGACAAGGCAGGTAATCATTTTCTTTGACAAAACTTACTCCACCTTCCTGTTGTTCATAGAGTACTTTGTTATGTCCTGGGCTTATGTTCTAGTGATACACAATGACCACTTACTCCATGCCTAGCACAATTCTTGGAGCTAAACAGCTCTAAACAAAACAATAATGTAGCACTAAACAAACCAGGAAAAGTCCTTGCTCTCAAGGATTCTATCCTGAAGGGTAGAAACATGAAAAAAGAAAATAACTAGATAGAAACAAACAGGTGAGTAGAGAAATAGTGTCCGTTAGGTGATATGTGCTCAGAAGGACAAAAGCAGGGTAAGGTGGCTAAGGTTATGATAAGGGAGCCTGGGGGCTGCTCCTTGACACAAGGAGATCAGGGAAGGCCTCTGATGAGGTGATAGTTTCAGCCAAGGTCTGAAAGAGGTGAGGGATCTAGCCAGGGATATCTGGGAGAAAAGCGTCCTAGGCAGAGGAACAGCAGGTTTAAGAGCCCCAAGGTATGAGTGTAACTTGGCCTTGACAAGGAGGCCTGTGTGGCTGGATTGGAGTGGGAGGGAAGGAGTAGTCGGAGGAAGAGCAGGGAAGCAGTGGGGCCCAGGTCAGGGAGACTCTCAGAGCCCAGGTAGGACCCCTGGAGCGTGTTTTATTCTAAGTGAGATGGGGGACGCACTGGAGAGTCAGAGCGAGGGGGTGAATGAGCTGACTTCTCTTTTGAAAGGCTTTGTCTGGTTGCTGTGGGAGAATAGACTGGCGGGGCTGGGGTGGGGGGGTCGGAGGGAAGGGGAGGGCAAGGCAGGCAGTGTGAAGTAAGACAGACCGGATAGGAAGGTCTTGCCCTGATCAGTACAGTCTAGGGGAGGGATGCTGGCTTGGATTAGGGTCCTAGGGTGTATAGCCAGAAAGCAATGGATTCTGGACATATTTTGAAGGTAGAGTCAAATTCTGATTCTCCCTGTCGAAATGTTTGATTTCTCTGGACTTAACCTTTAGGCCACATGAGTTTGAGGGCATCAGCGGACACTTGACAGTAATCCCTGGTGAAATTCTAAAACTGACTGAGCAGAGGATGAGAACACAGTGTCCCCTAGAAGCCACTTGTGTTCCCTAAGTAAATCATGCTAGCTGATAACCGTTCGTTGTTTTCTTTAAGCTCTGCCTTGTCTTTTTTTTTTTTAAGGTTTTATTTATTTATTTGGGAGAGAGAGATTGAGAGAATGAGCTGGGGAGGGGCAGAGGGAGAAGCAGACGCCCCTCGGAGCAGGGAACCTGACATGGGACTTGATCATAGGACACTGGGATCATGACCTGAGCTGAAGACAGTTGTTTAACCAACTGAGCCACCCCGACGCCCATGCTGTGCCTTGTTTTTATTTAAGCTATAGCATCAGTACAAGTTGTAGAAATCTAGAAAATAAAGATAAATAATAGGAAAAAAAAAACCATCCATAGATGATTATTACATATAACGTTTTGATGTATATCAGGACAATTCATTTTTGCAAGGATTCTAGGCTAGATGGTCCGGAATATGCTACGGAGATACTGTGGTGTTAGTACTACAGTTAGGTATTTAACACTTTCTCATGTGATCCCAAGACAGAAATTTGGGCTGGCTTACCTAGTAGGTATTATATAAGTATTAATAATGGATCAATGTTTACCAAGAGGGGCTGTTTTCAGTGGCCATTCTGGACGGCTGTTCTTCGTTACATTTTAACAGTTTGGACATAAGCATCAGATAAAGAAAAGATATGCCTGTCATATTTGCAGTGAATATTTGCAAGCCGGAATGTGTAGAAGTATTTAGAGAATTGAAACTATTGATTGAAGCTATCTTTCAAGTGGTTGAAATGTGAAAAATGGTTAATAAATTAAGCTATAACTGATATGGCACTTAAGATGGACGGAGTACTAGTCTAAGCACGTCATGGATTAACTCATTCGCACTTTCAGTAACCCTCAAAGGTAGGTATTGAAGCACAGAGAAGTCAAGTAACTTATCTGAGATCACACAGCTAGTAAGTGGCAAAATCAGAGTTTGAATTTAGGCTCTCTAGCTCCAGTGTCTGTAATCTTTAATCCTTGTTTCATACTGCCTATAAAAGATATAAGAAATAAGACCTATATTTAGGTTATTAAAATTAATTAGACTTAATAGCAGTTTATTTTTTTTTAAAAATTCAGCATAGGGGCACCTGGGTGGCTCAGTGGGTTAAAGCCTCTGCCTTCAGCTCAGGTCATGATCCCAGGGTCCTGGGATTGAGCCCCACATCGGGCTCTCTGCTCAGCAGGGAGCCTGCTTCCCCCTTTCTCTCTGCCTGCCTCTCTGCCTACTTGTGATCGCTCTCTGCCAAATAAATAAATAAAATCTTTAAAAAAAAATTCAGGGGTGCCTGGGTGGCTCAGTGGGTTAAAGCCTCTGCCTTTGGCTCGGGTCATGATCCCAGGGTCCTGGGATCGAGCCCCGCATCAGGCTCTCCGCTCAGCGGGGAGCCTGCTTCTCCCTCTCCCTCTGCCTGCCTCTCTGCCTACTTGTGATCTCTATCTGTCAAATAAATAAATAACATATTTAAAAAAAAATTCAGTATGAACCTACAAACTGGTAGTGTGGCTGCCAGATTAGCTTATGCAGTCTTAGGTTCATTATTAAAACTGGATTAACCAGGTCATCTTTCAAATCCTCCCCCACCCCTTTACTCCACTGGTACTGCCTTAGTTCAGGCCTTATTCTGTCTCTTGCCTTGACTATTACAATAGCTACCTAGTTTATCCTGTCAGACTGATCTTTCACAAATGCAGCTCTTTTTTTTGTTTGTTTTGTTTTGTTTTAGATTTATTTATTTATTAGAGAGAGAGAGAGAGAGAGTGAGCTCGTGGTGTGGGGAGGAGCAGAGGCAGAGGGAGAGAGAAACTGCATGGAGTCCAGTGTGGGTCTCCGTCTCATGACGGTGAGATCACGACCTGAGCCAAAACCAAGAGTTGGATGCTTAAGGGACCTCCCCCCAGGCTCCCCACAAATGCAGCTCTCATTGTGTGGCTCCCTTGCTGGAGTCCTTTTGTCCCGAGCATGTTGCTTCCCATGGCCACTTGTAGACATGTAGGATGTGTTGAGGCGAGTCTGTACAGCGGTGGACTTTTTATTTCCTTTTTGAATTCGTTGGCCCCATTTAAGAGATTGAGATATAAGTAGAGCATGATCTCCCCTTTTAGCCAGTATCCTGCCAGGCCCCGTCACTCATTGACATTACTGGCCTGATCTCTCTGACATTTGCATTTGTAACCTCTGGCATAAAGTCTGGGTTTCTTTCCTTGAATGCGGCGGCCGGATCTGGAGACAATTCCTTAGCTGTAGTTTGGTCAGTACAGGACACAGACCAGTAGCTTCATTGATTTTCCAAACATTCATAAGGTTCCTTGCCTTGCTCCATCAGTGTTGCGTGCCCATGAAGGGAAAATAAGGATGACACAGTCCCTGGTCTCGGAGCCCCGAGCCCAGGAGAGGAGTACAAGCATCGAGCAAGGGAGCACGGTGGGCACGACAGCAGGAGCTCCCAAGCGGCTTAGGGCACCGCACTGTGTTGCAGGACGGGGGGGGGGGGGGGGGGGCTGTCTGAAGAGGCGTGAGAGGACCTTGAGTGATGGTCTCACGGGAGTGAGGTGGAGGCCACCTGAAGGAAGGGGAGAAGCTGAGAGCGCACTCATAGACTTGTTCCTCAGACACGGCCATCTGAGCCTCTGTGCCTGCTGGCGGGTCGCGGGGGTCCCTGCGTTGCGCCGTCCGCCCTCCAGCCTCACCAGTTACCCGCTCTCTTCTCCTCCTCATGCCTCTCCACTCCGTCCTGTGGGGGAAGCTTCCCAGATGCAGCAATGTGTTGTCCCTCTCTCCTTCTCTCCTCCCTCCCTCCTCCTTTCTTTCCTTCCAAAAACAGTTATTTTATACCCTTTACGCTCCAGACACCATTCAGAGTTTGAAGAGAGAGCAGTAAAAAGCATCTGCAAATGAAAACCCGCGTTTCTGGCGTCCTGGAGTCTACATTCTAGTAGAAAAGGTCAGGCAGTAACCAAGTGGTTAAGTGTGCTTAAAAAGAAAGAAAGAAAGAAAAGGAGCTGTCCAAAGATGGAATGATTGCCTGGGGAAGAAAGATGTGTCCTGCCTGTTGTTACAAGTGTTTGAACAGGAGTGGAGTGGCTACTCGGAAGGTACTTTCTGCAGAGAGCGGGAGGTTGGATCACAGGGTCTCTCAGTCCTTTCCCACCTGGAGAATCTTTCTGTGCTAGGTCGGCTCCTAACGCTTGAGGTTTGCATATTGAAAAGACATGAATTTGTGCTTCTGGGAAAAATAATCGAAGCCCAGTCATGACATAGAAGCCCTGAGGAAGAAGTGGAGATGTGGACAGCCCAAGGGTTTAAGAGGTGACCAGAAGTGGTTGGGAGGAAGCTGCTTAAACATAGTCTTCCCATTTTCCTTTCGATCAGTGGTTGGCAAACGGTAGTCCACAGGCCCACTGCCTGTTGTTGTAAATCAGATTGATTACAAATTTACAACGATTAGAAATTTACAATGATTTGCATCGTTGAAAACAGCGATGTCGAGCACTTACACATTGGGTACGGCTGCTTCATGCTATAGTGGCAGAATTGAGTAGTCGGGACAGACCCCAACTTAGGTCTTACAAAACCTAAACTATTTACTATTAAACTAAGTTGTCTACTTCTGTGGATACTATCATACTTCCCAAAGTTGAAGTATAGTTAACACGCAGCACGGTGTTAGTTTCAGGTGTACAGCGTATCGGCTCCGCCCTTCTACTCCATGCTCCCCACGGTCGGTCCTGGCAGACTCTGAAGACAGAGCTTGCTGACCCCTTCCTTTCAGGGACTGTTGGGAAGAGGAAGTGTGAATCATGGTAGCTGTGTTGGGGGAAAGGGCAGGGCAGGTTTGATTATGTTCTATTTCAGACTTTCCTGGTCAGAAGAAGAGCCAGCCTCCGAGGTGCTCTGGATAGAGCCATTGGAAACCGGGTTCAAGAGCTTTGGCAGAAAGGAACCCTGAGTGAGCGGGAATTGGCGCTGGATCCTTCTAGTGTGAACTGGAACTGAGTTAGATGCTGGTGGGGGGCATGTTGGCATTAAAGGATGGGACTACCCTTCCCTCTCTTCACTTTCCTATGATTCCTGAGGTTTACTGTCAATCATTTCCTTCCCAGAAACCACCCTTGGGCACAATCAGTCAGTTCTTCCTGCTTCCAGTGCAGCATGTATCAAGTGGTAAACTGTGCACAGTAGGAGGACAGGAAGCAGGAGGATCGGCGCTGTGTGGTTGGTCTAGGACTGTCCGGGAGGCTGCTTTGTTCTTGTTTTATGATTGGTTCTCTTTTGTCCAAGGTCCAGGCAAGGGTCAGGTCATGATAATCTGTCTAGCACTTGGCAAAATACTAGGTGCATCACAGATGTTCCATAGATGTTTACTCAAATAAATGAATTTTACCTGGATGAACTAGGGCATATGGGAGGCACTGGGAAGAGAGGCATCTACCGCTTCCTTTTTGGATGGTGTTGGAGGTAGCAAAGCATTTCTAACTCCGGTTATGCTTAGGGCCAAAAGATCAGAGAAAAGTGACATTCTGACCCCATTTTCAGTCAATATTCTTGTTTTCCCTGGTTGAAGAAGGGCTGATTTTGGTGAGAGGCTATTTCTAGGAGGATTTTCCAGATGAAATTTAATCTTAGGTCTGCACAGGACTTTTCAGAATTCTTTAGCTGACTGTTTTTTGTTTGTTTTTTGTTTTTTGCGGTGAGGTAGGTCAGGTTGGAATTTTATTTGCTCAGAGGAAGGTTGGAGCACAGAGATCACTGATTTGGCCAACGGGGTAACATTCTTAAAAGAATACGGATTATGGAAGTAGACTTGGGTTCAACACCTGGCTGTCCTCCTTGCTAACCGTGTGACCTTCAGAGGTCCCAATCCCATAATGTTATTGTGAAGGCTGAGTAGAATAGTAGTGATAGCTACTGTTGGTTGTGACTTATGCACAGGGCATTCTGCTAAGCCCCTTATATCTCCTGGGATTACCATAGTTTATGGAAGAGAAAGTCTCAGAGAGGTGATTTGTTTTAAGAAAAAGTAAGTGGTGGGGCGCCTGGGTGGCTCAGTGGCTTAAGCCGCTGCCTTCGGCTCTGGTCATGATCTCAGGGTCCTGGGATCGAGCCCTGCATCGGGCTCTCTGCTCTGCGGGGAGCCTGCTTCCTCCTCTCTCTCTGCCTGCTTCTCTGCCTGCTTGTGATCGCTCTGTCAAATAAATAAATAAATCTTAAAAAAAAAAAAAAAAAAGAAAAGACAAAGTAAGTGGTAGATCTGGGATTCTTAGAGAAAGCCTGTATGTTATATATATTATTAATCATTTAATATATTGTCTGTAGTACAGTAATGTTCCACTGGGGTTGTCTTCTGCATCTTTTTGTTACTGGTCTGTGTATAATCAGAACTCCTCATTTTGTAAAAATGCTTAAGAGTTTTCGGGAAGGTGATTCTACACAATGGGAAGAATCCTGAAGAGACAGTCAGGAGAATCAAGTCCTTACCTTTACTGAGTTGCTAGAGAAACCACAGTATTTACCTCTGAGTCTCAGTTTGCTCATTTTTAAAATAAGGGGATTGGGCCAAATGGGTGGTTTTATTATAAATCCAAGCAGTGGAACTCTTTATTGTCATATGGGGGAACCCAGTACGTTAAGAAACTAATAGGAGTTGCTTTGGTTGATGAAGTGAATGAAGGAGCCTGAAGCTTGGCCCCCTCAGATCTTCTCCCTTGTTGTCTTTGCCCTGGATGACCTCTGAGGGGATTCGCTGAGTCTAGTTGGAAAACCAGTGGACTAAATGATCTTTGAACTATATTTTGGCTCTGAAATCCCATTCTAAGGAGTGGAAGAAGATCCAGATTTTCTTTTTCCCCTTCTTTCCAACACATGGTCCAATAACTAGAGCTAGAAAGCCTATGAATGATGTGGGTTTTTTGGTATTTAGGCCCCATTTCCATGCATAGACCTGAAAGCCAGAAGGGGCAGAGTTCGAGCAGGGAAAAGCCCCCGGAGGGAGACACTGCAGGTGGCCTGGGGCTTGGGATGAGGTCATTCAGAGCATCACCGCAGGACCTGATACCCCTGCGGCTGTATCTGCTCTTGGCAATTGTTTTTGCCTTTGTAATCCATGAGTAGCCTGTTGACATCATTTTTATTATTTTGTGTTAATGGTTAGTGGCAAAGGGCTAAGTCATTTAATAACTGGGGGGGGCTCCTTCAGCCATTCATTCATCAAATTTTAAGCATTAATTATGTGCTAGGCTTCCTGCTGGGTACTCAGGATACCGTTTGAATAAGGAACAAGTTGGAGAGACAGAAGGGGTCGATACCACTTGAATACCGCATTGTGTGCTGTGATGGGACCAGTACAGCGCACTCACTGGAAGAGCGAGGAGGAGAGGCCTGAGAGACCCGATCGGGCCTGTGATTTGGGGAGGGAGGTGCTCCAGGAGCTTCCAGGAGGAGGTAATTGTCTAAGGTGGGATTTGGAGACACGAGAGAGAGATGACCAATCAAGCTAGTAAAGGACTGAAGGGGAGGGAGGGCGAGGTTTGTGGGCTGCAGGAGTCACAGGACCTTTGGAGAGGAAGGAGAAGAGGCACAGGGCCAGAGCCTTTGGGGCTTCCCAGGCTTCCTTGGGGACTTTGGTCTTTATCCCGAGAGCAGCAAGGACCTTGAAAGGGTTTTGAGTCACGATGTGTAAGAGCTCCTTCTTTTCGCATCGCCAGTAAGTATTTTCTCGATAGTTATTGGGCTTATCGTTTTCAGTTCTTGTGCTGTGCTGGCTGGTGTCTGTCCGAGTTTTGACCAGAACATGTAAAACTGGAACAAAAGCAAAATGAATAAACAAGCAATAGGATTCCTGGATTCTGCTAATTCAGAATTAGAATTTGTAGACGGGCTGTACTAAAAGTAACATTTCTCTCTTCTGGAAAAGGAAATTTGTTTATGAAAACTATAGTGTAAGTGAGAGTTGCTGAGGGAGATGTTTTAGTTTGGGGTAAGCCGGTTTTTTGTTTTGTTTTAATTATTTTATTTTTTAAAAAGATTTTATTTATTCATTTGACAGAGATCACAAGTAGGCAGAGAGGCTGGCAGAGAGAGAGGGGGAAGCAGGGTCCCTCCTGAGCAGAGAGCCCCATGCGGGGCTTGATCCCAGAACCCTGGGATCATGACCTGAGCTGAAGGCAGAGGCTTTAACCCACTGAGCCACCCAGGCGCCCCTGTTTTGTTTTTTAAACAGCTTTATTGAGATCTAATTTACATATCAAAGTTCATCTCTTTAAAGTGTACAATTTAATGGCTTTCTAGCATATTTATGAGGATGAGCTGATTCAACGTACTTAGTAGAAACATCATGTATCATTTATTTTCTAGTAAGTTATGCCAGTACAGAACTTTTTAAAAATCAGTATGGCCCTTATTTATTCAGCTCCCATTTCCTTCACCTTGTGTGTACACTGGTCAGGTGTTTTGTTTTGTGTTTTTACTGGTCTTCTAGGCAAAAGGCCAAAAACAAGTGGCACTTGAAGTAGGAAAAGTAGATGGGAAGAAGGGAAAAGTTTTTTTCTTATAAAAATATATAAATAAAAATATAAAAATATATTAAAAATAAAAAATATATTAAAAAATAAAAAAATTCTTAGAAAAATATGTATAAATATAAAAATATATAAATTTTTTTAAAAATTCCATTTTTGAGAGTGAGGAAGCATATAAACTAGAAAGAGAAAGGAGACCAAAAGAAGCAGAGAGAAGAAGGAGCAAGGAAATATGGACCCAGGAAGCAGAGTGGTGGAGAGGGAGAACCAGCCAGGGGGACGGCAGGGTCCCGGAGGCGGAGCCAGGGGACAGAGAAGCAGGGAGGCCCTGTACCTCTAGCACCTTCCCTGCCTTGCCAGGTATTTTAAGGACTGTGCATGGGCTCCATCTGGTGGCTGGTAGCTTACGGTGCGGCCAGGGAGCAGGATCTTGGGGTAGGATACAAGTGGCTTTTGGCATTCCCTCAAGTCTTTCTCTTTGGTCCTGGGTTTTCTTGTGGGATCACTGTCGAGTCAGTCCTTTGCTTCTGAGTGGTAGCTGCTTTTCTGTTACAGCTCAGACCGTGTTCCCTCACTCCTTCTGCCTAGTTTTAAATCTAATCTCATAAGACCATCACCCCACACACACATCCTTAGTGCTGCTCTCGCCTTCTGACGCCCCAGCCCCTGAAATGCCTCTGAATTCTCAGTGACTTTAGCTTTTTATTTAATGTCACTCTTCTAGCTCTGGTCCTGTTAATTTGTGGTACAGTTCTGTGGTCTTTGCAGTGCCTTTGCCTCTCGGTTATTTCTCTCTTCCAGGGATCTTCCTAGCCCATCCCTGTTCCCAGCAGTCCCTTGATCATGGTCATCTATGACCAAAAACTTTAGGATTTTAATTTTTGTTTTTTTATTAAGACTCTCTTGGGTGGTGCCTGGGTGGCTCAGTTAGTTAAGCATCTGCTTTCAGCCCAGGCCCGGGATCGAGCCCCCTGTCAGGTGCTTCTCCCTTTCCCCCTGCGTGCCGCTTCCCCTTGCTTGTGCATGCTTTTTCTCAAATAAATAAAATCTTAGAAAAGGCTATCTTGGGGGGCACCTGGCTGGCTTAGTCGGTAAAGCATGCAACTCTTGACCTTGAGGTTGCAAGTTGGAGCCCCATGTGGGCATAGAGATTACTTACAAAAACAAAATATTTTTAAAAAGGAAAAAGGCTATTTTAGAGTATTTTTTGGTTCACAGAAGAATTGATGGGAAGAGATTTCCCATATGCTTCTGCCCATCTGCCTTCCCCATTACCAGTATTCCTCACCAGAGCAGTGTATGTTACGACCGACAAACCTACACTCACACGCTGTAACCCCCCCGAGTCTAGTTGCGTTACAGGTCGCTCTTGCGGGAGCACATCCAGTGGGTTCGGACACATGCATAATATGTGTCCACCGTTACCGTATCGGGTAGAGTAGTGTCACTGCCCTAAACATCCCTTGCCACCTATTCCTGCCTTGGTTTTTAGCATCCTCCATTACTGCAACCCCTTGGTAATTTCAGCTCCTAGAGATAGCTCCCTCTCTGACCACCGTCTCCTGTCTTTCAAGGTCACTGCTGCTAGTACCCCGACTCCAGTGGTCCTTCCGTCCTTTGTTGGTACGTTTAGTTCATCTGGTCCGATGGCATTTTCACTGTTCACGTGTTCTCGGCCCTCTCTACTGAACGAGCGTGCGTTCTCTTGCCCGTGCCCGCAATTCTGTGGCCTTCTCTTGCTTTGTTATCTTCATGGAGCTCCAGCAGGGTCCGTCCAGCTCGGTCTCCTCTGTGCCTTCCTCTGGTCGGCTGAGTAAGATACGGAAATACAGCCTTGCCGATGGGATTCACTTTAAGTCCTAACCGTGAATTTAAGAGGGCCCGTAAGGCTGCCTGGCCGTCATGCACTGTTTCCCGCTCACCTGGCTGAGCAGATCTGAAACTGGTGATGCTTCTTCCCCCACTGCCACTTTGAGGTGATGACCTTGCTTTCTTCATCAGTGAAGACACACAGCCACCTGCAGAGAACCTGGCTGGACTCCTGCCACCACACCCGCCTTCCCACCTGCCCACGAGCACACGCGCGCGTCCTCTGCCTTCCTGCCTGTCAGCGCGCATGCGCCGTTCTCCCGCGCTGCTGCTGGTACCTAATGCCGCGGCCCCGTTTGCTCTCTCCTACCCAAGAACATTGCTCTAGAATGTCTCCCCCTGTCTTTCAGAACTTGTCCAACTTTCTCTTTTTTCCTGGATCATACTCTTTATCAATATGCCAACATACTTTTTGTTCCATCTTTAAAAAAAAACAAAAAAGCCTAAATACCACTTTTTCTGTCAGTGGCCTCCCTGCCTATTTGCTCTGCTTATTTATTTACGTATTCATTTTTATTTTTACTTGCTCTGCTTTTAACAGAATTCAGAAATCATCAAATATTTGTTTTCTCTAATTCATCACCTTATTGTGTCTCTTAACCTCGTTCCGATAGAACTTTCGCTTTCATCGCTTCACAGTGCTGCTCTTGGCAGGGGGACTTCCAAGTTGGGAAATTCTGGTCTGGTCGTGGCTTCTTTTCACTTGAGCCATTAGCTTCACTCGACAGAACTGAGCACGCTTCTTCCTTGAAAGGCTTCTTTTGCTGGGCCTCCGTGGTCCTGTACTCTCTCCCTGTGTTCCTTCACCTCACAGCTTTGTCCTGGGTCTTTGCTGCTTTCTCTACATTTCCACCCGTAAAAAATATTGGCCACCTTGGGGCTAAGACCTCTGACTTCTTGATTTCTCTGTGTTCACTCATTCCTTGACTGTCCACCAGATCACGGCTTTCTCAGCCATCCATTCATTCTTGACTCACAGATTATACAGTCACCCCATTCTCTCCTGAAATCCAGCCCTGTATATTCCGACAGCCTTTGAATGTCTCCATTTGGATGACTAATTCATATTTCAGAAATAATACGTCCCAAACCAAATTCCTCATCTTCCTTCTCAGACTGCTCCATCCAGTCATCCCTGTTTGAATTGATAACAACTCAGTCCTACAAAATCAGACTAAAACCCTTGGAGTCTCGTTCTTTTTTTTTTTTTTTTTAAGAGCTTTTATTCTATTTTTAAGACTTAATTATTTATTTAGAGAGAGCATGAGCAGGAGGGGCTGAGCGTGGAGCCTGGCTCAAGGCTCGAGCTTCCAACCTTGAGGTCATGACCTGAACTGACTGAAGCCTAGAGTTCGATGCTCAACTGACCGCACGCTCTCCCCACCCTGCCCCAAGCACGGGCCCTCAGAGTCATTCTTAATCCCCTTGTCTCAACACCTCACGTGCAGCCTAAGAGCAGGTGCTGTGATTCTCATTTCCTTTAAAGTGACCGGAGTTGGACCACTTCTTACCATGTGGCTGCTGCCGTCCTGGGCCAGGCCACAGCTGCCTTTTGCCTAGATTACTGTTCTCACCTTAACCGCTGTGATTTATTTTGAGCACAGCAGTCATGTCGATCTGTACCTTGTTTCACAGGTCATCTATCTCTGTTTTTTGTTATTGAGGTGTAACATAGGATCTACAAACCTTAAGTTATATAGCTCAATGACAGGAACCTGCCATCCTTAATGACCCTTCTAGTCATGGTCTCTCCAGAGGTAGCCACAATCACCATGGATTAGTTTTTGCCTGTTTTTCAACTACATGTAAGTGAAACGATATAGTCCAGATTAATCACTTTAAAGCCGCGTCAGAATATGTTACTCTTCTGCTCAGAAGATGGACGGGTCTCCATTTCATAGATGAGAAATCAGAGTCCTCCCTGGGGCCTACAAGGTATATGGTCATATTCAGATCATCTGTTTCCTTCTTGTGTGAATTCTGGGATATTATATCTTTCAAGCAAGTGGTCCATTTCATCTAGGTTATAACATTTGTGGGTATACAGTTGTTCATAATCCTTTATTATCCTTTTACTATCCATGGGATCTGTAGTGCTGTCCCCTCTTTAACTGCTGGTATTAATAATTTCTGGTGTTTTTTTTTTTTTTTCCTTCATTAGCCTGGCTAGAGGCTTACTGATTTTGTTGATCTCTTCAAAGAATCAGTTGATTACTGCTTCAATTTGACTTTTCTTTAGTTTACTTTTTTTTCTTTTTTTAAAGATTTTATTTATTTACTTGTCAGAGAGAAAGCGGCATGCATAAGCAGAAGTGGCAGGCAGAGCAGGCAGAGGGAGAAGCAGGCTCCCGGCTGAGCAAGGAGCCTGATGTGGGACTTGATCCCAGGATCCTGGGATCATGACCTGAGCTTAAGGCAGACACTCAACAGACTGAGCCACCCAGGCGTTCCTACTTTTTTTTTTTTTTTTTTTTTTTTAATTTTATTTATTTGACAGAGAGAGACAGTGAGAGAGGGAATACAAGCAGGGGGAATAGGAAAAGGAGAAGCAGACGCCTCACTGAGCAAGGAGCCCGACGTGGGGCTTGATTCTAGGACCCCAGAATCATGATCTGAGCCAAAGGCAGGTGCTTAACTGACGGAGCCACCCACGTGCCCACTCTTCCGTTTACTTTGGTTTTAATTTGCTTTTCGTTTTCTGTTTGCTGAGGATGGAAGCTTAGCTTATTGCTTGTAGATCTTTTTTCTTTCCTGATATATGTATGCCTCTAAACATTGCTTTTGGTATACCCCACAAATCTTGATAAAAGTTGTATTTTCGGGGCGCCTGGGTGTCTCAGTGGGTTGAGCCGCTGCTTTCGGTTCAGGTCATGATCTCAGGGTCCCGGGATCGAGCCCCACATTGGGCTCTCTGCTCAGCAGGGAGACTGCTTCTCCCTCTCTCTCTGCCTGCCTCTCTGCCCATTTGCGATCTATCAAATAAATAAATAAAATTAAAAAAAAAAAGTTGTATTTTCGTCCAGTTCAAAATATTTAAAATTTCTCAAGATTTCTTCTTTGACCCATGTATTATTTAGAAATGTATTGTTTAATCTGCAAATATTTGGGTATTTTTCAGCTGTCTTTCTGGTACTGATTTCTAGTTTAATCCCACTGTAGTCTGATAGTACACAGGATATCATTTCTGTTCTGTTCAAGTTGTTAATTGTGTTTTATGGCCCAGAATGTGATCTCTCTTGGTGAATGTTCCATCTGAACTTGAGAATGTGTACTCTGCTGTTGTTGGAGGAAATAGTCTACACACGTGTATCATGTCCAGTTGATTGGTGGTGTTGACTTCAGCTCTGTCCCTGCTGATCTTCTGCCTGTCGGGTCTGTCCATTTCTGACAGGGAGTGCCGAAGGCTCCCGCTGTAGTAGTGGATTCATCTGTTTCTCTTTGCAATTCTGTAAGTTCATGCCTCACCTATTTTGATGCTCCATTGTTAGGTGCATATACGTTAAGGATTGTTATGGCTTCTTGGAAAATTTAGGCTCCTTTATCATGATGTTTTTACCCCTGATAAATTCACTTGCGCTAAAATCTGCTGTCTGAAATTAACAAAGCTACTCCAGCTTCCTTTGGATTAGTTAGCATGGCAGATCCTTCTCCATCCCTTTACTTTTAATCATTAATCAATTACAATCAATACTTTAAGCATGATTTTTTTAAAAAAGATTAGTTTATTTTAGAGACCCTGAGATTATGAACTGAGCTGAAATCAAGAGTCACATCCATGCTTAACCTACTGAGCAACCCAGCAGCCCCTAGTCATTATGTATCTTTATTAAAATTTTAAGTGGATAAGCACTGAGTAGGACATAGTATTGTCGAATCACTGTATCATACATTTGAAACTAATATAATGCTGTACACTAATTATACTGGAATTAAAAGAAATTATTGGGGCACCTGGGTG
This sequence comes from Enhydra lutris kenyoni, assembly GCF_002288905.1. Lineage (NCBI taxonomy): Eukaryota > Metazoa > Chordata > Mammalia > Carnivora > Mustelidae > Enhydra > Enhydra lutris. The sequence continues at coordinate 3,016,411 of NW_019154122.1, forward strand.
GCTCAGTTGGTGGAGTGCATGACTATTGTTGATCTTGGGGTTGTGAGTTAGAGTCCCACCTTAGGTGCTGAGATTACTTAAAGATAAAATCTTTAAAAAAAATTTAAAGTAGGTTTTTGTAAATGTATAGTTGGGTCCTGATTTTTTTTATCTACTCTGACCAATTCTTTTTTTTTTTTTTTTTTTTTAAGATTTTTTTATTTGTTTGACAGAGATCACAAGTAGGCAGAGAAGTAGGCAGCGAGAGAGAAGGAAACAGGTTCCCTGGCGAGCAGAGAGCCCGACGTGGGGCTCGATCCCAGGACCCTTTTATAATTGGTATATTTTGACTGTTGATGTTTAAAGTGATTATATGCTCTTTGTTTTTGTTCCTTTTTGTCTTTTTTCCTGCCTTTTGTGGCTTTAGTTGAGCATTTTTATGGATCCAGTTTCTGTCCTTAGCATATCAATTAAACATTTTTTTTTAAGTGTTTGACCTTCAGTTTGCAATGTGCATTTATAAGTAGTACAAGTATCTTATAATTATTTCTACTTCGTCTTGGGTCCCTTTCACTGCCTTATTAATTTTATTTATACATAAGCTGTGACCATTGAATACATTGTTGCTGTTTATTTTAAAATATTTTATTTATTTATGAGAGAGACAGAAAAAGAGCACACAAGCAGGGGGAACAGCAGAGGTAGAGGGAGAAGCAGGGAGCCCCATGTGGGGCTTGATCCTAGGACCCTGGGATCATGACCTAAGCTGAAGGCAGATGCTTAACCGACTGAGCAAACCAGGTGCCCTCATGGTTGCTCTTATTTTCTACAAACTGTTACCTGTTAGATCAATTAAGAGTAAGAAAAATTAAAAGTGCTATTTTACTTTCACTTTAATGTTCTTCCTTTCTTTATGTGATCTCAATTTTTAATTTAACTGAAGAATGCTTTTAACATTTCTGGCAAGGCAGGTCTACAGGCAGCAGATCTCAATTTTTATTTGTGTGAGGTCTTTATTTTTTTCTTCATCTTTGAAGCGGTATACAAATTTTTTTCCACATTTGTAGGGTACAGAATTGTAGATTGGTGGTGTTATTTTCCTCTCTCAACATTGTATTTCACTCCACTCTCTTCTGGCTTCCATGACTTCTGAGAAGTCAGATGTAATGCTAGTCTTTGTTCCTCTATAGATAAGGTGGTTTTTCCCCCTTGGCTTCTTTCAGGATTTTTCCTTTGTCTTTGATATTATGCATTGTGAATTTGCTATGTCTAGGTGTTGATTTTTGTTTTTCTTTTTGACATTTATTCTGCTTGGTGTTACTTGGAAATTCTCAGTCATTACTGCCTCAAATTTTTTCTTCTTCCCATTAAATGTTATAAATTTTGTAGTTGTCCTACACTTACTGGATGTTCTGTTTTTTGTTGTTGTTTTTTTAAGTAATTTTTCTCTTTACTTTACAGGTTTGGAAGTTTCTATTGACATACCCTCAAGCCTAGAGGTTCTTTACCCAGCTCTGTTAGTGTACTAATGAGATAATCAAAGGCATTCTTCATTTGTTACAGTGTTTTTGATTTCTAGTATTTTTTTTTGATTCCTAGAATTTCCATTTCTGTTCTTGTATGAGGTCTACTTTTTCCATTAGAGCCCTTGGTGTATTAATCATTGTTTTAAATTTTTGGTAATTCCAAAATCTCTGCCATATCTGAGTCTGGTTCTCATGCTTGCTGTGTTTCTTCAAACCGTGTCTTTTGCCGTTTAGTATGCCTTGTAATTTTTTGACGAAAGCAGGACATGATGTCCTGGATAAACACGACTGAGGTAAGTAGGCCTTTACTGATGGTCCTCTCCCCTTCTCCCCTCAAACTCTCATGCCCCATAGGTGGTACAGGATAGCTAGAGGGAGCCAGAGTTGAGTATTTCTGGAGTTGGGTATTTCCTTTTGCCCAGGCTCTGGTTTCAAAATGCTTGTTTTAATCCTCCCCTGCTGGGTGCACGAGGGAGTTTCCTCTCATCCTCACTGAGAGAGCCTTGTACGGCTTCTGGAGGTAAAGCTCATAAAGTGGGCTGTGCTGCATTCCCCTCAAGACTGAGACTCCGTCTTGCTCTTAGCTCGCGGAACTGTCCTCACTGAGCTTCCAGCAAGTTGTCAGTTGTAGTTCAGGTTTGCCAGCTCTCGTGCCAGTTCCCGGGGGCACTCGTGAATTTCTGTTGTGTTAAATTATGACTCCCTGCGTCTACTTGTCTGAGTTTTGGATCAGTGGTTTTTGTGACCTCATTTCTCTCATGGATCTAAGAAGAGTTGTGAATTTTCAGTCTGTTCCGCTTTTTATATGTTAAGACACAGTGATGACTTCCTTACATGCTGGGCTAGAAACTGGAGGTCTGCCCTACCTTCTCTATGCTTTTTACTGCCTTAAGATGGTTTTTTTTTTTTATTGTGGCAAAAATGCATAACATAAAATCTATCATATTCACCATTTACAATTCAGTAGTGTTAAGTATGTATTCACATTGTGGTACAGACCAATCTCCGGAACATTTTTTTTTTTTTTTTTTTTTTCCCCTCCGGAACATTTTTTATCTTGCATGACTGAAATTCCATACTCGTTAAATAACAGTCCCATTTCCACCTCCCCCAGCCTATGGCAATTACCATTCTGCTGTGTTTATGTGAACTGGAATATTCTAGGTACGTCATGAGTGAAATCATACAGTATTTGTCTTTTGTGATTGAATTGTTTCACTTAGCACAGTGTCCTCAGGCTTGATCCGGGTTGTACCAGGTGACAGAATCGCCTTTTTTAAGACGAATATTTCACCGTAGCATATGCTACATTTTGTGTTTCCATCCATCCTCTGATGGACACTTTGGGTTGCTTCCACTTCTTTGCCATTGTAAATAGTGCTTTCATGAACACAGGCATTCAGATATCTCTTGAAGATCCTGTTTTGAGTTTTTTTGTACTTCTACCCAGAAGTGAAATTGCTGGGTCATATGGCAATTCTTTTTTTAATCTTTTGAGGAGCTGCCATGCTGTTTTCCAAGGAGTTTTACCATTTTATTTTTGCACCAACAGTGTACAAGGATTCCAGTTTCTCCATATTCTCACCAACACTGGTTTTTGGGATAGTAGCTGTCCTGATGGGTATGAAGTGATCTCCCATTGTGATTTTGATTTGCATTTCCTTCATGTCAGTGAGGTTGAGTATTTTTTCATATGCTTGTAGGCCATATTATCTTTGGAGCAATGTCTTTTCAAGTCCTTTGCCCATCTTTAAATCACGTTACTTGTTTTTTGTTAAGTTGTCGGAGTTCTTTATATATATTCTGCTTACTAATGCCTTATCAGGCATATGATTAATAGTTACTCTTAACAAGTTCTAAATTTAGTTATAATTACTCTGTCCTCTTCCCTCAAACTACAACTTTTTAAGAACACTTGAATCCTGATTTCTTTCTTTATGACTTACATGTTATTACCTGGCATTTTAGTTCAGTTCCACTTTGGTTTTATCCTGCCCTACCCCCTCCTATCCCCAGTTAATTTTTGTTTACTGTTTAACTGAACCAGTGCTTGTGTGGGTTAATTTCTTTGCTTTCCTGGAGCGCCTGGGTGGCTCATTTGGTTAAGTGTCTGTCTTCAGCCCAGGTCACGATCTCAGGGTCCTGGGATCCAGCCCTGGGTCGGACTCCCTGCTCAGCGGGGAGTCTGCTTCTTCCCCTCTGACTCCCCCCACCCCCCACTGCTCACTCTCATGTGCTGTCTCTCTCAAATAAAATCTTTAAAGATTTTATTTATTTATTTGACAGAAATCACAAGTAGGCAGAGCGAGGGAGAAGCAGGCTCCCTGCTGAGCAGAGAGCCCGATGCGGGGCTCGATCCCAGGACCCTGAGATCATGACCTGAGCCGAAGGCAGAGGCTTAACCCTCTGAGCCACCCAGGCGCCCCTCTCAAATAAAATCTTAAAAAAAAAAAAAAACTCTTGGCTTTCCATTCCTTCTTGCATATCATGCCTGCCTTAAGTGATCAATTTCTATATTCACTTTTTTTTTTTTAGATTTTTTTTTGAGAGGACATGTCCAAGAGCAGGGGCAGGGGCTGAGAGAGAGGGAGAAGCAGACTCCCCGTTTGAGCATGGCACCCATAGTGGGGCTTGATCCCACGACCTGAGCCAAAATAAAGAGTCCGACATGACACTTAATTGACTGAGCCGCCCACGTGCCCCAGTTTCTATACTCTGAAGTACATCCATAAATAGCTTTTTCAGTGAAGGTCTATTAATAATAAACACTTAGGTTTTTATTTTCCTTGTTTTTTTTTTTTTTTTGTTCTGAAAGGGTTTCTAATTGTATCTTCTTTCATACTTTCCCTGGGTATTTTCTTCTAGGTTACGATTATTTTCCTTTTTGTTACTTCTCTTCTCTTGGTGGTATCCTGCTGTATCCTTACTTACGTGTCTAGGTGCAGATTTAACTTTACTACCCTGCTTGGTTGGAACTTTACTTCTTAAATGTAAGGCTTCCTTTCTTTCTTTTTTTTTTTTTTTTTTTTTTAAAGATTTTATTTATTTATTTGACAGACAGAAATCACAAGTAGGCAGAGAGGCAGGCAAAGATGAGGGGGGGAGGCAGGCTCCCCGCTGAACAGAGAACCCGACGTGGGGCTCGATCCCAGGACCCTGAGACCATGACCCGAGCTGAAGGCAGAGGCTTTAACCCACTGAGCCACCCAGGCACCCGGCTTCCTATCTTTCATCAACTCTTGAAAATACTGGTAGTTCTTCAAATATTACATCACCTTCATTCTCTCTATTCCTTCCTTTTGGGTCGCACATTAAAAACTTCCTCATTTTTAGACATCTTTATTTTATTCCCCACCTATTAACCTTTCTTTCTTGTCTTTCCTTCCTTTCTTCTTCAAGTAGGCTTAATGCCCAGCATGGAGCCGAATAGAGGGCTTGATGGAGCCGAATAGAGGGCTTGAACTCATGAAGCTGAGATCAAGACCTGAGCTGAAATCAAGAGTCAGGTGCTTAACCAACTGAGCCACCCAGGTTCCACATGAGACTTTCTTTCACAAAATCTTTTCAAGTTTATGCTGCCCTTTGTAATCTTGTATCTCTTCTCAACCACTGTACTCTCTTGATTTGCATTGAATTTGCCATGTTTCTTTCCATTTCTAGTGATTCTTTTTGGTTAATTTTAAAATCATCTGATCTTAGTTAATGCCATCTCTTTCTAATCTGGTTTGGATTCCTTCTTTTTTTTTTTTTTTCTTCTTTTTACTGTAAACACTGGGATGTGCTTAATTTAGGGTCTCTATCTTACGAACTTTTGTTCTTATTAGTATAAATATATACCAACAATGTTCAGTCATAGTAAAAGAGCGGTCCTTATGGTTTTTTGTGGGTTTTTTAAAGATTTTTATTTGAGAGAAAGCACTAGAGAGAGAGAGAGAGAGAGCATAAGTGGGGTGCAGAGAGAGAGGGAGAAGCAGGCTCCTCACTGAGCAGGGAGTGTGATGCTGGGCTTGATCCCAGGACCCAGAGTCCCTGGGATCATGACCTGAGCCAAAGGCAGATGCTTAACTGACTGAGCCACCCAGGTGCCCGTCCTTGTAATTTAGACTTGTAAACCCAGGGTTCAGCAGGACTTTATCTGTGGAACTCTTGTGCGACCTGGGTAGAGAGTGTATCTCTCCAGAGTATTTCTGTTTACCTCGGTAGGTTTCCCAGGGATTTTACCAGGCTGAGACCATTTTAGGTCAGATTGTCAGCGAGGACAAGTTGACTCCAGACCGCTCAAGGCAGTCTAAATTTGAACTCAGAACTCAAGTGAAGGCACGCCCCAAATTATAAATTCTCTAGGGATACAACCCTTTCTTTCTCCCCTCCCAGAGCCTAGGTCCTATTATCTCCCTAATGTCAGTGAGGTGATTTTCTTTTTCACTGATCTATTTTTTCTTTTTTAAGATTTTATTTATTTGACAGAGAGATCACAAGTAGGCAGAGAGGCAGGCAGAGAGAGAGGGGGAAGCAGGCTCCCTGCTGAGCAGAGAGCCCGATGCGGGGCTTGATCTCTGAGATCATGACCCGAGCCGAAGGCAGAGGCTTAACCCACTGAGCCTCCCAGGCGCCCCATTCACTAATCTATTTGTTCCCTGAAGCTGTCATAGTTCTTGATAATCTTACGATTATTTACTGCTTTATTACCAAGAGGTTTCTACACATTATCTCGGAACAGTAATGGGGAGAGATATGGTAAGGATCATTATGCCCATTTTACAACTCAGTAAAACTGAAGCTGTTCACTTAGTGATTTGCAGAAACGTAAGGACAGTCCTGGGATTATGTAGGTGGCACACGGTAAAGATGAGAAATAAGGCATCCCTCTGTATCTTTGCCATGCGGCCACAGGTAACATTCTTCATTAGGATTAAACTAGATAATCACCTCAGAATTAGTCGTTCCTGCAGGATTATTAAAATTCATTCAACACATTTGAGCACCTGCTATGTTCTAGGTACAAGAATTAAAACAACGGGGGGCTGAAGTACAGATGTTCGATCTGCTGCCTGACATGCTTTCTGCTTTTCCTTCTGTAGACTGATAATGGTCTTCAGCTGCCAAAGAAGGCTGTGGACACCAAGAGAAAGGTAACCATTTCTCGTCCCCTCGAGTGGAACTGGATGCCTCTCGGAGCGCGCAGCAGCTGGCGGCAGGCATGGCTGAACTTACAAGCTACAAGGATACCGCCTCCAGCCGCCACCTGCGGTTTAAGTTACAGAGTCTAAGCCGCCGTCTCGATGAGCTGGAGGAAGCCACAAAAAACCTCCAGAAAGCAGAGGATGAGCTCCTGGACCTCCAGGACAAGGTGATTCAGGCGGAAGGCAGCAACTCCAGCATGCTGGCGGAGATCGAAGTGCTGCGCCAGCGAGTGCTGAGAATCGAGGGCAAAGATGAGGAAATCAAGAGAGCGGAGGACCTGTGTCGGCTGATGAGGGAGAAGCTGGAAGAGGAAGAAAACCTCACCCGGGGGCTGAAGTCTGAGATCGAGCGGCTTCAGAAACGAATGGCCGAGCTGGAGAAGCTGGAGGAGGCCTTCGGCAGGAGCAAGAACGACTGCACCCAGCTCTGTCTGAGTCTGAATGAGGAGAGGAACCTGACCAAGAAGATCTCCTCCGAGCTGGAAATGCTCAGGGTCAAAGTGAAAGAACTGGAATGTTCCGAGGACCGCCTGGATAAAACGGAGCAGAGTTTAGTGTCAGAGTTAGAAAAGCTGAAGTCATTGACTCTGAGCTTTGTGAGTGAGAGAAAATACTTGAATGAAAAGGAGAAAGAAAACGAGAAGCTGATCAGAGAGCTCACCCAGAAACTGGAGCAGAACAAAAAAATGAACCGAGATTATACCAGGAACGCTTCTAATCTCCTGGAAAGGAACGACCTGCGGATTGAGGACGGGATCTGCTCCACGCTGCCGTGCAAAGAATCAAGGAGGAAGGGCGCTCTGGACTATCTAAAGCAGGTAGAGAACGAAACCAGAAACAAATCCGAAAACGAGAAGAACCGAAATCAGGAAGACAACAAAGTGAAAGACCTTAACCAAGAGATTGAGAAACTTAAGACACAGATCAAACATTTTGAATTTTTGGAAGAAGAGCTTAAGAAAATGAGGGCCAAAAATAATGATCTTCAGGATAATTACCTAAGTGAACAAAATAAGAACAAACTCTTGGCCAGCCAGCTGGAGGAGATAAAGCTACAAATCAAGAAACAGAAAGAGTTAGAGAACGGGGAGGTGGAAGGGGACGAGGCTTTCCTGTCCGGCAAAGGCAGGCACGAGAGGACTAAGTTGAGAGGCCACGGGACTGAGGCACCTGTGTCCAAGCACACGGCCCGGGAACTGTCCCCTCAGCACAAGCGGGAGAGGCATCGCAACAGGGAGTTTGCTCTCAACGACAACTATTCTCTGGGCAACAGGCAGGTCTCCTCTCCTAGTTTCACCAACAGGAGGGCCGCCAAAGCTTCCAACGCGGGGGTGGCTGCGGACAGTGGGACTCAGGAGACGAGGAGGACAGAAGAGCGATACGCGTCGGGCTCTTCTCAGAGTGAAGGCAGGAAGGCCAGGGAGCAGCCGTCAGTGCTGAGCCGCTACCCGCCCGCGGCGCAGGAGCACAGCAAGGTTTGGAAGGGCGCTCCCAAGCCAGGAGCGGAGAGTGGGTTGAAGGGAAAAGTGGAGAAGACAACACGAACGTTTAGTGACAATACCACCCATGGGTCTGTTCCCAGTGACGTACCGGGTAGAGGTGACAAGGCTTCTGACACCTCCATGGAGGCCCCCTTTGGCAAGAGGGGGCAGGTACCCGGCAACGGAAGTCCGTTAAATCAGGCTGCAGACTGCGGCAGTCCTAAGGGGATTGGATCCCTGGCCTCGTCTCGGAGATCTTCCTCAGAAGGGCTCTGCAAGGGCAAAAAGGCTGCCGGTGGCCCAGAGGCTGATAGCAGTTCCCCAAATTCTAAGCCTCCGCTCTTATCAAAATATCCCTATAGCTCCAGAAGCCAAGAGAACATCCTTCAGAGCTTTTCAACCCCAAATAAAGAAGGCATCGATCAACCCGTAGCCGTTGTGATGGAAGACAGCAGTCAGCACGAGGCCCTGAGGTGCCGAGTCATCAAATCCGGTGGCAGAGAGAAGGCGGACTCCGATGATGATGGGGATGCGGCCTCTCTGGTTACTGCCAAGTTGGTAAACACAACCATCACTCCGGAGCCGGAGCCCAAACACCAGCCCAGCTCGAGGGAAAAAGCCAAATCGCGAGGAGGACTTAGAACCTCCCTGTTTGAGAATGATAAAGATGTCGGGACAGAAAATGAATCTGGGAAGGCTGTCAGAGCCTCCACCAATGCCGTCGAGTTCCCAGATGCCAACGGTGCTGGGGTCAAAAGCCAACGGCCCTTCAGCCCCAGAGAGGCCTTGCGGTCCAGAGCCATCATCAAACCCGTCATCATTGATAAGGACGTGAAAAAAATTATGGGAGGATCTGGAACCGAGGCTGCCACGGAGAAGCAGAAATCCACCTCCAAACCAGGCCCCAACAAGGTGACGAGCAGCATCACTATTTATCCCTCTGACAGCAGCAGCCCTCGATCCAGCCCGGGCGAGGCCCCCCGGGAGAGGCACACGTCCACCAGCAACATCCAGGTTGGGCCGGCAGAGCTCACGGCGGTCAGCAACCACGTCAGCTCCCCCTTCGAGCTCTCCATTCACAAACATGACATCGCCCTGCAGTTCACGGAAGCTGAAAGGACGGCAGATGGGCCCCCGAAGAACAGGCCGGAAACCGTGGTGTCTCGGAGCAGCATTATAATCAAGCCGTCGGATCCCTCGGAGAGAAACAGCCACACACCCCCAGCGGAGACAATCAGGTGGAAAAGCCATAGCGCCCCTTCCGAAGTGGGCTCTGCGGACGCCAGACACGTCACGGTGCGCAACGCCTGGAAGAGCAGGCGGGACTTGAACTCCTCAGAGGACCCCCCAGCCCGAGTAGGGAGAAACGTGGAAGCTGCCAATGCCTACACCCAGAGGGCCGCCACGGACTGCTCGGACCTCGGACAGCCCAGGTCATACGTCTGTGAGCCGGGCACTCAAAGGGCAGGAAGTTCAGGGGACGCCCCCGAGCTCGCCTCCAGAAGGACCCAGAGTAGCCTCACCGTGTCCGAGGTACTCAGTCGTCGGAATCGGGTGGGAAATGCTGCCGCCGGGGCAGCCTGGAACCACGCGGCAGGCACGGTGAGCCCCCGCTTTCCCCCTCCCTGCCCTCCTTGCACTTTCCTTTTCTCTGGCCAATGTGACTCAGGATTATGGGGCTGGGAAGTACCGGGGAGAGCTGGGTTGCTCAGAGAACTGCTGAGAATCGGGTGGGTTTGTCCTTGAAGAAGGAGGAAGTACGTTGAAGGTGGTATTTCGGCACGGAGCAGCTTGAGTCTCCCAAACCCTTTTCCCAGTTTGTGTCTTCTGTATATGAAGGCCACACAAGAGGAAGAGATCTGGCCTCCATCCCCTGGGTTTGCCAGAGTAGCCAAAGGAACTCCCCTTAAAGCCCCACAAAGCAGCACCTCGAAGCCCAGGAAGCCGCAGCCAGAGAGGAGAGCCGGGGAGAGGGTCTCCCCAACGGAGCTCGGCCGGCTGCTGGCACGCGGGTTGAGAGCGAGGGCTTTTCCTGGGCCCCGCTGACACGCGTTGTGCCCACGGGTCACTCTCTTTTGCCCCAGACACTCGTCTAAGTCATCGTATCCTCCGTCTTGAGGGCAGGGCTGGTACAGTAGGCTCATTCCAGGAGCGAGAAATCACAACCGCCTCCTCATGTGAGGGTCGGAGCGTCAGGGCAGTGAAGGGGTGGCCTCTGCGAGTGTCTTGATGCGGAGCCTGCGAGGATGCAGGACGTTTTGGACGCAGATGTTGTTTCCTTTTTAGAAGGCACGTGATGGTGCGTTAACTCGAAATGCCCTGTAACTCCTCACAGGGCACTCAGCGTCTGACAGCGCACGTCCACACCGTCTCAGTCTCTCCAAGAGCTCTGTGGGCAGGTATTGGCCCCATTTTTTAGATCTAGAAATGGAGGGTCAGAGACCCAAAGTGCCTTACCTAAGGCCGCCTGAGTGAATTACTGGAAGAGCTAAGATGTGAATCGAAGATTCCTGTTTCTGAATCACGCACTTTCTACCCTGCCAACTTGAAACTTGCTCACTCATACTTGAGTTCTTCGATCTGCATTTGCTCGAAGGACCAATGAGAACATTGAAAAGGCAGAATTTTTGGTACAAGAAGAGTGAAAGGGGCGGGTGGGGGGGGAGTGTGTTTAGGTCCCCGAAGCTTTGGATATCTGAGAGAGGATGAGGACCTGAAAGGGAAGGGCTCTGGCTTTTTGGTAGTTTGTGGGTGGGAAGTAGGAGGAGCCTGACCTGGCTTCCTTTCCAGTGTACTTCCTTGCTCCCCAAGCTGGGACTTGGCTCACCCCCAGCAGCACGCAGCCTGCACATGCAGAGCGCAAGGCGTGCCGGGCCCCTGCTTCTGGGGCTGGCCCCGTGCCCCCATCCCAGACCCTGTCCTACCCTACAAGCCCCAGCAGCCCGGGGGGAGGGGTGTGGGTTCCCCTCGTTTCCAAGGAATGTTTAAATTGGCCCGTCCCGTGGTCTGTCTACACTCTGCCGGGCTGGAGAGGATCCCTGGGGAAGGGAATGAGCATGTCTTGTCACTTGCTGTTGTCCTCCACAGCTCACTTCTGTCCTTTTTGGCACAGGAGGACGGGGACGACTGCACACCCGGTTTCCACAGGCGACCGCACAACCCCCTGGAGCGGTGTGAGCTGCCTGCGAAGCCGGGGCTGTCAGAATCAGGGCGAGCCCGGGCCGAGGAGCGGTTACGGCCAGCCCGGCCCTGCGCCGAGGACAACTGAGCCGGCTGGGTGAGGTCTGCTGTCCCCTGGGCTCCCGCTTCTCCACCCTCCTGCCTTCCTGCCCTCCGAAGGATGCGAGGCCCGTTAACCCGGCTGGACGCCAGGCCTTGGCTGGGAGACGACGGCAGGCCTGGCTGTGGCTCAGGTCGTTCTGCCAGCTGGCCAGAGGGCTCCGAAACTACAAGCTGGACCTAAGTCACGCAGGCCCAGCCTTCCCCGATGCATGAGTCCTCTCTCCTCGTCCCTGTCCCCAGGTCGCGTAGGTCCCGCTGGCCCCCAGACGGGGAAAGCTATAGAAAGCCCTCGTATCCTCACCACACAACAGCAGCCGAAGGCCCTTCCCTGCTCCTCGGTGGGGCAGGGGGCGCCCCTTCAGCGTGGCTAGTTTCTTAGTCTCCTCACTGCACCCCGTTCACTCCTTGTCTGCTCTCGGGGCCCGAGTACCCGCTGAGACTCCACAGCCGTCGGCTCCATGGGGCGGGGGGACACCCGCTCCTCTCCCCTTTGGCGTTCCTCAGACTTGGACAGCAGAAGAGGCCTGTGCTGCCTCTAAGGGACTGTGGGAGCACCCTTCAGGCTGACGCTTCTCGGACGCGGCCCCCCGGGGCGGAACACACGGGTACCACCTATCGGAATGATGTCATCCCTCCCCCTCCCCTGGCTCTCTGCTCACCTTCCAAAGGCACCTGGAAGCGCACAAGCCTCACGCATCTCCTTTCCTGGGCACCAATAATGCTGCTGGCACTGCCCGCCCCTCTCCCTCGGCTGGAGACTTCAGGCCAACTCCGTCATTTCCACCCTTCAGAATATTCCGGAACTAAACTGGGCCTGACCCAGTGTACTCTGCCTTCTAGAAGTGCCCAGCAAGGGGGAAAGTGGGCAGGGAGAAGCGTCTCCCGTCACTCCACAAAGCAATATTTCCATGAGCGGCATGGACTCGTTCCTCTTCCTTCGCGCCCCGGGGAGGAGGTGTTGCACTTTACCAGGCTGAGGCGTTCCTGCAGAAGCGGGCCCTTGGCTTCTGCAAACTCGTTAGGACTTCACTGGAGGACAGGTCATACTAAATGCCTATCGAGGGCCCCAGGTTTGTACAGTGCAAAATGCAGCAAAGCTTTCAGGAAGCCACACAAATAAACAATTGACTAGTTTTCTTATACCAGTCATGGGGGGGGGGGGGCGCGGCAGTTACAAAGAACCATATATTCTTGGCACGGCTTTTTGTGTAACGCTCAGTTCGAAGAAGGGAGCCCTTTTCGGAGGCTGCTTGTAATGACGCAGACACTGTTCCTTCCTAGGGAAAGAGCATAGCTAGCAGTCAGGAAAGCGGAGTTTTCTTCATGGCTTTGTACTGTGTTGCTGTGTGACTTTGGGCAGTCACTGTCCTCTTGGGGCCTCAGTTTCCTTATCTGTAAAATGAATTCTCTGAAATGTTCTCTAAGGGTCCTAAGTCTGGCATTCTGAGATGATTCTGTTTACACTGTCCTGTGGGGCTCACTCTGCTTCTGGAAGGTAGATCCAGATGGGTTCAGGGAAGGTGTCTTCTCTCCTGCCATGTTTTCGTGGGCCTTGTTCTTTCCACGTTTTAGTATCATGCGGATGGACTCCGCGAAGCTCCACTGGCCTCGTTCTTCTGGTCTGTGAGCGGAGGTCTGGATCAGATGGGATCAGATGGCTTCTGTGCCCACGTGACTCCCAGCGCTCCCTGGCTTTCTGGACCCCCGTCGGCCATCTCGTGTTGCTGGCTTTGCGAGCATCTTCCCGGCCTGCACTCGGTGGGAACCAGCGCTCGTCACGCCCGTGTCTGCCATCAGACCTGGCGACCCTGGCGACGGCGCGGGGCACACCTAGCTTCCTTTCAGAAGCAGGAAAGTTGTGCACCGACTTCCGTTTTCTGGAGTTGCCAGCCGAAGGGCATTGCCGTGTAGCTTCTCTCTCCACTGTGCTGCCTCACACGCTCAGTTCAAGATGCTCTTTTCAGAACCTCTTCCTGCTGCTGCTCCTGGGTCACTGGCTAGAAACTAGCTTACCCGAGGTTGCAACCTCTCACCTGCAGCCTCCCAGCCGTTCCTCTTCACTGGCTGGCAACCTTGAGAGTCCGAAGGAGACGGACCTCTGCGGTGGTCAGCGGAGGTTACAGGAAACGAATTCTGCGGCCTCTCTCTGCTGGTGGAAACAAAAGGGTGCCAAGCCATGCCTACAGAGATGTCGCCAATAATTCTCATCTTTGGGCATTGGAGCCCTGGATTCTGGTGCTGTAGCTCCTGGTGCCAAAGTCTGGATCTTTCCACATTGCAGCAGCATCAGCACCTGCCACTCCCCCCAGAGTGCTCTGTGGAAGAGGGACAGCCGTGCTGCCCTCTTGCTGGGGGCTGCTGTCTTAAAAATCTGAGTGCAATAGGGTTTGATTGTAACGAGTATTTCAGGATAAATACTGTGTTTCCTTACTCTGCATACTTTCTAGAACCGTTATAAAATAGATTTTATTTTTAAGTGTCCTCAGCATTGCAGACGATACCATTTATAATAGCAAACGAAGGCTGGAGGCTCGGTTCCTCTGGGTTTCAAGTGGCTGGCAAGGCTGGCTCTCAAATTCCAAAGTTCAAAGGCCCCTTTCTGGAAAGCAACCTGTGTGTGACCATCTGGACCTCACGGTCAGGGGTCCTGGAGGAAACTTTCACCAAACAGGGGAGACCTAGTAAATTAAATAGCTGTCCGGTCAACCGAACATCCCTGCTGTCCCGACCCACAGGCCCACTCTCAGGACACGCCACCGCCGCAGCGCGCCTCTAACTGCAGCTCTCGCCGGCCGGCGGCTGGCTGCGGGAGGGGTCCCGGGGCGCCTGTGCTCAGAGCTGCGCGGTTGGAGAAAGTATGCGAGGTGGCTGGACGCCAGAGGCCGCGCTCTCACCACTCTGGCACTAAAACCACCCGAGGAAGCTGTAGGGGTGGCAGGCGAGGAAGCCATGGCTGTTTCTGCTTTAGCCTGACCGTGAGCCAGCGCGGGCTGAAGGGGATCTGCAGCGAGGCCCGCCACTCCGGCCTCGGTCACCGACAAGTCCGCACATAAATCCTCCCCCTCCTCTGTTGTCTAGGACCTGGGATCCTGGGGCAGCATTAGTGCTCTGTGTGTGGTGGGTCAGTGGCAAGTGCTACCCCTGCCCAGTAAGGAACAGGGACCCAGAGCCTCTGTGGATGTGGGATTTGTTGTTACTCTGACAGGAGTGCTTGGGAAGAGCTGCTTTTAGGGATTATCTTTTGACAACCCCCGGTGGGGCCCAGCGTTCTCCTCAAAGCCTCACAGCCAAGATCATAGGAAAGGGGCCCTATTTTCCTGCTGCTTCACAGCTCAGAACATGTACTGAAAGGAATGTATTTTTAAGAGAATAAAGTCTATTTTTTTGTATTTTAAAGATTGGGAGGGCTGGGAGAGTAGCCCTCACAGAACTGTTGATGCATCAGAGACCCCTCTGCTGGGGGGGCCTCCGTCTCTCAGTCCACGAGTCCCTCCGCTCGTTTCGGCAGGCGCTCTGGCCTCAGCCCTGCCCCTTGGAGTCTAGGTGCAGCAGCTTCTACATTCCTGCTCCAAGCCTGGGACCAAGGAGGCCGGACTCTGTTGCTGGAAACCAGGGCGAAGCCATGAGCAGGGACTCAGGGCGCCTTGGGTGCATGTGTATAGTGGAAGCTGCCTGTCTGCACGTATCCTCGGGCTCGAATGCTGGCTGCTGGCTCTGCTGTTGGCTCTGCGGCACGATATGTAACCAATAAAGCTCCCTAGTTTCCATGTGCTCGTGTGTGAGTCCCTGGTGCCATTTTTGTCGTCACCTGAGTACAGCTGTTGTCTGGGCATTGGCACAGCTAGTGTATCTCACTGTATTTGATAAACCAACTAATCAGTGATGCTGCAAGGACAGGTGACATGCTGGGGCTTGGAAGAGGACGCGTCTAGCACCCACATAATGGCCTGACACACAGCAAACAGCTGCTGGGATTCTTAGTTTTAGGCTTGTCTGTCCTCCTGTGGAACGGTCCTCTGTCTCAAGGTGCCTATGCCATTTATTTAAAAACCAAAGGTTTTAAAGCACCTAACGCTGGACAACCCACCTGAGGTAACAGTGTGAGTGGCAGAGCCGTGCCTTGTTTTAAACACAGGTCGTAGGTCAAAGTCTATACACTTTCCACCACTCGCCCTGGTCCTGGAGTACAGATTCCCCTGCCGCTGTCACTCGAAGACGAAGGGAAGCCCCCTTTAGCCCCATCTTTAGCCTATCGTTAGCCCACCCGTGTAGCAACCCTCAAATCTTACTAAGAATAAACCTCATTTAGGCTAATTATAAGGAAGAACTGACACAAGTAAAAGCAAACAGATAACGTACGTGCGTTTGTAGTAACAGTGTTAGGAGCCCTTGAGAAGGAACAGTTACTGTTCCCTTGTATGACAAAAGGGACTTCGCAGACATGAGTAAGGATTTTGAAATGGGGAGATGATCTGGGTGGGCCTTACGTGAAATCACAAGTATCCTTGTACGAGGGAGACAGGACTGTGGAACAAGCGAAGCAGGAACTGGAGTGATGTGCTCTGAAGAGGGAGGAAGGGGCCGCAAAGAAGCTAAAAAGGCAAGGAAATGGAATCTTCCCTCAGCGCCTGCTGTGGTCCACTGCTAACAGCAGCGACAGGGGACTGACAACGATAGCTAAGTCATCTAAACCCTTGATCTGCTTGCGTAACACGTCCTAAAACTTCTATGCCAGTGTGTTGGACAAGAGTGGAAAGTTAGCACAGACCCATGGAGGGAACCTGGGGAGTAAAGCCGGAATGGTCTCTCAAAGATCCACCCAAACTCTGTGCCCTGTTTTATTTTAAAAATTCAGAGTCTCCTCTGATTCCTTAGGCTTGACCTGTAGCTTCACACTCTTGGCGTAGTGACCCCACAGTCCCAATGGGGAATGCCCTAGTTCCAAGGATCACAAAGCCCTTTGCTTCTGCGGGGCTCCCCTCAACCCTGCCTTCAGACCTGGCCAAACCATCTGTTGCCTTTATATAAACATCCTCCGTATTTAAACATGGAGAAAACTGGCATTTCTAAAGGCACAGCACCCGTTATATAAATCTAAAGGGGAAACAACGAGAAAGAATTTTATATGAAGCTTTATTTTTAAAATATAAAAAACCACCACACACGAAGAGACTACGATGTCCTCTCACGACGCTTGCTTACCTCAGTCTTGAGGAAGAACACCGAATTCCAGACAAACGGACAACTGCCCCTCTAGCTCTAAGTCACTCAAAGGAGGCCACCACCTTGGCCACCTGGCATCATGAGTTCCTTAGTGGGATCCAGTATTGCTCCAAGAGCTCTGCTCTCACGGCAGAAGACTCACAGTGTCTGCTTCCCTCAGAACCCATCGGTCTCACATGCTTGGGGACTGCTGTGCGGGGACGCCTGGTGTGGCCTGGCGCGGCAGAGTGTACATGGCCCCCAGGAACTGGTCTGCAATCCTTCCTGCTTCCCGCAGCCCGCTCAGCAGAGCGCCGTGGACGGTGGCTGGGTAATTCCGGATCGTGTGCTCTCCGGCAAAGAAGAGTCGTGGAATTGGCTATCGCGGGAAAACAAATGGAGAGAAGGATCAGCCAGTTGCGAACAGGAACTTTTCTTTTTGTTGTGTTTGAACTGCCCAATTCCTATCGGCCTTCGAAGGCTGCCCTGCCAGTCACAGACCATCATTCTACCAAAAAGGATCTCCCTCATCAGCGAGTATTCTAGAAATGACCAAAGTAGAAAGGCAACAGTAAAACTCAGCCAAGCCAGCCTTAGTCCTAGGGTAAAGCAGGACTGGACCTGTTCTTACTTATCACTGGATGCTGGGGGACACCCAGTTCTAGAGCTTCCTTTGCCTCCTACAGTACCTCCTGGGGCACAGGGGTTCCTGATTACTCTGCCACAGAACCGAGCGTCTAACTCAGGAACACCCCTGCTTCTCAGCTCCAGAGCAGGCTCACAGGGTCCTGAGCTCTGGAGCTGGGTCTGGCACTGAAACAAGGACCCCTCAGGGGCATGTCCTGGAGACTGACGTGTCCCTAGCAACGGACACCCTGCAACAATCCTGTGAGCCATTACAAAACGGGGTGCAACTAAAAATGTTTTTTTTTTTTAAGGGGAAAAAGTTTGAATAAGGGAAAAGTAATTGGCTTACCCTATGGATTCTTCCATTCTGAATATGGACTGCCCAGATTTACAGAGCCGGAATGTGAGGAATCAGACACAAGAATATTGGTCCTCCCTTTGATGTTGCTCTTGGTCATTTGAAAGGGTCCAAGGAGAGAACAACTAAAATCTAACCACCAGCACCAGAACCTCCCCCTGCCTCCCCAACCCCCGCCGGCAAAAAAGGAAAGCCTGTGGCATGTTGTTTACCCTGAAATCCTGGGATACTGGCCTTTTCCCAAATAAGCCCAGGTAGTTTGCCAGTTTCTTACCTGTGGAGCACCTGGAATTGAGGGGCCAGGAGTGATTGGCTGAGCCATTAAATCATAGTCATTTCCAGAAGATCCTGCAGCTACATATGAATAGGAGCCCCGGGCCCAGGGATCAGCACGCCAGCGAGATACCACAGTTTCCTTGGGCTGAAGAAAAAAGCAGGAGCAGGAGTTACTACAGGGCAGAGGACAAACCAGTCCTCTCTGAAAGGTGGGAAAGCTGCGGTGGGGGGCGGGGGTATGACAGAGCAGCAAAGGCAAAGAGGCAGGAGACATGAGTTAGCTGACGGGTTGATGCTTCCGCTTTCAAACACACAAATGGCTTCCAACTAAGCATCCGCGTTCCCCTGCCTAGGAAGTCTATACATCTACCCGGGACTTGACCTTTATTTTCTCATTAATTCCCATGAAGCATTAACGTGCCTTCTTTCGTTGGGCCTAAAGAACAGAACAAAGTACCAAGCTACTCTTCCATGAGGGAGTCTGGCCCTTTTGACTCAAAGGCAGGAGTGGCAGGACTCCACGTGCAGGTGCGCCGGATGGGGCCGGCAGGGGGGCTTTCCTGATCCCACATTTACACACAGACCAAACACTCGCATTCATGGAAACCCAGTACACCTCTCAATTCCGGCTGAAACTGCCCTGAAACTGCTGTGTCAAACCCTGCTCTAGTGTGAACCTTGATCCCCACGTGGCCCTTCGCACGCACTCACCTGCGGCACCGCGCTGCTGCCGAAAATGCCTTTGAGGATGGCCAGGCACCGGCCAACAATCACATCATCGCTTATGTTTTCCATGATGCCGGCAGCTTCTCCTGCCACCAGCGCCAGTAGTATTGGAGCTAGAGAAACAGAAAGAACAATTCCAGGGTTTTCCTACAGACTTTCCTCAAGAACTTCTTTATCAGGCCCTACATTATTCTGGGCACCCGGAAACAGGAGGACCCACAGACAGACACGCAATACTCCTGCAAGAGACAAGTCAGGTTTCTGAAATTGCAACTCAAAATCTATCCCTTAGAAGGCAGCTGGCAAACTCTAGTCAGTAGAGTGTGACTCATGTACTGAAACGCTTATAATTTTGCAGAATACAGAAATCTTGAAGACATAACTTCAGACCCTGCTAAAAAAAAAAACCCCAAAAGGTAATCCTGTATTTTAGGCATAGAGTCCTTAGCCCTGACCACTCTTAGTTCGCTCCATGACAAGAGCTACATCCTTTTAACTACTCCAAACCCCTCCAAGCCCATCAGCATCTTCGCCCACTCATTCAGAGACTATTTAGGCAACAGACTTGTGTAACAGGCAAAGGACGAGATGCTGGGACACAAAAGCTAGGAAGTAGACTGAACAACCCCACGGATCAATAGAGATGCATCACACAGCTGTAATTATGAACTGATAAAAGCAAATGAAGAAAAACAAAATATACAGAGAAAAGAATACAGGGACTTAATTTAGTTTGAGGCAGCAGAAGTATGTGTGTCCTGGAAGGCCTCTCTGAAAGCGCGGCAGGTCAAGGCCAGAAAGGCTGGGCAGAGTATGCCAAGCTAGGGAGAAAAAGAAGGAAGAAAAAAAAAAATCTCTGCAGGCCCAGACCACACAGTACACACAGACGCCCTGAGGTAGAAGACAGGAGATCCACTTGTATACACACACACAAACGTTTTTAAGCACCTACAGAGAAGAGCAATCCAGTTATATCAGAAATTAAAATAGGAGGCAGGGGTTTGATACATACGTTCTAAAGGAAGTAGTCAAAAGATTCAGGGGCCAGTCAGATACAAAAGTCTGAGAATTAGGAATAAAGTTTCCCCTATGGAAGCTTCCCTGGTTCTGAGCCTCCTGGCTGGGTTTTCTTCTTCATGTTCCTTATGCAGTGCCCTGGGCCTCTACTTACAGCCCTGTTCCTAGAAGGCTCACCTCCTTAGTGTACTTCCCACTAGGATGTGAGCTCTTTGATGATGGGTTTTTGGGGTGTTTTTTTCCATATCCCCAGCACCTAGCAGGAATTTCTGGGATTGCTGGTTGAATCAGTGAAAAAAAGCAATACAATATGTATTTGAGAAAACCCAGAATATTCCTAATTCTCTATTCCTATAAGAATATGAAAAAAATTAAAACCAGGAAGCAGTTACCTTTATAGAGGTTCCAGAAGAGGAAGAGCTCACCCCTGCTAGCCGTCGTGCTGCCAACGTGCCCGAACAAATTGACACTTGGATCCCAGAACACACGGTCAAAACACAGCACCACCTGTTGTAAAAAAGGAGCCCGTGAACTGATGACAGGGCTCAGAGAGCATGGCTTGAAGCCGAGCTGTGCCTCGACAGGAACTACCGCTTCTCAGACCTTACCAAAGTTTCCTCTCATCTACTCTCCGCATAAGCCCAAAAATCCCTGTCATGAACGTATTATTGAAGACAACATTTAGAGCTGTTTTTGTAGGCTTAGGTCTGCAAAATGATCCCTGAAGACTCAGTCCTCATCTATCTATCTGTGTGTGTGTGTATTTATTTTAAAAAAATCAGGCACTGAAATGAACGGAAATGAGCGAACTGACAGGCCTCTCACCCTCCTCTCTCAGAGCCGAGAGCACAGCAAAATATGCAGAAATGCAAACCCCGATGATCCTCGCTAACCGCACCACGGGCACGTGGAGAGGATGCCCAGGGCCAGTACCTTGTTCAGGTTGCCGAACCCCATCCTCTGGACGGCGGACGTCTTCCACTCGGGAAGGGGCGGCACAAACTGGACGGCGGGGGGCTGCTGCTTCAGCACCCCCAGGGGCAGCGTGCACAGAACGGCGTCGCACTTGTAGATGAACGTCTGGCTCGTGGAGCGGGTGTTCACAGCTATCACCTCACACCCTAGAGACATTGGAGGGAAAAGACTTTACTGGCGATAAGGATGGTACAGAACATTCCATGTGTGGGAGCATCTACACACGATCCCATTAATATCCTGTTCTCTTCACTTTTTAATACAAGAAAACCAAGGTGGCGGTGAAGTGACTAGACAGGGCCCTGCGGGTACGAACCGCCAGGACTCAAACGCTAACAGTCAGCTCCGGAGTCCCGGCTCCCCACCCCCTTACTTGTCTGCCCTTCCTCATACACTGGTCATCTTCCAGGCTAACAGCCTTATTAGTTACCAAGGGTTAAGTAAATTGTGACCAAAGTGAAGAATAAAGGTCTGTAACAGTAAAAGCAGTGCCACCCCACGGTGGTTAGGTGCTTGCTAAGGACTGAGACGAACGACCCCAGAAGACCGCGGCGCAGACCGACGGACGCCACCGGCGCGCAGGGCCTGCTCTTCCGGAGATGGCAGCGGGAGGCCTCGCTTGCCAGAGTCTGCAGAAAGCTCAGAGCGGACCACAGCTAAGGCACTGACAAGAGTGCCTTTTACCCATTGGTGTTTTCTTCTTCCGTAAGTACCCATTCATTTCAGAAGATTTCAGAAAATACATAAACAGTTCAAAACTGGTAGAAAAGCTCAGTTCATGTTCCCTTTCCCACTGTTCTTCACCTGCCTGCAAAAGGCTATTTAAAGGCTATAGGCCTCAACATCAGCTCGAAGCTTCAAATGAGGGGAATCAAATGGAAAATGGTTTCGGGGGCTGTAAAAATAAGAACATCTGTGGTCATCTCTGCAATTCTAGAAGAGCGGCCATGAAGGGCAAGCAAGGTTGATGGCCACACCACCACTTGCCATGAGGGCCCTGGGGGCAGGGGACTGTGGTGATTCGCTTTCATCAAGATTCTCGACTACTGATTCCAGAGGTGGGTGGACAGCAGGATATCTGTGCTCCGCATTAAATGTGCCCTGAAACCAGCAACAGTGAGCACTGAGCCTTCTGCCTGTGGGAATCAGGGTAACGCCATCTCTGAAGTGTGATGCTCCCAGTATCAGAAACCAACCTGAGCGGTTAGCCCCTCTGAACGGGAAAGGCTAGAATGGATCCAAAGAGGAACACCCAGATGGTAAAATACAAGGAGTGGGTCCCACTGTGCCCAGAGGCCCCAATCCCAGTCTTTAAGAATACACTTTGTGGGGCGCCTGGGTGGTTCAGTCAGTTAAGCATCTGCCTTTGGCTCAGGTTGTGATCCCGGGGTCCTGGAATCGAGCCCATGTGGGGGTCCCTGCTCAGCAGAGTCTGCTTCTCCCTCTCCCCAACACCCCTGCCTTGTGCTTGCTCTCTCTCACAAATAAATGAATCTTTAAAAAAAAAAAAAAAAAAATCCAAACTCACTGGAAGTTGTTATGATATCAAAGTAATTCACACACAAATTGGAAACTTGCCTCAATTTTTTGATATACGTAACGATGGATCAAACTGCCCAAAGGCTCTACAGGCTCAATCCTTTTGTCATTACAAATTTTTAAAATTACGAGTCATAATGATACGACATTTTATCAGGAAATGTACCTAATGTTTTTTTCTGTAGGTCAAACTCAACAAAAGATTGGTACCATGTTTCAGAGTAAGAGACTTATCACCCCAGTGAAGCAGGGACATACCTGAAGCCGTGTAGCGAACCTGCCGCACCGCTGTGTTCAGTTTAATGTCTAGGCCTTCCGCTAAAGCCACAGGGACACACGAGTAGCCATTCCTCACTGTCAGGTGGCTGCCAGTAAACTCAAAGTCATCATCCTAAAGAGGACAGAAAAGTCCATCCATATTTCCTTAATTTATGCCATACATCCTGCTGAATTCTGTAAGATTAACACTGAAAAACAACGGTTTGTGGAAAACAGTCAATATTCTAAGGCAGAAATCAAAGAACCACCATTCAGTATTCGGTGACAGCTGTCCCAGGAAACTAGAGGGAGAAGACAAAATGCTTACGTGTCCCTAATGGCCATCTCTGAGCAGTAACATTAGGGCAGTTTGCTCTTCCCTAGATTGAGTTTTCTCCTCACAGTCTCACACCCAACCCCTCAGTCTGGACTACCTGGGGGTTGGGGGGTGGGATCTCTTGGAGAAAGAGGATTCAATAAATTCAGATGTTTGGCTTTTGAATACACTACAGATTTGGCAGAATATCAGATTCACCACCCTAATTACGTTTTCTTTTACCTGAGAGCAAAATCAGTTTTTATTTCTTAAACTTACAGACCTGAAGGATGAGGAAGGCTTCCAAAACTAAAGTTGGTCAAACTAGATAAAAACAATCTGGGATTATAAAGACTGGCCCAAGAGGCTCCCTATAGTAAAGAAGTCAGCATTTGGCCTGGAAGGAGTCCCAAAATGATCTTACTTCTTTGAAGTTACTGAAAGATTTTCTCTATAGAGAAAATTTTGAAGGCTAGTCAGTATTTTCTAATCTCATGAAATTTCTGGGAGAAAACAGCATGATTCTTTTGAATTAGATAAAAAAATTTGGGGTTGGCAGAACTCTCACTACTTAGTGACTGATTCATCTGCTCCCCATACTGATCAGTTCAATTCACCAACACCCGGACTTTAATAAGATGACGAATGGATATATATTGAAACTTCAAATGATAAATCAGTGATGAGGGTCTAATTTAGTAATACATGGAAAAACAACAGCAACAACTGTAATTGTCTATTCTGTAACTGGAATTCTGTAAGATTTTTACCACTAATAGGTCCAATGCTCACTCTAAGTCAAACACTAAAGAATATGGAAGTATAACCTAAAGATTAAGAATTCAAACTAATTTTATGAGCAAAATGTACAATGGAAATGAAAATACGTGAGTAAAAGTCTAATATTTACTTCTGTAGTCTTAGGTCTGGTCAAAGTCTCAGATTTAGAGATTGAGCCATTTAATTTCTAAGAAGCCCTGTGACTTCTCACCAGTTCAAGAGTAACTCACACTTGCAATACTTAACAGTAATTTGACGAAAGACTAGTGTAAAACCTGTACACTGAGAACTGTAAAACATGGCTGAAAAATATTTAAAAAAACCTAAATAAGTGGAGATATACCAATACCAATCAAAATCCCAGAAGGCATTTTTTAATAGAAACTGATAAGCTGATTCTAAAATTTTTATGGAAATACAGGAGACCTAAAGTAGACAAAAAGATTAAAAAAAAAAAAAAAAGCTGGAGAACTTACACTACCTAATTTCAAGACATACCATAAAGGAACAGTAATTAAGACCATATGACAGCGGCATGTGGACAAATGAGTGAATAGGAGTAACCATGAACAGTCTCACACATGGTCACCGATTTTCAAAAAAGGTGCCAAGACAAGTGAAGAGAAAGGATGGTGCT
This sequence comes from Enhydra lutris kenyoni, assembly GCF_002288905.1. Lineage (NCBI taxonomy): Eukaryota > Metazoa > Chordata > Mammalia > Carnivora > Mustelidae > Enhydra > Enhydra lutris. Next base: position 3,040,573 of record NW_019154122.1, read on the forward strand.
AGAATAATTAGAAACCATATGGAAAAATATGAACCCTACCCTCATATCTCATTGTACACAAAAATTAACTCAAAATGAATCACAGACCTAACATTAGGGCTAAGTCCATAAAACTTCAGGAAGAAAACAAGTTATCTAAGTTTAGACTAAGATTTTTTAGGATACAAAAAGCACAAAGCTTATAAAAGAGAGCTGAGGAAATACGAAGTTCCTAAAATTAAAAAGTTTTGCTCTGTGAAAGATACCATTTAGAAAATAGGGGGGGAGGGGAAAGGACCAGAAGAAAATATTTACAAAACAAAATCTGACAAAGGAATTATATCAAGGATCAAAGGAACATAATGAACTCTTACACAATTTAATGAGAAGACAACTAGATTTTAAAATAATGGGCAAAAGATCAGGGGGGCCTGGGTGGCTCAGGGGGTAGAGCCTCTGCCTTCGGCTTGGGTCATGGTCTCGGGGTCCTGAGATCGAGCCCCACATCAGGCTCTCTGCTCAGTGGGGAGCCTGCTTCTCTTCCTCTCTCTCCACCTGCTTCTCTGCCTACTTGTGATCTCTGTCAAATAAATAAACAAATCTATCTTTTAAAAAATAAAATAAAATAATGGGCAAAAGATCTAAACAGACTCTTCACCAAAGAACTGACACACAAATGACAAGTACAAGAAAAGGTGTTTCATATCACCCATCATTCGGGAAATGCAAATTACCACCACAATGAAAGGTACTATATATACACCCCTTAGAATGGCTGAATTTTTTTAAAAACTGCCAGTACCAAGTGTCCATGTGGACGTGGAACAACTAGAACTTTCATACACTGCTGGTGGGAATGCAATTCGGAATAGTTTGGAGTTTCTTATAAAGTTAAAAATCTACGTTTAAGACCCAGCAGTCTCACTCCTAAACATATACCCAAAAGAAAGATGTGACTGTTCACAGCAGCTCCAGTCACTTACAGCCAAAAAGCCTGGAAGCAATCCAAGTGCTCACCAGCGCACCAGCTTACGCGGACAAGCCATCTCCGGCGCACCACATGACAGATTAAATGATGAAAAGGAACCAACCACTGATACGCCAACAACACACGTGAATCTCGGCAACTCTGCTAAGTGAAAGAACTCAGACACACAAGGCTACATTCTCTATGGTCATATGCCATATGGTTCAACGTATAGGCAATTCAAGGAAAATTAAAACTACAGTGACAGAAAGGAAATCAGGGGCCGTCTTGGGCCAGGAGTGGGAGGGCTGGGGACTGACTGCAAAGACGCAAGGGAGAACCTTCCAGAATGGAAATGTTCTGTATCTGGATTATGGTGGTGATTTAAGACTATGTACGTTTGGCAAAACTTGAACTTGTTTGCTTAAAATAGGTAAACTGTATGTAATGTAAATCCTCTCTTAACTAAGTTGTTTAAACACACACACATACAAATTAAGTTTCTCCTAAGACTCCTCTCAAAGACATGTGCAACAAAATAAATGATAAAGGAATTTTACCTGGTCCCAGTGTTTAAGGGAGAGTGTAGAGAGAGGCGTGGCATTAGCAAATTCAAGATTTGCAAAATGCCAATCAAGTATTTGTCTGTCTCTTGAGGAGAGATACACGTCACTGCAACATGAAAACAGAGAGGCACAGGTCACTAAAGGACTACTATCCTCAGTGGGCGGATGGGGACCATCTCAGTAACGGAAAACCTAAGCCTGGTACTGTGTGCCTTATACAAAGAAATTACAAGTCTAAAAGTAGGACCTTATCTGTCTCATAAACTCCTTTATTACTGGTGCCGAGAGCAGTGCCAAGCGCACTACATAAAGCAAATTACTATCAGGCTTCATTTGCCTGGGGGTGCGGCGGTGGTAGAGACAGGGCGCCTGAGGGGCTCAGTCAATTAAGCATCTGCCTTTGGCTCCGTCCTGATCCCAGGGTCCTGGGAATGAGTCCCATGTCGGGCTCCCTGTTTGGTGGAGAGTCTGCCTCTCCTTCTCCCTCTCCCCCTGCTTGTGCTTGCTCGCTCTCTCACTCTGTCAAATAAATAATTAAAAATCTTACAAAGAAAAAACTTCTTCATATCAGTACCTGGCATTATAAAAGCTTATTTGTTTTATAAATAAAGCAAAAAAAAAAAAAAAAATTTTTTTTAGAGCAAGAGTGGGTAGCATCCCCAGCTCCAGAACAGAGTAGAAATACTGGAGGCCAGATGCACCATGGAGCACAGACAGTGCCAGCATATAAGTTCTCACTATCAAAAATCCAATGGAAACAAAGAAGAATACTTTCCTAGTCCTCAGAATTAGGGGAATTTAAAGCAATACCACCTTCTATTCCACTCACAGGAAGACCGTATATTTCATTCAAATACCATATCTTATGGAGAAAGCTTATCTTTTCAAAAACAAATGTATTTAAATAAGACACTCCTACCCATTAAAATCACAATCCATTCACTGGACATAAATAAAAGCCCACAGTGCTTTGTAATTTTCCCTCTAAATATGACAGAGGAGAACAACAAAAGCTATTCTTCCAAACATTTGTGTGTTTTCCTCACCTTGGGGGATTGGCTTCCAATTCTTGAAGTTTTTCTTCTAGCTTTCCTTGTGTTTCAGCTAATTCGTCATATTCCTGGTAAAATTAAGAGAACTGGGTTGATCTTAATGGGTCAGAGACCAATCTCATTTATACCTCAAAGTGTAAGGCCTGGACCACCTCCCTGTCCAGGTCACATCTGCGAGTGTGCCTCGGCTTAAAGCTGGATCAGGGCTCAGGGATGGCTGTTCTTGGAGACCAGTTACAATGTGAGCCCGGAATGAATGCAGGACGCAGAGGAGGGAGAGGGTGTGCAGGAGGAGGAGATAAAGGAAGACTAGCACACTAGTGCGCTACAAAGAAAGAGTGAAAAAGACCAGCAACTACGACTTCCTGTGCATTTCCCATGTCCCTAGCACAGGATAAAGCATTTTAGATCTCTTACAAAGGAGAAGTATTAACACTGTGTCACAGATGAGGTGATTACAGAATCTAAGATCCCACGGCTGAGAGATACTAAGGGATTTTGACCAGAGAGTTCCGATATCAAATGACTGCAGTCTATGTTACTATTCTAAGCTGACAGGGACAAACTATGACAGGGAACTACACTGAGATGTAAGTTAAAGCACAAGACTGTGAAAACAATGTAGAAATTCTGCAGAAAAAGCATATCTCAAACCACACTAACCCATTCAGTCCCCTTGGTTCCTGTGTATTAAATCCTCTTCTTCCTACCACAGGCACCCGTGATTGGTCAGTGGCTCTCCCTTTTCCAAAGTTTCCCAGATCTATACTCTTTCTTAGGATTCCAAGGAAAACCGTCCAGGCATGTATGAATACCGCACCTTGCACAGAGCAGTCAAATCTCTGTGTTTGCTTTTCACTAAGAACTCAGCAGTGATGTCTCTGGGTGGCTTGACCTCAGATGCTTCTTTGTACTGCTGATGGAGTTCTTTAATTTTCTCTTTCAAATTTACCATCTAAGAGGGAAAAATACATATTTACCATTTCGGATAGTGATGTAATCCATCTCCAAATCACATGTGTCGGTCCCCCCTAAACTGCTAGTATACCAAAACAGGTTATAACGCAAGGTCCTTGAAACTCTTCAATACCTCTTCTACATCATGACATTTTAGAACAGGAAAAAAATCCTATACAGTTCAACACATAGGAAATCACACCATTATCAGAGAAGTAAGATCATCTCTGCCTTCTAAAACAGAGAACCAGGAGTGTTCCATTAATTTAAAAATGTGTATATATATATAAATCAAATTCCAGGATAAAGCACCACTTAAACTTATTGTTTTGGGGAACAAATTGTCATGATTTGTTTTCTAAATTATGTAAAGGCTATACCACCACACAGAACCTTCCAGAGCCATTCCTAATGTTAGCCTCTCAGCTTTCTGATGGTACTGGGCCCCACAGCTATCCTGCCAGCTGGTTGTCCTCCAGCCTATGTTCAATTCACACGTGCCACACACAATCCATGAAGAAGGTGGGCACAGACCTCTTCTCACTGGACAGGAGGAAGGAAGAAACAAAGCACAGTGAGAGAGTGAGGCAAGAGTATGGTCACAAGATGCACCCAGATTTTGCATTAAAAAGCTCCCCCCAAGGGCCTTCCCACTTCATGTTTTCTCCCAAGTTGATACTACATTCGCAGCTGGCAGGATCGGGAGAGAACCAAGTGGTTTCCCAGGCTGGAACCAGGCCTCTGCGAAGTGGTGGGAAAGAAGAGCCCTCAGCAGACACACCACTGAGGACTATCCCCATAACTGGCACCTCCAGCGAAATAATTATGGCAATGAATTATGGTCCCGGATGCAGACTCGTCATCCTCCTCAGTGGGAATTCGACCCCAGCACAGCTGATCTCCCTCTCATCACAGAAGCCAGCAGAGGGCGCTGGGCTAGCTTTGCCAAAGGGAACCTGACACAGGAAAGATCTACTTCCCCTGGTAACAACTTGCCAATAATACCATACTGAAAGACGGACCGATAAAACCATGTCTTTTGTTAGTCACTTTTTTTTTTTTTTTTTAAAGAATAATGAGTCCCAGCTGCGTGGACCTTCTCTCCCTGCAGAGGAAAAAAAACAAAACTGGAAAATTTCTCAAGCCCCCTCAACCCGCACTAATACATCTTCAGCTATGAAGAATATATAAAATCTCACCTTATTAAGAAGTTCTTTCAACTCCTCTTGAGTCTTCACTATCTTCTTCCAATGCTCAATTTGTTCATCTTTGACATGCTTTTCTTGTAACCTAAAAGAGACAATACATACGGCCGGGGCACACAGCGGCTTTGCAGCCCAAGACAGGAACGCATCAAAAACATTCAAGGACATCAAAGCCCACTGAAATTTCTAATACTTTGGAACAAGAAAGTTGGCAGGTGGCAAATTATTTTCTAGGCTATATAGTTCAATACCATAAAAGCTGTGAATTTTAGAACTGAGAGGGGTCTTAAGGATCATTTTAAAAAATGGTTTTACTTCGAGACTTCATTAATTCACATGAAAATACGTGAAAACTAGCTCAAATAAGGCTTGCTGAAAACATCAAAGCATAAACAGCAAATCTCTAAGTGGAATTCGCTATACAATAAGCAGTATCAAAGTACTTACTGAATGACGACTTCCAGTGCCTGGCCAAGGGACACAGGCTTATTATTGAGGACATTGAAGTCTAGCTGATGACTAAGGTAAGACGTAGCTTCTAGCAACCGGTTAAACTCTTGCTCTACCATTTCATCTTTTTCTTTAGGAACCTGAAAATCCGAAGTTTAGCAGAGTTGGTCCTTATAATAAGACTGAACATAATCATCCATGAAAACACATGCTCCACAGTTTCAAAGGTCAAAATATGCACCTCAAAGGGGGAACCTTTGAGGACAATGATGCCAACTTTCTTTTCTATGAAGTGGTCAACTCCATTAAATGAGGTATGAAATGTTTGGTCCTGATATTTTCTATGCTCCCAATTTTGGCCTCCGAGCTGGGACTCCACCTCCATTAATGGCCACAGGACTCACACTGGTGCTAGCTGGTGCTAACTGAAGTCGCATGGGGCACAAGGTGTCCTAGTGCTGACATGCACTGAGAGAAGCTGGGCCGACATGCAAACGACACACTGGAAAAGTCTCAAAGAACAAAAACTATGTCAACACACCTGAGGACCTTCCAGAAAAAGGGCAGGATGGAAAAATAAGAAGCCCAAGGTATTGCCTTTCCCTCAAGATGAATTTCGGGTGGGAGTAGGAAGAGAGAAATGAAACTCACGACGATGAGTAAGAACACAATAGCACCTTCATGCTTTTGCAGAGTAACAGCGTGTTTTATGGCACCAATTAAGTTCAGAGCTGAATGTTCAAAGTGCTGAGACTATGCGTGACTAAGGTACCAGGTCTGGCTCATTACTGTGCAGGAAGAGAGCAGACTGCAAAGCAGATCATCAAGCTGCAAGACCACATTCCTAGTCCCTGCTGTTGCCGGTGCCTGTTGATACCACCAGCTGGTTGACGCAAATCCCTCTGCTACTGCTTAATTCAGTCCTAAAGGAAACTGCATCTGCAATTTTACTGCGGAATTCACAGCAGTAGCAAGAAGGAAAAAGCATATCCAAAGCAAGTATGTCTAAAGCAAGCATCTCTTGCTAGAATAAACTGGGCATCAACTGGGAAATGGGATTCAAAATATAGAATTTCACTTTACAGCCAACCCAAAATTGGTAATAAGAAGACAGCATTAAAGAACATTCTAATAAACACTAAGGCCAAGGAGGAGTGATGTTTTACAATCAGGGGTAACTTGTGGATGAGATCACCACAGTAAGATTCTACCTCTCCTTTGAAACACCTGCGTTTTTGCCCCTTCTAATTAAACAGACGACTTTTAAGGACCTAGTCTCTGCCCCTTCACTGAGGGGTGGTCACACGAGTATCTCTACATGATGGGCCATGGTGTGGCAAAAGAATATGGCAAGAAGTATAATCTGCACCCAAAAAAGAAAGGGAAAAGAACTGCAACTCTCTTTTGGAGCTGTATACAACACCATAACTGACCCAATCAGAATCACATTCTAAAGCATCAAATTCTAAAAGACCAAAGATGGGAGCGATTAGAAAATCTTTATGAATTAGAGAATCCCCCTTGGCATAAGAAATATAAATCCCTCAGAATCTTCTGGTTGAGAAATAAGGCAGAGAATCGGACTTGGGATGCATGGTGCACTTTCTATACGAGCAGTACCTGACACTTGGTGGATCAAACACATCTGACCTACCCATTCAGCTCCATGGCCAAAGGAAGGAGCTCCTGGAGACATCCCTAATTGTTCTGATTACACAGCTATCACAGCTGATGGAAGAGACCCGCCTGTCAGGAATCTCATTTACTTTCTTGTCAGCCGCTTTTCCTCACTGATGTGATGGGTCATATACAGAGCAGCTCACAGCAATGCTGAAATTTTGCTGTGATTCCTGCAATGATGTTACCAAAGACGGTTCCAGAAACTCTAAATTTGGTGTTTCTTTTAAAAAGGAAACAATTACATTTTTAACATGAGAGCTATATAGTTATGAGATCTGAACTGATCCCAGATGAGGTGTGCATGACTGCTTTTCCTAGAGGACAAAACAGTGATATTTCTATGTGTGGCTTCAAAAAAGCCTAGCAAGAGGATGCTACGGAAGCAAGAGGGACCAGATCACATGTGCCTCTGCAATAGGGCAGAATGTGCCAATACGCAGTGTGCAAACGGTACAGATTAAAGCTCTCCCAGTGTCAACTGGATGGCTTGCTTCAGACAAGCTTTAATCTTTGTAGCTAGGGTGACAGTCACATAGGGAGGTTCATACTGAGAAAGTACGCAGCACTCAGGCTCAATAACCGGGGTCCAGGGTGTGTGGTAGAGAAACATTTAAAGGGACACTGTCAAGGTTAGAGGGACCAAATTTGACCTTTTGTTTCTTCCCTCTGTTTGCTGAGCAGCCCACTTGATTCATAACACTTTCCCCTTTAGTCCACCCACACCCCACCCCACAAAAAACCTTTTTACATGCGCTTTCAATGACAAAAACTCAAATGGCACCAGCCCAACATATAGGCGCAACTCTACAACAACAAACCAGTGTGAATGTATGATGGAGAGGATCTTTGGAAGGGAAAGATCTAAGTTTCAAGCTTTTAATGGGTTATTGTAAACAGTGAAGAAAATGATTTGAAAAATTATAAAAAAAAATACCTTGACAGTGTCCTTTTAACCAGTGCAGCAGAGAGAGAAATAAACTGTAAATAACAGCCCAACAGCCACGTCAAATTTAGTTTCGTATGACAGCAGTAAAATCAAGGCTTTAAACACACAGCATGACAGAAGCATTCTGTTAGCTCGGAAGCTGCATCCACCAGAGAAACAAGGAACAAATTGTATAGAAACCGAAATGGGAAAGTCAAGGCACAGAAATGGGCAAAAGAAAGGCAGTTTGCGGGGTGGGGTGTGAGTGTGGTAAAGGGAGATGGTGTCAAAAAGCAGTGAGGAATAAAGCAAAACTCAAGAAAAGAGAAAAGGAAAAACACAGAACAGTAACAGGAACAACAACAAAAACAAACAAAAACCAAACTAAAAGATGACCGCCTCATCTGCTGACACCAGGACGGCAGGCTGCATCTCCGGCCGGCTGACTGGGTCCCCTGCTCTAACTGGAGACTCCACTCTCCAGAATACGAGAGAAGAGTACTGAGGCCACACCCATTTTCCACCTAGTTAAGCAAATTTTAGGACTGTTGCCAAAGAGACCAGGGATAGCTTTCAAACCTGGATTTTAATCCCATTAACTTTAGAATCCCACTTTGAAATTAAAATATTTGGAAAATAGCAAATAGTTGTCCATTAGGAAACCAACACTGGGGAAAAAAACAAAATGTATTTTTGGTATATTTAAATCTTGAATCTGTTTCTAAAATTAAGCTAGTCAGGTATGCTCTATTTAACATACTCACACAAGGAAAACAAGTTTAGCAACTGACTAGCCCCTGAGCACTTCTTAAGTACCTGTTTCAGGTCACCGCCCTCCCCTTGGTGAGAACCCTTGAACTGTTAGTTCCATAAATAATTATGGGAAGGAGCCAAAATATTGGCAATCTTTAAACACAAGTCGCAATAATTTTCACTTTTACCTGACTATTCTATGCTAGCTTCTCAAACTGCACCCTGAGAAAGGAACTCAGCAAACGACTACTGGGGCTAAGCAGCAGGTTTGCTGGCAGCTGGGTTTCTATGACATACTGAGAACAGAACAGCAAACTAAGAAGGGAAAGTATCTTTAATGTTGTTCTCTAGCAAAGACTCACAAAAAGGATATCATTGAAACAGACCTTTTTTGAAATAAATTTTGATTATGACTTTTCAGAGCCATTTATTTCTCTATGAAAGACTCCGAACAGTTCCTTCAAACTAAGAACCTGGTGTGTCCCACTGCTCTAAACAGGTACAATGCTAAGTGCTCTGGTCCTGTAGAGATGACATGGAGCATCCCTGAGCATGGACGGGGAACAGCAGCCTGGGTATGTAGCCCATGCAGAATAAATTTAGGGAGAGCCAAGTGATTTTCTGGACAGGGTCCTAATCCTGCAGGAAGTCATCTCAGAGGAAGGACAGCTCTCCTCAGTTCTACCTCTGGTTACATTCTATCATCACAAACCCTTTAAGTCTTCAAAACCCTGTCCATTTCTCTTGCTTCCTGTGTGCATAAGCTCTCCAGCAGCACAGCAAAAGGGAGTTAGGTGCAGCTAGGTTCCGGGCACCCAAAGGTTGGAGATTTAGCCAGAAAGCCTCAGGAAGAGTTACACAATGAAAAACAGCTGTACTGGCCAAATGTGGCCAACAGAAGTTACAATAAATCTATCTCTCCCACTCCCATGCACTTCTAGAATTATGATAAAACGAAAGATTAAGATTAGTTCCTTTGGGGGGGGGGTGCCTGGGTAGCTCAGCTGTTAAGCGTCTGCCTTCAGCTCAGGTCATAATCCCAGGGTCCTGCGATTGAGCCCCACATCAGACTCCCTACTCAGTGGGAAGTCTGCTTCTCCTTCTCCCTCTCTCTGCCTGCCACTTCCCCTGCTTGTGTGCTTTCTATCTCTGCCAAATAAATAAGTAAAATCTTTAAAAAAAAAAAAAAAAAGGATTAGTTCCTTTGGTAAAACCTGGAAGAAAAATTTACATCTGAAGTCTCTAATTCAGATTCTCAAATAAAGGCAATGAGATAGGCGATTATCCTTAAAGGCAGAAAAAGGACAACAGGTATATCCTTAATCCAAATAAAATTCATTGTGATTTTATAAATGGAGACAGTTGTCCACTCCCACTTTCTCATTTCATTAGAATCTTTTAGGGGATATAAATAACAGAGTTCTCTAAAGCAGTAACTACGCTGCGTGGAGACGGCACACGCATGTCCAAGGAGTTCACTCTAGCAGTTTCTAGTGCACGGCAGAGGTGCTCTGTAAATTCTTATGAATGAATAAATTAGTAAAGTTTAGAAAAGCAAAGTCAGTATTATAATTATATTTGAAAGGAAAGTAACTATTTTGCAACTTTAGGAATACTGAAGGCACAGTATTTTTACGTTTATAAAAAGCAGGGATTGGAAGATTTTAAAAGTTAGAGAAAAACCACCTTTAAAATACCAAAACTCAGGGTGCCTGGGTGGCTCAGTAGGTTAAGCTTCTGCCTTTGATTCAGGTCATGATCTCAGGGTCCTGGGATGAAGCCTCACATGGGGGGGGGGGTCCCTACTCAGCGGGGCGTCTGCTTCTCCCCCCCCGCCACAGTTCATACACTCCCGCACTCAAATAAATAAAATCTTATAAAAAAAAAAAAAAAAAATACCAAAACTGTTTCCACAAAGGAATAGGAAAACTGAAAAGGCCAGCGGGCCTGTGTCAAAAGTATAACTAACCTAAGCATCACTCCATATAAGTGCAAATGACAACCTGTTGAATTGAGGTAGGTATGGAGTATACCCAATTAATGGCCTTCGTAAAAGGCCGATTAATTGAAAGGCACTCTTTACCTTTCAAATGTTCTTTCTTCCTCATAACAGATGAGCTATTCCCAAGAAGAAAATCAAGATCTGTTTTCTCCAAGTTGTTACTGAGTCTTTGGGCCTCATTTGGTAAAAAAACAAAACAAAACAAAGACTACAAAAAAACCCCAAAAAACAAAAAACCCAACTCCCTCCCCTCAATGGAGACCAGAGATTTTATAATGCAAAATACTATAGGACTGAAGTAATTTGATTAAGATGCTGTTTCATTACTCAAAAAAGCCAAAACAAAACTAGAATTTAAAACCCCTGAGTTAGGGACGCCTGGGTGGCTCAGTGGGTTAAGCCGCTGCCTTCGGCTCAGGTCATGATCCCAGGGTCCTGGGATCGAGTCCCACATCGGGCTCCTTGCTCAGCAGGGAACCTGCTTCTCTCGCTGCCTCTGCCTGCCTCTCTGCCTGCTTGTGTGTACTAGCTTGCTCTCTCTCTCTCTCTGGCAAATAAATAAAATCTTAAAAAATAATAATAATAATAAATAAAAAAATAAAACCCCTGAGTTACTAGTTGTCTAGGAGATACGCTGAAAACATTTACCCCATCTCCCCGCCAATCCATGTTTCAGTCTCCTCACTGATGACTCCCAAAATATTCCTGAAATATGAATTAGCCTATTTCCCAACTATCTCCATTTCCAGTTAAAGCTGATCACTGCAGAGTTCAGAGTATAACTCCAGCATCAGTCAGTCTGAGGGCAGCTGCTGTATTAGCTCTGTTTTTACAGGTTTAGAAGATAACTTCTATTTATAGGGACGTCCTATATTAGAACCAAATAAGAAAGCCCTTGTTCTAGTCATCTGGAGCCATAAAAGCAGCTTCTGTCAAAAACAAACACAGAAGCTCAACATTCTACCTGCCAGCGCAGGGCTGGAGAGAATAAGGAAGGGAACTCTTCCAGGGATTCTTGTGATTGTGTTTAAAACAATAATAAGATAACAGAACAAAAACCACTTGCTGTGCCATTTTTGTGTGTGTACCAGCCAAATGACTAGGTTTGGTGACAGGTCCTAAAGACAATATTACAAATGATATTTGTCACTCTGGTTTAACTGCTAACTTTGTGCAGGATGAGGGAACTGATTTCTGTATACTAACAACAGAATCATCGAATCACCCTCTTTTGCACCGAGGCCGTGCACGAAAAATGGAGGAAGATAATCCCATTTCATTCAACAGCTGATTAAAGAAAAATCAATGACTGAGTGAATGTCCACTCTGGGGGGACAGGGCGGGGGTGGGGCTTGTTGCCTCAGAGTAACTGAAAAGAAAGCTCTTGGAGGAGACTCAGCTGATGAAGTCACACAGGCAGCCGGACTGAATGCACTGAGTCCAGTGCCCATCTTCTCTGAAATGTCAGCCAGACATGCAGCACAAGGGCAGGCACACCTCAGAGATACTGCAGGTCTGGTTCCAGAACACCGTAATGAAGTCAGTCAAATGGATTTTCTGGTTTTCCGGTGCATACAGAAGTTATGTTTACACTGTACTGTAGTCCAAGTGTGCAACAGTACCATGTCTAAAATACAATGTACAAGCCTGAAGTGAAGTAAAAAACGCTGACCATCAGCCAAGCTCGCAGTAAGTTGTAATCACTGATGACGTATCAGCATAATAAGTAATAATGAAAAAATCTGAAATATTGTGAGAATTACCAAAATGTGACAGAGAGACACTAAGTGAGCAAATACTGTTGGAAAAATGGTGCCGAGAAACTTGGCTCTATGCAGGGCTGCCATAGATCTTCCATTTGTATAAAAAGGCAGGGACCAATTTCTGCAAAATGCAATAAAGCAAAGCACAATAAAACATGTGTCTGTCAGGGAACCTGATCTGGGCTAGCAGGCAATGTATTCCGGGCTCTATAAATTACTGACTGGAGTGACCATGTCTGAGCTCTAGATGCTTCCCCTAAGAAATGAGAGAATGAAGCAACTGACCTATGTACTTACTCCTCAGGTTTCCAAAGTCAAGAAACATATTCGTAATTATAAACAAAATTAATGGAACTGCAAGCTTTTAGTTCTTGTCCTATAAGCCAAAAGCCAATCTACTGGTTAAGAGTTGTCCATTTCTACTCTGAACTAGACTACAGAAACATTAACATGACTTCTTCTGTTTGATTAACTTAAGGTAAAAAGAACTCAAAGCTGTGACAAATTTTCTCCTAAATTTGAGAGTGCTTGAAGAATCCTCCTCACCACTTGGCTACGGCACCAAATACAAACAAACTGACTTAGAGACCTCCTCTTGTAAAGATCAGAGTTGAGGGACAACTGCAAATTTCACCTGGAAAAATACTCCTGTGTATATAAAATGCTGAAAACCACACACCACCTCAACAGAGGTTTCCTACAGTGCCACTCAAAGGGCTGGTCCCGGTGAGAGGAGCTTATGCCAGATCATAACTGGAGCATCACTTCTTTTACTCAAGTCTTGCTACGCATCCCCACTACCCCAAGTCATCATTTGAACTAGCAGTGATTAATGATGTAGTTAATTTTACATTCTGGCACAAACTAGGTATTTATCTCATCCCATACTGGTAACCAGCAGTTAGTTCATGAATTAGCAGCTGGTTGTAGGCTACACTTGAGGAGAATACTGGTATATTATTTAGAAACGAACGTGTTAAAAATGTGTTAAAAGTTCCTCTAATACCAAGAAAGGAAGAGACAATTTCTCTGGATATTTCTATTAGAAAAGAACTTTTTACTGTTAGACTAAATAAACCTGTTCTATATTCAGGAAAGTGTGAAGAAAAAGACAGTGTCTCAATGATCAGTGATACCCTTTGGCTTAGATTCCGTTACTTCTTGAGGACTACCGTAATACCCACTTCAGAGGCCTGTGCCAGTGCAGTTCTGTACAGTACCGCCTGCCTACCTGAAACACCCATCTGGTCAAGTTACTTCTCTTGCTCTCAGCCTCTGAGGTCCCAGCCTACAAGTCAGCGCAGTGAGCAACATCCTTCACCCTCCACTGCAGTTTGCATCTCAGTCCCACCACTCTCACCCCACCCTCCTTCACAGACTTCTCTCAAGTCTTAAACCTTCCTCCACAACCACATTAAGTCCTAAGCCACCTTCACAAATGCTCTTTCCCTCCAAATCTCTCCTTGCTCTTGCCCCTCCCACTTTCAGAGACCTTGACTCTTTGTCTCTCCCTGGCCCCGCTGGTTCTTCCAATGCAATTTATCCTTTTATCTAACCCTCAGCAAATCTGCCTTGTGTTCTGGTATATGGATGAGTAGTAGGTTTCTGGTTGGGGTGTGTTTTCTTAGGGTAGGGGGTGTACCACAGAATTTAATGATCCTGTAATTCCTGACCTTCTTGGGTTCATAAGATATCTAGAGTCACTAGAATTTAAGACCCTTGAGAGCAGGGAATACATAGTTACTGCTGAGAACAAGGCCTATATTTTGGCACATATTTAATAAATACTTGCTGGTTGACTGTGATTTGCTTTAAAATACTCCAGACCAAAAACACCTCAAAGGGACTGAATAGATGCAACAAGACTAGAATAAATCAAAGTCCATTATTATACTATTCTTTCTACTTTTGTATAGATTTAAAAATTTCCGTAATAAAAAGTTGGGAAACAATTATCTATGTATGAGTCCCACTAGACTGGGGTCTCCTAAGGCAAGGACTGTCTTAGTCATCTCTATGGCCTTTACAGATCTTTGCAGAGTAACAAAAGTTTATTGAATTGTTGAGTTAAGCTCTACTTCCTCCTTTTTCTCTTGTTCATTCTATTTTGTTTACTCTGACAGAGGTATGTCCCACCCCCAAAGCAAGCCCTGAGAGGAATCTGAATCCAGAATGGGGAGGATAAGAGCCAAAGCATTCCCATAAGTCTGTCCTCCTCTGGTATGAACCCCACAAAGCCTAAGGGCTTTAGTGAGGATGTCCATCGGACAGAGCAGACTAAATTCAAGAGCTGGGATCTTACCACTTTTAGCAACAATAGCTAAACTGTCATATGCATCTTGAATCTTCCCTTCCTCAAAATATAAAGATGGTAACATGCTTATATCCTGAGAATGGTAAACTTGCTGATAGGGGGAGGCTGGTAAAATTCTGAATATGACCTTTTGAATTGCACCCACCCCCCCAAAATTAGGACTGACTTGCATAGTCTAAGCCTCTCAACATAGCTGTTGTTAAACTACTCTTACTCTCCCACAGCAAACATCACTGCCATGCTACTGCCTACTAAGTATGGGAAACTTCTCTACCTCTGGTCAACAAATACTTTCATCTACCTAAGCATCTGAGTTCAGTATTATCATCTGGCTATTAGCTCATCAAAATCTTCAACCTACACACACAAAACTGAAGTCATAAAGAGCACACAGAGCTAAAGCACAGGATGGGAAGCACAATACAAAGAAATGAAGAATCAGGTGTCAATTCCACAGATCTCTTCAAGTAGGCAGCCACAGCCAAATTAAAAAAAAAAAAAAAATCAACTGTTTAGCTAGCCTTCATTAAGTGTCTGAAGATAAATGCCTAAACAGGCATGTAAATTTGCATATATGCAATAATAATCTCTTCACATAATTTCTACCCTCAGTTCTTACTGATATGTGTATATATTCATCCACACATTTTCCCCAAATTGCTATTTCAACTGAACCAAAGAAATTTTGAAAAGTTCTGTTTGTCCTCAACTTACAGCTTGTCCATTGGCTTCATAAAGTGGGCATTTTTGCTTGATCTTGGCCAATTCCATATTTACTTGTTTGCTGACCACAGCCATGGGATTCCCTCCTAAAAAAAACTCAAACTATTAAATTCAACATATCTATGAAAAGAGAACACATCAAAGCAAAAATATTTTTACTCAAAATTTAAAATACTCAAAGCTTAGGGTATGTGAATTATAGGTAAAAAAAAAAAATGCTTAGTAAAATAATATGTAATATATGAAATATGTAAGATAAGCATAAAGAAGCAAAAAATTACCTATAACCCCACATGTTAACATTTTATTATAGATTCTAGGGGCACATGGGTGACTCAGTCAGTTGGGCATCTGCCTTTGGCTAGGTCATGATCCCAGGGGTCCTGGGACTGACCCCCATGTTGGGATTCCTGCTCAGTGGGGAGCCTGCTTCTCCTCCTCCCTGCTCATGCTTTTCTTGTTATCTCGCTCGCTCTCAAATCAATCTTAAAAAACAAAACATTTTATCATAGATCCTTCTAGATTTTACAGGCATAAAATTATAGACAGACACACACACATACACACAAAAGGATCATAATGCATGTATTGTCATCTTTTTTCAACTTATCAATAAACTGTGGCGATCATTTCATGTTAATATAAAGCTACATAATTTTTAGTGGCTGTATGGTTCCCTTTGTATAACAATATAATCACTGGAACCATGGGTTCTAATGTTTCGCTACATGCCACAGTTAAAAAGCTCCAGGGGCACCTGGGTGGCTCAGTTGGTAAGCGTCAGGCTCTTGGTTTCGGCTCAGGTAGTGATCTCCAGGTTAAGAGATCAAGCCTGGCGATGAACTTTGTGCTCAACTCGGAGTCTGCCTAAGATTCTCTCCCCTCTGCCCCTCCCCATTTGTGCACATGTAGGCATCCCTGCATGTGCTCTCTCAAATAAAATCTTTTAACAAAAAATAAAATTAAAAAAATTAAAAGCTCCATACAATATGGTCCACCTTGTCTATTTTCTAAGGATAATTTCCTAGAAGTCAAAAACTTATGTACAATTTAAATTTTGCACATATTGATATATCTTTTCAGGAAGACAGTATTTGTCAATTCACCTCTAAGAACAGTATCTTAAACCAAAATATTTTAAAACCACACTGATGGCTTTAAAACATTAGCTTAATCATGATCTTATATAATGGCACAAAACTAAGGACTACTTACCAAGACCTGTCACTACCATAGCTCCAAGATCAGCTACATAGTTTCCTTTGCGAAATGTAGCAACTCGTCCACCCACTCGATCCTGTTTTTTAGAAATTAAATGGCTAAAATCATCAATTCTATTTCAACCATAAGAACCTGGCATGGTACCACCCTGGCCTCTGTCTCTTATAATTTAAAAAGAAAAGTATAGCTTAGAGTATATATGGTGTGCAGTGTGGGAACAAGGAGCCAGTGAAGTTTAACTATTTGAGGGAGTGGTAGCGTAATGAATGACACAGAATTAAGTGACAGGAGATAGGAAACAATTTGGCAACCAGACATATTTAGCCACAGGTACTATTATCTCTCTACTCAGCTGTCTCTAATACTATTTACTGTACAGGCTGAGCAAGGGCCACTCATACAGAAAATATCGGCTCACGAATTCCAACACTTAATGCCATCTTTCTATCACCATGTTCTGACTTTTGCCCCCGTCCCCAAAGTCACCTGTGAATGACAGATGATTTCTTGACAAATGGTCCTCTAGTGCAGCCCCATGCCCAGGGGCAGAGTGTGTACGGAGCATAAACTTTTGACAATATCTCTCATTCCTCAACAGGCCCAAGTTTATCTGTGCTGACTAGGGATTTTCAAATACGGGGAAAAATTACTGAACTGTAGTGACACTTCAGTCATGGATATTTTGAGACTACTCTAACCTCCAAATAAATGAAAACGAAACAAAACTAAAAACCTGTAAGCTAGATTAAGAGTCGCATGGGTAGGGATCATAATGGTCCCATTATTCATTACTGTATTGCTAGTACACAGAATAAGAGAACACACATGTTTCCTAAATTACCTAACGAAATATTTTTAGCAAGATTATATTAAAAATTATTTTGATTTCCCATACTTTATTTGAAAAAATATTTTTAAAATTTACAATTTATAAAAAAGCAACTTAGAAGTACTGCACAAAACATTCTGAAAGCCTCTAAAAATTTTAGATTGTTTAGGTTATCTGAGAAGTGTTGTTTTTTAAATGTTGTTAAGTCCACGGAAGCCTATAAGCCACTGGAAGAATACAA
The DNA here is from genome assembly GCF_002288905.1 of Enhydra lutris kenyoni. Classification (NCBI taxonomy): domain Eukaryota; kingdom Metazoa; phylum Chordata; class Mammalia; order Carnivora; family Mustelidae; genus Enhydra; species Enhydra lutris. The sequence continues at coordinate 3,058,200 of NW_019154122.1, forward strand.
AATGTCAAAAATCACTCATGAAAATAATTTGAATAGTATCAACTTAACATGATGTTCTTTTTTTCCCACTCTGTGCCATCATCCCTTTCCTCCTTTAATTTCCCTTTCTCTTTCAAGGACTGATGATAACGGAACCAACATATCTTGGCTGCATCAGGCACTAAGAAATGGCTAGGGGCGCCTGGGTGGCTCAGTGGGTTAAGCCTCTGCCTTCGGCTCAGGTCATGGTCTCAGGGTCCTGGGATCGAGCCCTGCATCAGGCTCTCTGCTCAGCGGGGAGCCTGCTTCCCCCCCTCTCTCTGCCTGCCTCTCTGCCTACTTGTGATCTCTTTCTCTGTCAAATAAATAAATAAAATCTTTAAAAAAAATAAAAATGGCTGCTGCCTGAGACCACTCCTTTTCTTTTACTATCAAAAAGAGAATACAATCCACTCTGTTCCACCACTAAAAATAAGTGCCACCTACAAAGGGCATGTCCATGAAGGCCCCAAATTTGAAAGTTAACTGCAAGAAGCAGTAACCTGAAAATACCCATCAAAGGGCTATATGGATCATTTGCAAACTCTTAATACTCACTAAGCACCTTCCGAAGTTTCACTGTCAAAAATGCTTTATCGAATATAAGTAACATTATCTAAAATACTCTGAGTAGTATACAAATCAGTTTGGTTTATTTCAAGCTGTAGCATTCATTAATTTGCAATAGAGAATTTCCTATTGCATTGATAAATACCTATTTCCATTAGGTCCGGCTTCTAGATACAATATAAACTTCTTACCCTGGCTTCCAGAAGTGTGACATCCATTCCAAAACTCTGTAGCTGACGAGCTGCCGCCAGGCCTGAGACCCCAGAGCCTATGATAATTACCTTTCCTGTCTTTTTAGCTAAAAAGTAAAAAACGAACAAAAATTACAGTATTTTGAGGTAGGTTTTAAGAGTTTGTTTTACCATTTTTTACATCATGAAAACCTCTAGGTTTTCAATGTGTCATGATGTCTTACAAAGTAAACAGCTCACTTATTTTCCAAATAGAGAAACTACGTAAATACAAATTAGCACGTAACTGAAACTTACAAAATTTAATTCAATGTGAAAAACCTATAAATGAAATCCTTTATCTTTAAAGATTTACTTTCTCATTACACTGCGGTCATGTGCTTTGGTATCTGTGACTAGTTAGTTTATTATGAACAGTCTGCTTCATTTATCTCATAGTTATAATAGGATAACCGGACAGCCATATTATTCTTAAAGCCATTTGCTTTAAGCTCTACTTCTGCTGTCCTTACTATCCCTTTCTGAAGAACTATTAAAATTATTAAAGCATCAAAAATAAATTAAAAACAAATATAAGTGCTACTTCTCAAAAAAACCCCTAACTCCTGGATTCCTCGCAAGATAAAGAACTGGTCAATGAAAGAAAACCTCAAATCTCTGCTTTCATAACAGACTTCTCTCATTTTTAACAAATTTTGTTTTCTGACTAATTTTTCTTATATTGGAAATTCAGTACTTTTACTAAAGTACACTTATCAAACCAGAAATTACAGGCAATACATATTTACGAAGAGATTTTACTTTAAATCTGACATATAATGAGATAAGCTTGCGAGTATCGGACTCCAAATTTAGACTTAGAAATCAAAATAAAATGCTATGAGCCTCCTGAAAATAAAAGAGAGTGCTAGAACTCTAAGTTAAAAACTGTGAAGTCCATCTGCCAGGTCCTTACTTGGTAGGGGTTTTATCCTCTTATAGATGCCGAAGTTGATCAGACCGTGACGCTCTAGGTAACTGTGAACTCGGTGGACAAGCACAGTATCACCTACAGAACAGATGAATTTTAAAACATGTTCATAGTTCTAGCAATTTAAACAGAAAGCTCCTTAACTCTGTTTTGCCATCATGAAATTATTCTATACATATTTTCCATAAACTTCAGATCATGTGACTCCTTTAGAAAGGTGATTCCTAAAACTTTTAGTCTGTGATGTAGTCCCAAATGCCTATTGGAGTTTTAAAGAATGACATTCCATTACAGATGAAATAAAGGATAAAACCAACCCTTTTTAAAGTAGTATTATAATCAGTTACTTTGGCAAAAACTTTTCAAGACTTTGTAGGTGGTAAGTGGAAAATGAGAAAGGCAGCCAGCCAGCTAAATGTCAACAAAGTACTCCGGGGGATTAAAGCTGGAACACAGTCCTGGTAAAATCATTAGCAATCTCCTGAACTCACAACTTAAAAACCAAGAAAATAATTACAAAGACACATAATAGTTTTTTACAAGGCTTATTTCTGGATAGCACAAGGTAAAGTAAGATGATAATATGAACTGAAAAAATTCATTATCAATGAACCATAAGCCAAATCCAGTCCCACGGAAAACACTACTTACTGTTGTAAGGTGCTTCTAATTGCTGAAGAGTAGCCTCAAAGGTCAGCTGAATCTTTGGATTATCCAACCACAACTGCAACTGTATTTAAATGACAAATTTTTTTTACACAAGTAGATGTAGACCACATGACCACTTTAAAATATCTTTTCAACTTTAAGGCCTCAACTACAGGTTTTCCTTTCATTGAAACACAGGGTTATACTCCTGACAAACTGATGAAACACAAAACCATGTCAAATGAGTAAATAACTGAAGAAGCTGGAAGATACTCAGCCTAAAACAAAACCCAAAAAACCCTAGTAACTTGCCAGTATCATACAGCTGGTAGGGACCAACTAGGATTTAAACTGGGTTACTTGACTCCAGAGATACTGAGTAGATAAAAATCCAAGAAATCAAATGATCATTTAGATATGCGAAGATGGAAGGGAGGTAAGAGGTACCAAGGATAACTCCAGTTTCTAGCCTACACAACTAAATGAGTTGGTATGCTATTCACTAAACGAGGGTCACTGAAAGAAGAGGTAGGTCTAGTTTCAAGAAAACCAAGAGATACAAGACTGGCATCTGGATACAGAGCTAGGGTTCTGAGGGGAAAAAAAAAAGTCTGGAGCCATTTGCTTATGGGTGATAACTAAAGCCAAAGTGCAGAAGAGGCCTCCTTGGGAGAATACACAGCAGAGGGAGGAAAAGACCATAAGGAGCCTTAAGGAACTCCAATCAGTTCACATAATGCCCGGGGCACCTGGGTGGCTCAGCTGGGTAAGCGTTTGCCCTCGGCTCAGGTCATGATCTCAGGGTCCTGGGATTGAGCTCCACATTGGGCTCCCTGTTCAGCAGGGAGCCTGCTTCTCCCGTTCTCTCTGCCTGCCACTCCCCCTGCTTATGCTCCCTCACTTTCTGTCAAATAAATAAAATCTTAAAAAAAAAATAGAGATAAGCCTACAAAGCTGTCAGAGAAGACAACAACCAGGGAGGAGAAAGAACAAGAATACCATCTTAAGCTAAGGGAAGGGAAGTTTAAGAGTTTAAGAAGAAAGGAGTAGTCAGTTATTTCAAATACTGCTGAGAAAGCATTAAGATAAGGAATGAAAAATATTATGGTACAATCAACAGGCTCTAACACAAATGCTCTTCAAACTGAATAGGCCAGACCAACTAAATGCCACTATATTTAAGTCCTAGTTAAAAATTAACTGCTCCAAAAAAAAAAAAAAAAAAAAAAAATTAACTGCTCCATAGACAAGTGTCAACAAAGACATGTGGCTGTGTGTAAATAAACCCAATTACAAAAAGACATGACCAAATTCAAAAGCACCCTCTACTTTTCTCCATGGCCACTGTCAGGGCAAAATGGAATTCCTCAAGTACACACCAGGCCCAAGCTCCTCACCCCTCAATAGAAGCCTTCTTCCTCTGCTCTATAAAAAAATAATAAAAATAATAAAGCTCAGGTCATAGTTTTTAGCTCAATAATCCTAAAGTTGTTGTGGTTTCAAAATCTGGAAGCAAAGGAACGGACACAATTCTTGTAAGAGAATGATTTATGTTCAGTTTTACAGCCAGAGGCCCACAACTCTAACCTGGGCAAGTCCTTCCTTCTCCCAATCTAGATTTTGGTCACAGAATGTAAATCAGAGACAACAGACATCACTGTAAATCCACCACTCAAATTCAAGTAAAGAGTGAAAACTTTCCTCAGATGAAACAAAAAAATGACCTTATCTAAACAAGTACACTTCTAAAAGAATTTAATCAATCCATTTTAAGTAAGCTCTATACTCAACATGGGACTTGAACTCATAATCCTGAGATCAAGAGTTGCGTGCTCTACTGACTGAGCAAGCCAGCTGCCCCTAAAAAATCCATTCAGATCAAACAAATATTGATGTTATACACAGAAGCTGATTCTAAGACAAGTAAGCATCAGAAATATACATTAAAAATTTTCCATTTACTTTTTTAAAAATCACCCTGTTTTTTCTTCATTCAAAAATCCCTTTATTCTGTACTATGAAAACCCAGTATAACCCACCACCCACTCTAGCTAATAATCTAAATTCAGCAGGGGTTTTGCAAACTAATAGCCAAAGTAAAGAAGTTAGTGGTAGCTAAAAGCAGACATGCTAAAATGACATCTCTGAGCTATACTCAAAGTAGCTGAAATTACAACATAAATTTCTTTTACTTTGTATCACCCTAGAGTACACTGAATATGTTCTGAATAGTATCTTGCCCTCATCTACTCTGTGGCTTAAAAATTTCTGATGAATAAAGGCCATGAAAGAAAAATTCAAAGAAATAAAAAATGACTAATAAGTGTGGAAAAAAATCAGCCTTTTGGAAATGGAAAAGAGATGAAAAACTTTTAGTCTATTATAGCAGCACAAATTATCATTGTTTTAACAACCAAAGTACGGGCAGAGCAACAGGGATACTGAATAATTCAGTCTCTCTGGGAAGCAATGTGACCATAACCATCTATCATCTATCTATCATTTATCTGTATCAATTGATATATATGTATATATGTATTCAGGTTTTTATACATATATGTACATATATACGTGTGTGTGTGTGTGTGTGTGTGTGTGTCATAAGGAAATAATAACCAGAGATAGTCAAGAATGTATAAAGCTGTTCAGAGCTTAATAAAGCACAAATGGACATATAAATGCCTAACGTACAGTATGACCCAACTGTCAGACAAAATATCATGCAGACATTAAAATCAAGCACTTAGCCAGAAGAGGAGGTTGAAGCAGAGAAGCAGAACAGAATAAGAGTTTGACTTATCCTGGGAAAGACAGACAAAATGATTATTAAAAATTTGAAAAACATGGCGGGAGGGGGTGGCACCTGACCAGTTCAGTCACTGAGCACTCAACTCTTGGTTTTAGCTCAGGATCTGATCTCAGGGTCATGGATTAAGTCCCACAATGGGCTCAGTGGAAAGTCTGCTTGACATTCTCCCCACCCCCCTCCTGCTCCTCCCCCAATTCATGCTCTCTCTAGAATAATGAAATTGTAAGTGGGGGGGGCAGGGTGTGGGGAGGCACCTGGGTGGCTCCGTCAATTAAGCGTCTGACTCTTGATTTCAGCTCAGGTCAGGCTCTCAGGGTTGTGAGACTGAGCCCTGCATCTGGCTCTGCGCTGGGTGTGGAGCCTGCTTAAGATTCTTTCTCTCCTCCTCCCTCTGCCCTTCCCCTGCTTTAAAAAAAAAAAAAAACAGTTTCAGGGCACCTGGCTGGCTCAGTCAGTAGAGCACGAAACTCTTGATCTCAGGGTTGTGAGTTTGAGCCCCAAGTGTGGCCTGGTTTACTTAAAAAATTAAAAGTTTAAATGAAGATTCTTTGGGTTTATGAGGTTATGAAAAACGAAAAGGATCCAAAGGATGTATGGAAACAGCATTTCAATTTTTAAAAACAAAAATTAAATATATATTTAAAAAAATAACTGGGGGCGCCTGGGTGGCTCAGTGGGTTAAAGCCTGTGCCTTCGGCTCAGGTCATGATCCCAGGTTCCTGGGATCGAGCCCCGAATCGGGCTCTCTGCTCAGCAGGGAGCCTGCTTCCCCTTCTCTCTCTCTGCCTGCCTCTCTGCCTACTTGTGATCGCTGTCTGTCAAAATAAATAAAATCTTAAAAAAAACAAAAAACAAAAAACTGAAGGGGAAAAAATAATTTTTTTTAACAATGGTTATCTCTGGGTAATGGTACATGTTATAGCTAATTCTGTAATTCTTCCCTTTTCTTTTTTTGCCATTATTGCCCATAAAAGTAACATGCGCTTTTTAATAATCCAAAGAGAAAAAAGGCTGACATGGAAACTTACTGTGCGGTTTCGAATGAACAGAAAAACCTTCTGAGTCTGCTGTGGTCCACTGATGATATCTGGAAAACAGGCTGCTTCTTGAGAAGTCATCCGGTCATGAGGAAGTCTACTCTGGAAAGCTGCACCCTCCACACCTAGCAAAGAAAGCAAAGGACTTCTGGGAAAAGTGCAAGTGAATACAAAATCAGGGATAATGAAACTCCTTTTTCGCCCGAAGAACCTCTGTAAAGCTCTGCCTCATTCACAGAGCAATCTCACCTCCTTTAAAAATCTTTTATTCTGCTCAAAAGCCGAAACATCTTTAGAATTTACTTTACTCTTGAGCATAATGTTCCAGAAATTACATTCTACCAATGAGCAGAACAATGTACCTCTGAAAACAGAACAGAGCATGAAGCATATTTTCTTCATCCACAAAATAGCTTTATAATACTGGAAGATAATCTAATTAAAATTAGCATCACTGATGGTGTTCCCAAAATCCGAAAACTAGGGAACCAGAATAAAGGAAAACATACTAAAAGGAAAGCAAAAGAGACTACAGAATGAAAAACACAACCACATGCCTTCTTTCAAGATTACAGCAGGGAACACGGAGAGGACTTTAAGATTTAATCACCAACAGTAAGAAACGCATGATTATCTGGTCAGTGGTACCATCCATTAGTTCCCACAACGCAATGCTGGCAAACAGTGAGATAAGTTAGGCAGACTACAATGAGGACACAGAAGAAAGCAAGGAATTTACCTTTCCCAGCAAAAACATTAGCGACCCTTTACTATACTACACAAGTATGTCACTGTATTTACTCTACACTACATGTATATACAATGTATAAATATTCTCTATGCAAGTAAAATATATATTGTTTTGAAACTTTTAAAATTGGGTATTAAATCAGTTCTTTTTTATAAGCTGATAGTTAAGTACATCTTCATAAGATGTCCTGAGAAACACATTTACATGTATTCTACCTGTATTTCTAAGATCACTTTATAAAAGACATATTTAACCACTAGCTTATGAAAATATCAAGACAAAGTTTCAAAATTCAGTATCACTGAAACAGTTATATATAAGTAACGAAATAGGCACCAGATATCCATATTTAATCATTTAAAGCACATAAAACAAGAAGTTAGAAACACTGATAATGGAAACAAAATTAAAGGAAAGGCAAAGTAAGATTAAGAAAATAAAAAGAACAAGGCAGGTAAAGATATAACTTAGAAAATGGTAGCTAAGTTATTAAGGAGCTGTCTCCACAAAGACATTTATAAGCAATAACTCAGACAAAAGTGGTTAACAAGAGGCCAAGCAAAAATGCCTAATGCTAATATGGGTGGCACATTAAGAAACAATATTTTTGAGAGAGAAGGGAAAAAATCTATCCACTCACAGTAGATAATGAAGGCACATGTATACTCTATTCACATTACAAAATCAAATCAGCAATTCTCTCATTCAGTGAATCTCAACCTAAAATTAAAGACTGTCAGGACAATTAATTATTCCCTAAGAAAAAACAAAGTCAGTAAGAGCCATATTATTGGGAGTGGAACATGAAATTAAGGCAAGGAGAGAAGAAATGCTGGCAACAGGGGTAGGTTATTTCAGTAATGTGAAATTTTCTAAAACTGCACATAGCTTTGATGTCCCTAGTCCCCTACCCCCAATCAAATAAACAAACAAAAAAATAAAACCAAGAACAAAATCATGTCACATCACAAGAACAATTATCTACATATCCCAAGTACTCAGAACAGATTTCTTAAAATAGGTTACCTTTGTAAGTGTATACTATTAACACAAAAATCAATTTACTCTATAAACTGGACTCCTCCCTCCCCCAAACAGGGGTAGTTTTCTTAGCTATACCTTCTACATGCTTATTAAGTCATCACTGCACATCAATCCTACTGCAAAATACTGGCAATGACAGTAAAAAAAAACCATGTAGGGAAAGACACTTAATTTTGAATTATATTTGGCTCCTCATTCCAAGTGCTCCAAAAATCACTCTAAATTAGTTGGCTAACTTTGGGAATCTTGAGACTATGTAACAATTAAGCAATGTGATCTACATAAGTCATGTGGCAGTTTTAAGAGGATCTTTAAATCAAATAACAAAAGATTACCAAAAGGAATTAAAGAAGCCAAATATTGTGACACTAATGTATGTGCAGAATAATAATCTTATCCATCTCTATCTTCCACATAACATCCAAAAACACCTATTCTTAAATACTTGTCAATTTTTAAGAATGAAAAAGTTTCTAAAAACTCAATTATTATTTTTTCCCTTTTGGTTTTTAGGTTTGAAGACTATTATTTCAAGGAAGGAAGACCATTATCAATATAAAGGTGAAAATTGTAAGAAAAGGTCTAACCTTTATCAAAGGAACAAAAAATGTTAACTTGGAACCCAAGCTATTCAGAAGCTCAATCAATGCACTCTCTTAATAGGATATTTCCAAAATGAACTAATAGGCCATTCTTGGACAACAGAACTCATAAGTATCTCCTTTAGAGGGAAAAACCTTAAAGAATACAATTAACTTTAATAATATCCTTATTACAAGGGAAGTACTAGTAGTACATTTCATTCAAATTCAAAAATAATTTATACTTGCTGTTTGTGTGGATTTAACACAGTCTGGTATTCCGGAAATTGATAATGTTTCAAAGAGGTAACCTTAATTTTTTAAAAGCCCCAAGGCTGCCTTTTTTCTCTCTTGCCCCCTCTGTTCAACTCCTTTTTCCCTACACTTCACATAGGAAATTCCAGCATCATCCTTCAAAATGCAGTCATGCTAAACCAGAAATGCCCTTTCTAATGGTCTGACCAGCTCACACTTTCTCTGAAAACACAGTAAAAGTTATAAAATATTTAAGGGACCACAAAGACCTTTTTTGATAGATTAGAGACGCAGATAAGGAGCAGGAGATGGGAAGGACAGAACTCTATTCCATGAAACCACTTCCTCCCTGATTCTGATGATACAGGTAGCATCTTGAGTAGAGTGAGGAACAGAGATATAAAAATCAACAGGAAAGACGGCCTCCATGAAACTTACTTGCCTTTTTTTTTTCATGAAGTAAATAAATTAACTAGAAAAACTAGATTTCTAGTTGATGAGTAAAAATAAAAGCTTGACAAGAATCTACGTATAAGATGACTTCAAATTAGTACCTACAGATACACCATATCCAGTCCTATAATAGTTTAAAAAGACAAACAGAATAAAGAACAGAGGGAAAAGAGAGAAAGAAAAAAAAAAGAGAATCATGTGATTTCTTATGCTTTACATCTTTTATTTCTAGGGTAAACATACACTTTAAATGATTCTGAGGGAGGGTATAAGGACTAGTCTATGCATAAGAGAAGACCCCTGGGTTCTCACTCCTCCGAATTGTTGGTGTATCCTCCGTCATATCATTTTAATTTTATTTTGGGTCCTAATCCATAAAACAGGGATGGATGCAATATTATCTGTTTGACAGCAGGAAGCTAGAGAAAATGACCTTAAGTTCCCTTCAAACTTTTAAGATGTAGGATGAATACACCAGCTTGATGTGGATTTATAGAAGTTAAGATATGATCCTGGTCCCAAGATATTCATGACGGTCATTTGGTTTATTAAAAACAGAATGTTGATCGCTTATAAGCACATCCTTCTAACTAATCATCTCACAAATGCATGCTTCTGAGCATGGCAAAGATCTGAAGAGAAATCCTGAAGGGTTAAGAATAGTCCCCACCATTCTTGGAAACACTTAAAAAAACAAAACAAAACACCTCATGTTCTACTGAACAGTAAGTCAGAAGCACCACAGTTCTATATGGAAGCCTGTTTTTACTTTCAGCAATACAACATATTGTTTACTAAAGCAAAAGAGTAAATTTACCCACGTTAAAACAAAAAGCAGTAAGAAAACTCAGTTTATTTCTTCAAGATTCAAGCTCTAAAGGCTATCCCCTGATCCCCAACAGTTCCTGGAAGAGCCGATGGTCCATCACGTGATGAGTAGCATTCTTGAACGTTTATCTGCCACAGAGACTCTGAACGAGGATTTTAACTCCTCTAAGAGAACCATGTACTAATTGTCAACCTCCAATCCTTGGGACAGCATTTAAACAAGTTTACTTCTAACATTCTGGATCCCCTATATACTAATTTCTGCACTAACAGTGAACTTTGACCCAAGAGTAAAATACAAATATTTCCCAGACCCACTGTACACAACTGCAAAAGACAAACAATTTTAAAGTAGACATAACAGTTGAAAAGTGACAAACTCCAAAAGTGAAGTAATACCTATTCCAGTTCTTTCAAAATGTATGTATCAGTCAGCTTTGACCACTGAACCACACAAAAACATCCAGGGCAAAGGATGAAATCCAGCCATATCGCTGGATTTCATCGCTTTGGATTCCTGGAACAAGCTTTAATAGCTCTAGATGGGCCCTATCACTCATTTAACCCTTTACTTCTTCCTAGAAGTAAAAATATCATAGTTCGATCTGAAAAGAAACAGCATTTCAACTTTAAAAAAAAAAAAAAAAAAAAAAAGCAAACAATTTTCACATGACAAATGTTTAAACTACAAAATAATTAACTATATAATGTTAATTGAAAAACTGTATCCAACACTATCTAACAGCCACCTCTGAAGAGTCCCTTGCCTGAATAATTCCTCTGACTAGTCCTGGAATGACTTTCTGTCCTTCCTTTTTTTTGAAGGCTTTCAGCCTATGGCTTCTCCTCTCTGTGTATAGAGCTGTATTTCTTTTTAAAGGTCCCATAATTCCTAAACCTATGTTCTATATCATGTTTCCTAGTACTGTAAAAGCTGCCAGGAAGAAAAGGACCCGCCATCTCCTCAAACACGTGAAGAGTGGAGGGCTGAGATCGGCCTGAGGACTTCAAAAGGTTTTGCTTGCCTTTGCTCTGGCTACACGCTCCCCTACTCTACTCCTCTGTCCTGAGGGTTCTATTTGCCCTGCGCTTCTGGCTAAAATGTGGAAACCACAGCCAAAAACACTTGCAAGCATCAATCCCTAACTTGGCGGCTCTTGCTCCTAAGTGGCAAGCATCTAATGCCACCCTCACCTGATGCTTGGCCGTCTCCATACCCTCCAGAACTGTCGTCTTGAAGTCCTCCTGCTTGCCCTGTGGAAGGAAAGAGGAGAACTCAGGGACCTTACTCCATAAATTAAGATAATATCTGGACATAAAGGCCTAATAGTTGGTGACTCACAAATTCACCACCAACTAGTAAAACCGTATTGAGAGAGCTCCTTCTTCTCGAATCAGGCCCAGGGAATCACATCATAGTCTTCCAAATTCTGGTCAGAAAATTTCAACTTTACACACTGATTCTTGTTGAAAGGTAGCAGAACAAAGTACACAGTATTTCTAATCACTAAATCCTTGCTGTCGTTCTTATTTAATCAAGGTTGGATGGGGGGAAGAAACGAATTCCAAACGTCTTTTACTACTTGTTGCTAGACTGAGTTAGGTGTCACATGGGCTCTAGGGTCTAGAGCTGCAACAATTCAGCATCTGCTCAATCTCCCTTTATCTTTACCTTTCTATCCACAGAGAATATACTTAAGTAGCAGGCAAAAGACATAGTTTTAATGAAAAATTCTCCCTTTGACTTCAAAGCAGGGACTGTAAAGATTCAGCTCCAAAACAAATTTCATTTACTATGCATGCCAGACAGCACCAGATCTGAATACGCCAGTGCTTCCTTAGTAAAACTTTCAAACACACCACAAGACACCCTGCAGTCATATGCCAAGTAATGTAGAGAGACACACACAGGAGGGGCTGGGGGAAGGCAAGATATGGGGGAGCTTCTACCTCAAGCTACGTAATAAGCCAGCTAAGAGATTGTCCTCATTGACTAATATGTAGAAATAACTTCAAGAAAGGTATCACAGCTTGAAAGTTCAATCTGACGAAGTCCAAATAGATCATCTTCAAGACTCTTCCAAAATCTATCACCAAGACAGATGCATGATCTTCTTAAGGTTCTAGCTACCTAGTACACTATGAGAAAACTACAGCATGATCTTTGAAAGATACGAAAATATTCTCCAATGATCTAAAACTAGACAAGCATCACTAAAAAGTTTATTTTAGAAGAATCTCAATGAGAAAGCAGACTGATTAACCACTATTTGAGTTAAAAGGGAGCAAGAAAGTAAAAATGACATCTCTATCCTCACATATTTGAAGGTATTTAGATAGAAATGATTTCTGACATTAGAATGTGTTACTAGAAGGTATATGTTCTGAGGATAGGACAGAATCTCATTCTAAAATTATTTCACTGTGCTCCTGTCTTAATGACCTTTGAGGTTTTAGAAGGGTATGGCTCTCAGACAAGGCTCAAGATACAGGATTTGTTTACAGTCTTTGGAAAAGGGCATATAATTATAAGGAGATGACTCCTTACAAAATCCAGTCTGCAAACATCTTGAAAATGCAGGCCCTCCATTTTAAATTTTACTTTTAAAATTTAAATAAGGGATGCCTGAGTGGCTCAGTCAATTGAGCATCTGCCTTCAGCTCAGGTAATGATCCCAGGGTCCTGGGATGGAGACCCACATTGGGCTCTCTGCTCAGTGGGGAGTCTGCTTTCCCTCTGCCTCTGCTCTCTCGATCAATCTCTCTCAAAGAAATTTTTTTTAAAGTTTAAATAAAAATATTCCTTCTTAACTTCTAGATTTATTCATTAAAAAAAATCTTACAGATTTTAATTTTATTTTTTTAGAAGCTGTCACTGTTCTGTTTGATTCCAAACAGAACCACCCTAGACCAAACGTTGAATCGTATTTTAAAAAGGGGGAGAGGTGGGCGCCTGGGTGGCTCAGTTGGTTAAGAGTCCTGGGATCAAGTCCCACACCCGGCTCCCTGATCATGGGGAGTCTCCTCCCTCCCCTCTGCCCCTCCCCGCTGCTTGTGCTCTCTCTTGCTCCCTCACTCTCAAATAAAATCTTTATGCGGGCAGGGAAAGAGAGGCTCAGAACAATGAAATAAATACAGTTTCCAAGAATAATATTTATGCACTATGAACAATATAGCTCCTGACTCTCTCAAATTATGTAGCCCAGCTGGCAAAGAATGAAAGCTACAGTCTCTTGTCAGGAAGGCATCTCACCATTTCTAAAAATAAAAACAAACACCACTTTCAAGCTAGCCATTAAGTCCTGAATTATTTTATCCTTCTTATTTCTCTCATTTGCTTTCTTCCCCCACTATATGTCACAGAATATGCTAAAATAATTTATTTTAACCTACAGGTAGCCCTTAGCTGACTCTTTACTGTCACAGCCTTTAGACAAAAATTCCATACAAATGTAGATTTCTTAAGCCTGACTTCTGTGCTTAAAAACTTAACAACGTTGCTCTTTTACAAGATAGGGAGGTCTTTTTTGACTTCTGCTTTTGAAAAAAGGACCAAAACTCAGATACTGTTCTTCGATAAAAATATGTAAGAGTAATATGAAAAATATTCAATACCCTGCAATGGTTTTTTAAAGGGATCCCTTTTAACAGCAGAAAGTCAAAATAGAGATGAAACTCCAAAGTACTGCATAAACAGAGAAATAGGAGAAAACCAAATAGGTGATATAAACATGCAAGAAATGATGAGAAACAAAATAAAAAGTGCTTATAATTAAGTAGAAACGTGTCTCTTAACTTGATGAACGTTTAGAGATAAGATCGCTACTTTCTAATCATAATACTCCAGTATTTGGAGAGTACCTACTTCTCCAAAGACAGATAACAGCATCATCTTTATTAGTGGTATTCCAGACCAATTCTTCCATCATGTTCTTAAAAACAACACACATACAAATAAATGTTTGCAGCTAACTTTCCATCCAGGATTGCCTCTGATTAGAACATATAAAATACCATATTCACTTGTTCTTTGGGTCCTTCTGGCCTGGGACTCTGCTTCTGACAGTGGCACAAGGACAAGGAACAGCAGGCAAGTATAGTTATTATCCTACATGAGTTCAAATTCAAGATAGAAAATGAAAATATACAAAAGCAACTCTTTCATATCACCTTGATTTTGGCACTACTGCGCAGGAGACCTTTTGTTTTCATTCCCACCACATACACACACACTCCTCAAGTTTGAAGTACAGACCCTTAACATCTGTATTTGTGCATATCTTCTACAAGTTGAAAATAAAATCTTTGGTTTAGCTTACATAGCAGCCTTTCAGCTGCTCTCTAATAAACCTCCCACAGACCTGGTAGATCATTATTGAAGAATAGTGAAATATTTTAGTTACAGTCACACTACTGGATGCTTTCTCATCTTGATTCAAATCCCTAGTAGATCACTCTTCCAATATCTTAAAAGGAAATCTATGATGTCTTTCACATATTTTCATCTGACAAGCATGAAGGACAGGATCACTGATGTGCTCTTCCCAGGAACACACTGACCAACAGATTCACATTTTGACTTCAGTTTGTTGAAATCACACTCAAATCAATAACTTTTGTAGACAATTTGAGAAACTTCTAAGTCTTCTGGGAAGCAATGATTTTTAAACAGAAAATCAACTTATCAAAATTTAATCAAAATTGTACAAATTTAGACTAAAAGTGACTGCCAAGCTAATTGTTTCAATTAAACCTGACAAATTAGCAAAGAGAAAAAAAAAAAAACCTTGAAAGTTTAAATCATCTGTGAACACATAAGTTTCCACTCTATTAACACTTCAGTTTAGTTTATATTTTAAATAATCTCACTAATTCAGTGTTCACCAAATACCTACTCCAAAACAGTTGAGCACAAGTAGAAAGTTGAACACATTAAGTACCTATTTTCAAAGGGCTTATAAATCTAATTGGGGAAAGATGAAAAATATCCAGAAAGAAACTTTATTTTTTAGGGAAACAAGAAGCAAACACAGACTTGAGGAATCAAGATAGCTTTTCTGAACAAATCCAGAGATTTGGCAAAAAACACCAGCATGGTCCAGAACACTTATAAAAGCAAGGAGAAAAGCACAGACAGGGAATGAATAGCGAACCACACAGTACTTGCAGATGTGGAAGAGCAGGATAGGTAAAATGGCCCATTTTCAGTGCCAAAACCTAAACTTGATCTTAACAGTAATAGGGCAGAACTGTATGATCTGTCACAGGAAAAAGCAGCGAAACAAGCGATATTTTAATGAATCTACTGTGGTCACTTTGTACCAGATGGATCACAGGGAAAAGGTGACGTGGATAAAGGAGAGCCAACTGAAAGGCTGTTTAAATAATTTAGATATGAAGTGAAATTCACTAGAATAAAAAGCTAACAATGAAAATGGATAAGGCATAGCAAGTCAAAGAAGCTGTTCACAGGAACATACAGGACTTTAAAACACACTTGTAAGGGACAATCAAGATGACTCCAAGGTTTTAAAAGTTCAAGAATGGTAATACAATGGACAAAATGGGAAATTTAGGAAAAATTTAGGCAAACTAAATTAAAAAGAAATACTCTTTATTTAATTACTTAGTCTTTAAAGTAATTGAAGACTAGACTCCAGGGGCACCTGGGTGGCACAGTTGGTTAAGCAGCTGACTCTTGATTTTGGCTCAGGTTATGATCTCAGGGTTCTGAGATCAAGTCCCATGTCAGGCTCAGAGGTTTCTCTCTCTCTTCTCCTCCCCCCAACCCCGCCAAAAAAAAAAAAAAAATCTTAAAAAAAAAATAAAAAAAAAGAAAAAGAAAAAAGACTAGAACTCCAAAGTTAGGATGGGGTCAAAACTTTAAAATAACATGGAGATAATAATACGGTCAGAGAAGGATGCCTGGGTGGCTCAGTTGATTGTCTGCCTTCAGCTCAGGTCATGATCCCAGGGTCCTGGGATGGAGTCCCACATCAGGCTCCTTGCTTAGCAGCGACCCTGCTTCTCCCTCTGCCTGCTGCTCCCCCTGCTTGTGTTCTCATGCTCTCTCTTTCTGACAAACAAAAATAAAAATAAAAATAAAAAATAGTAATAGGCTCAGAGAGTTTGAATCAGTTGTAAATGTAGGACTAATCTCAAAAGGAAAGTCACAGCTTCAAAGAGGAACTGGTCAACATAGACAAATAATAAGAAAAAGTTAAAATAATTGAAAGGTAGTGAGTTATTGGTGACTGTCTCCACTTCATGCTGCCTTCTAGTCCTCTCTGTAGTGAAAGGTGGCTATAAAAACATCCTCAGGGCACCTGGGTGGCTCAGTGGGTTAAGCCTCTGCCTTTGGCTCAGGTCATGATCCCAGAGTCCTGGGATCCAGGCCTGCATCATCTATCGGGCTCTCTATTCCGGGCTCTCTACTCAGCAGGAAGCCTGCTTCCCCACCTCCTCACCAACCCTCCCCTGCCTACTTGTGATCACTGTCTGTCAAATAAAATCTTTAAAATAAAATAAAATAAAATAAAATAAAAACATCCTCAAGTATACTGCTCTTAATGTATCTCCTTCCTAACTTTTTGACTATGAATCTGGACAGAATAAATGATCTACAGCAGTTCAGAAATGCAAAGGGAAATGTACTGGGCTCACAGAAATAGATAAAACTAGCCTGAAGGAAAAGCCTCAGGCATTCCTTTGAAGCACATCAGAGGCATTTTAACACAGCTAACACTGATCAATACTTTCCAACAAAATTATCCAGAATGAGGAATCTAAGGATTCCAACTAAAACAGCAATCTTAAGGTTACACTGTCAATAAGGTCTAGAATGCAAGAAAATGGGTGTTGCTTGAGGGAGAAGCAGCCTTAAATTTTCTCATTTTGCCCCCAGGAGGAGCAGTAGTTCTGCTGATTTGCACCAAAAGACAACAATGGGGCAGAAGTGAGAAACTCAGTAGCAGAAACCCTATACAAAGTAAAAGCCCTATAAGCCAAAGAGGAAAACAAAGATTTTAGAAGCCAATGGGAAGAATTAACTTTTTTAACATACTGTTTCCTTCCACATTCCGTAGCAGGATTTTCCTCACCTATTTTGTTGTAAAATCTTGGTTTGTAGTTCACTTTTCAAAATGTTCCAAAGTCTACAATTTACATGCTGTTACTGCTTAACTACCAAGCTTAAAGTGAGTTTGAGTAATTAAGAACAAAGCTTCCTTTTTTTTTAAGTTTGTTTACATATCGTATGTAATTTCTACACCCACAAGGGGCTCAAATTCACAACTCAGAGATCAAGAGTCGCACACTCTTCTGACTGAGCCAGCCAGGCAGTCTTCAACTGTTTCTAAAAAGGCCAATACTGAAGTTTACCCTGGACCTATTAAAAGAACCATAGTAACTTTTCATAACTGATGATAACCATGAAAGAATTCCAACAAAAAAATCCCTTTTTCCTGCTCAAGTAAGTTTTTCAGAATGCTAGCTATCTCTACATCTTCTCAGATCATGATTAGGGGCTCTTCCTATCCTCAATATGATTTGAGTCTACACTGCTACGAGGAAGATACAACTTCTTAGGCATTTATTAATCACATATGTTCTTCTACTTTCACACATCAGAAGATGCAAAAAAAAAAAAAAAAAAACAAAAGGAAAAACACCACTCTATCTTCAAATGTTTAAGACCTCTGTGATTAGGAAATAATGCAAAAATGTTAACATTAGCTTATCACAATATTTGATATATGGATTTTGATTAGGTTACTCTGAGGAGAGAAAATTTATATTAGAAAAGTACCAAGATTTGCTACTCTTCCTATGATTTAACATACAAAAGCTTAAATGATTTTGCAAGTGACACATTACTGAAAATGGGTTACCACAAATACTTTCCAGGTTCCAAAAGTGATAAGGAGTCAACCAACCCTCATTTTTTCCTGAATAAGACATCAATCCAGGCTATTCCTAGTTCAACTCTGTTTAATAAGTACACAAAGGTGGAATTCTCTTTTGACCCCCATACCAAGCCCCATTTTGGAGATGAGCAAGTCCTCACAGACCAAGTACCCTATTCTTCTAGTACACCACGACCATACCAAATAAAGGATGGTAGCAAAAAGAACTCAAGGAAATTATACAAAGTTGTCAGCTAACCAAACTACCATTTTGTCTTAATAAAAAACAAAACAATGAGTGAAATGGAATCATTAAGAAAAGCAGCTCAATCTGTTAAAGACAGAACATAAAACTGGTAGCATCTGATTCAATGGTTATCATCCAAAAGCAGTAAACAGTTAAAAATCAAAGATAGTAACTGCTTCATAAAGGCCTAATTGAATTCTTTCATGTTTAATATAAAACTTCCAAAATCCAATTTTAGGAAAAACATTTAAAAACTACTTCTGGATTCTCATCATACTTTGAATACACGTTTACTGTACTCTTTCTTCATTGTAGCCAAATATTAAACCCGTAAACCTAAAGTGGACTATGAATTCTTTGCAGGAACACCCAGTCTTCAGCTCTGAACTCTCAGAACCCAGCACCACACCTGGAACAAAGCACTGTAGTTTTACAATTAATGTGTAGAATAAAGTAAATGAGGAACTGCCAAATTTGGGGCAATTTTTGTGTAGAAAATGTCTCTCTCTCTTTTTTTTTTTCTTCCATTTCCTGACTCTCAATCTGGAGGCTGTGAATTCAAGCCCCACGCTGGGTATACAGATTACTTAAAAATAAAATCTTTAAAAAAAAAAAACAAAAAAACTCCTTCCACACTACTTCTTAAAAAATTCTTCCATTAAGCCATGGATTTAGGAAGACTTACTTCCCTTCCACTCTTTCTGCCTGTAAGTCCCTCCAAATGTTTATACTAAAATGTGATATTTAAGGGTTATTTCACCTTCTATTGGATTTATGTATGCATTTATAACTCATACTAGGCCATAAATTATCTGTGAGTGGGGACCATGTGTTGCACAGTGATATGTATCTTGACCCATTTTTTTTTTTAAGATTTTTATTTATTTATTTGACAGAGAGAGATCACAAGTAGGCAGAGTGGCAGGCAAAGAGAGAAGGGGAAGCGGCTCCCTGCTGAGCAGAGAGCCCGATGAGGGGCTCGATCCCAGGACCCTGAGATCATGACCTCAGCTGAAGGCAGAGGCTTTAACCCACTGAGCCACCCAGGAGCCCCTATCTTGACCCATTTTTAGTTACCTCTCAAAATATAAAAATTTTGAATTAACCTAGATTACACCTTTTCAGCCTGTGACTTTTATACTTAGCTCTCCAGTAAATTATTCCGGGGCACAGTTCCAAATCAGAACACTGAAATGATGCTATGCAAGAAAATTACTCCTAGGTCTGCTTTCTAAATGTATGCACCATACTTCATACAATGAGAACTCACATGATTTTCAGGCACTTACTTGACACAAGCAGGACAAAATGGCAACATAAACAACTCTGTTAGGAATGAATTTCTACCAACTTCTAGTAAATCTACAAAAGAGGGTCTCCTGCTGGGTATAGGGATGTAACAGAACTCTATAATCCTCGCCGTGGAGGTCATCTGAATCCATTCACATGAAATCTGAAAGCTATTCCTGCTATCTGACTGTACTTGAAGGCATGGCAAGGGACATCAAGAGGAAGCCTGGGAGAAGCCACCTGAAAATAGTTACGGCACGATAAATTAAATTATTCACTGAGCACTGACCATAACTATCCATGCTGCCAACCAAACCCAGGACTTCTATTATTATCAGTACAACTGCCTCAAACAGGATCCTAAGAACAAAGAACTATAAAAATATAAGGGCCATTACACAAATATTAGGACCACTGATTTTCTTTTCTTTTAAAGTAAGGAAATTCATCTTCAACTCTTCTCTGGTCAAATTCTATTATACTAAGTTCTAAAGACTAGTCCAAAAGATTCTGCCTTTTAGATTTTTGCTATACTGAATAATCAATTCATAAAGTATTTAGTCATCAATCTTTTGTCATAAGTACTTTCACTATAATAGTATTTGTGATCAAATTCAATTGCATTTTAAACTAAATTCTTCTATCCATACACACGTATTTTGTATATTTTCTGTTATTTGGACTTTTACTAATTCATGTTGCATCTCCTTTCATGTGCTTTTAAATATTCTTTCAACCTACAGTATCAGTATTACATGAACAGGGTCCCAAAATTATTAAAAACCACCATTTTTTTTGGTCATACCAATCTCTCACATCAATGATTTTTGTAATCTAACAGTCTACATCTCTTTCAAACACACATACCACATACACACATCCATAATTACCATGCATAACAGAGACCAGGTACTTTCCTTTGTTTACATTCTTATAAGAATTCCTATATATTCTTGGGGTCAGGCTCAGTGGGTTAAGCCTCTGCCTTCAACTCAGGTCATGATCTCAGGGTCCTGGGATCTGCTCAGCAGGGAGTCTGCTTCCCCGCCTCTCTCTCTGCCTGCCTGTCTGCCAAATAAATAAATAAGATCTTAAAAAAAAAAAAAAAAAAAAATTCTTATATATTCTTAAAAGAATATAAACAAGGAGATGAAGTGATTCTTCCTACAGTCATTCAATAGAATCAATAGATTATTATACAGAGCTGTCATCAATCAGCTAACCATATCTAACAAAATTAACCAATGATTTGATGGAGCTTCATTACAGTAAAGAGCACATCACCGATTTAGAAAAAAGGTACACGAGCGGCGCCTGAGTGGCTCAGTGGGTTAAAGCCTCTGCCTTCGGCTCAGATCATGATCCCAGAATCCTGGGATCTGCTCACAGGGAGCCTGCTTCCTCCTCTCTCTCTGCCTGCCTCTCTGCCTACTTGTGATCTCTGTCAAATAAATAAATAAAAATCTTAAAAAAAAAAAAAAAAGAAAAAGAAAAATGGTACATGAGACACATGCACCTGCTTTTGCGTATGTATTTTTAAACATACTTCTGATATCTCTGAAATTTCATTAACTTGAATTGAAATATCTCTGAAATTCATTAACTTGAAGAAATCTTTAGAAAAGCATTTTAATAGCCCATTTCAAATTTCATTTTATTATTTTAAAGCAAGTTTCCATAAGTCTTTTTTTTTTTTAAGTATTTTATTTATCTGACAGAAAGAGATCACAAGTAGATAGAGAGGCAGGCAGAGAGAGAGAGGGAAGCAAGCTCCCTGCTGAGCAGAGAGCCCAATGGGAGCTCTGCATGCTTAATCCCAGGACCCTGAGATCATGACCTGAGAGAAAGGCAGAGGCTTAACCCACTGAGCCACCCAGGTGTCCCTAAGTTTCCATAAGTCTTAAGCTTTACACAACTAAGCTACTTCTAACCCCAGATATCTTTCCAAACCAGAGTTCCTAAACAGCTATCCTACACAAAATTTAAATTCAGAAACTACTAAGACTTTTCTGAAAATGTTCAACTACTGTAAGGCAACGGAGTGAGGAAAAAAAAATGTTTTTGTATGAAAATAAAAAAGCTAAGTGCTAGCAAACCATTAATATGTAAAACCTCTTTGAAGAATCAATGGCACACAGGGTACCAACTGAACCAAGAAAGGAAAAAAAGCAATTCTCTAACAGAAGGTTACTGTAATAGGGGTATTATTCTAAACCAGTAAAACCCAACAGAGATTTTTACTCTGTTTTACAGATGCTCCACTACTCTGTGACACTACTAATAACCACTCAATTCCAAAAACTTTTCAGGTTTAGTTGGCATGACTTTAAGAAAATTTTATCTTTTTATCTTAATAGAAGAAGTACTAGGAAACCAAATAAATGCATCATTTGCTAAAACAAATACATTCGGATGTGTACAGTAAATTTAAAAATACACGGAAATGTTAAGGAAAACAAATCATTTTAATTTTAAATATAAGCAGCAATACTTAGTATGAAAAATACATTATGTACTCATGTAACTACCACAGACTACAGGCCACATCCAGTTATCATCAAAAACAGACAAATCTAAAAATAATTTTTAAGCCACAACAAAACTTCTTCCCAATTACATAAATCCAAACAAACAAAAAACCCAAACATCTTGTTACCATAAAAATTCACCTTTCATATTGAGAACATTTTTCCATTGACCAGAATTCACTAAACTTGATTATCAAAACAACCTAAATCATCTCTCCAAGCCAGTCTCTTTACTCCTTTAGTTCACTCTTAGGGACCACATCAGATTCATTTTTTCCAAAAAAGTATTTTCGTACAATAATGCCTCTCACTCAAAATACCTCAGTGCTACCCCAGCAGATCCTCCCAGTGTTTAAAGGACACACAGTTCAAATTCCTTAGCCTGGTAACAAAGGCTCCAACCTTCCTTTCTGGCCTCCTCTCAGAATTCTCCTAAAGGAATCTTCCCCAGTAATAATACTGTCTAACCCAACAGACTTTAGGATACCTAGCTCTAAAAAAAAAATTTTATTCTTAGGAATAACATTGTGGAAAGCCAAGCAAAATTTTCTAAGCAAACTTAAAAACTGGTAAAAATGCAATGTATTCAAACTTTACTTATTTAAGGTTTTATATCTTTATACTTATATAAAAAGTAACTTTCTCATTATTACCTAAAATGATTAAGATAAAAATATTTGGAAAAGAATGAGTCCCACGTCTTCTCTCAAAGATTTTAAGATACCCATATGACAATGGTTCTATTCAATCTTTGAATGAAAGCTCAAGTGAAAGAGCTGGTTCTGATAAGACAAGAGATTTAGAAACCCTGGACAGCTTTTAAACGCCTGAACTTACTTGACAGTATTTTATGATTCACTAATAGGGCCCAATTTATTTCTAAATTAAATAGGCCAGTAGGTTGCCACGACTTATCTGAGGAAAATACTTCCCTAATTCACCCTGGAAATCTTTTTTTAAATTTCAAATTGTTTTAAAGGAAAAATAACTTTATTTTCATAATCACGAATAATATATTGCAAGTTTTGGCTGTTATCAACACATCTCTGAGCACTGAAGATAGTCTAAACTTCAACTTTCCCCCAAAATACTAAGATACCTTATTTAAACCACTGGATGAAAATTTAACAACATAATAGCATAAAGATGGTACCCCAAATCCTAAATCTCTTTAATAAGATACTTACTTCTTGTAGCAACAGCGCTACATTCCACAGTAATAGAAAAACAAACATATAAAAACAATATAAAAAACCTTTTTCTTTTTCATGAAAAAGAAAATATCAACACCAGGTTTAAAAAGTTGAGAGGAACAACAAAGTGTAAGTCAGTTAGTTGTTCACTGGAGACTGACAACTACCCACACACCAAGAAGGTGAGGAGCATCTAAACTATCCGATCACATACTGAAGAACACTCAGAGCCAAGAAATCAGAAGCCTCTTGAACTATGACAAATATCAAGGCTTATCCCCATATACCTTATTCATCAGTAAGTCCAGAGCAAAGGTAGAAGAGAAAGGCAAGAATCACAGAATACAGAAGAAAAAGGAACAGAGAATCAAGGGAGAAGTTGAAGGCAAGGACAGAAAGAAGGGATGAGAGCTAAATATAAGACTAGAAAGAAAAAAAAAAATCAACAAAAAGAGAGGTGGTGTTTTGCAGTGTGAAGACTACATTTGCCTCAGGGACATTTGTCCCAGAGGTAACAGATCACTGCCAGTAATTCCCCAAGAAGTCATTTTAACAAAGTTTTAGGGAAACTATTCTTAGAAAACCCTTGATTCCTGAGATAAATTGAACCCACGATCTAATCATCTTGTTTAAATGTTTTCAAACCATGTTTTTATTACATTTTACAATAATCACTGAAATTATAAATTTTAATTTTTGAGAGTTTCGGCCAGAATCTGTTTGGTAAGTTGTAAATCTGAATATAAATTAACACCTGACCTGCAATTCTCTCAAGTGATACATCAGTAAGAATCCTTTTTTTTTAAAAATAATAACATCTGGTGATTTATATGACATCACAGGGGAGAACTGCCCCCCAAAAACTAAAACAAAAGATAAAATTTCTCAAATTAAATATGTCTCTATTTGGGTACCTATGAAAGTCATGCAAGACACAGCAGACAGGATCTGAAACAAACATTTTGTTTTTAAAAGATGCAGGACTAAAAGAATTAGATAAATGAGCCTGGAGCTATTAGAAATACAAAAAGAACGTTAAGGAGAAGAACTCAGTAAAAATTCAAAATCAAGAAGTTAATGAAATGCCATTAAGGACAGAAGATATGAAAAATTAATTAAGATTCTGCTTTTGTGGTTGGGAGAAGGGGGGTGGGGTTATGGACATTGGGGAGGGTATGTGCTATGGTGAGTGCTGTGAAGTGTGTAAACCTGGTGATTCACACACCTGTACCCCTGGGGATAAAAATATATTATATGTTTATTAAAAAAAAAAAAAAAAAAAAAGATTCTGCTTTTGTTTGGTCTCTCCAAACCAGAAGGGTACCACCCCTACTTGGTCTGGGTATCCTCAGTAGGACTCAGTCTCGGGGGATGTTAGTGAGAATTCTTCGAAGATGTTTGAAGCTCTAAAACCAGTACCACAGTCTCCAATAATCCTTCCACTGTCATAGGAAGACTCAGTTTAGAATCTCTTCATAACCTTTTCTTCTACCTTTCCTTTGAATGGCCACTTGAAAAGCCACTTAGTCCTTTTCTTCTCGACTTTATAATGTATTTTATTTATTTTTTTATAATGTATTTTAACATTTGTTCACCAGGAAATTGTTCTCAAAACTGATCCCCACTCTGAAGGTTTTATCAGAAAGTATCTAACTATGTGGTAAATGCATAACTTGACCAGAATAATCTACAAATTCTGAATCAGAGATAAATCTGAGGGGTTTGGTCTTTAGATTGGCTTTCTGTATGTTTTCTCGAATTGTTTATTTCTCCAACTTCCAAGTGCCTTATACTGTCACTATCCTTCCATCCCCATCTTTTACTTTCCTTCTACATGTGTACACACACACAAAATGTCAGTACCACTGTATATGTATGCAAGTGTAGGTGTAAAAATACACACATACATACACTACAAACACACACGGTCAACAGACTATAAACCGAAGATAAAGACATAAACAACGCTGCAGAATAGGAATTAATCCGTTTATTCTTATTTCCAAGATAAAACAAAACTAGTTGGTTACTGTAACTCACCAGATGGTTCTTCAGGCTCGCTTTCGTTTTCTTCCTCAGGTGGGGCTTGAGGGGGTGGTGGGGGAAGCTTCTTTTCTTTCTCTGCTTTAGCATTTCTCTCTTCTTCTGAATAATACTCATCTTCTGAGAGGTTGGCCAAGCTTTCATCCATCTCTCTGTACTCTACCTATATGGAGATTACACCAGGGAAAGCTAAATACAGTGAAGATCTAAAACCAGGGACTCAATTTGGAACCATCAGTGAATGTGAACTGCCTTTTAACTTCAAATTTTAAGGGAAATAAGCATATAACAAGGCACAAGCTAGTTCATAATAGGTAGCTATTAAAAACAGAATCTCAGGAGTACCTGGCTGGCTCAGTCGCAAGAGCACATGACACCTGATCTTAGGGTCATGAGTTCGTGCGTAGCCCATGCTGGGTGTAGAAATTACATAAATAAATAAATAAATAAATAAATAAACAAACCTAACAAAACAAAGCCAAACCCCTAAAATCTCTCATGAAACAATCTCGTGTCAGTTCAGATTTAGCTTAATCTATCAATTTTACATCACAGTACTGACATTTAGATGAATCTGAGGCTCTCTACAACTCCTGAAAACTCTTTCAAAATATGTGTATGTATATACAGATATGTTTGTATGTGCTTATGTATTCACATGTATGTATACATCATATTCACATACTGAAGTTTCAACAAAGACTAAAATAACCCTGAGATAAAAATACAGTTAACCAGGGGTGCCTGGGTGGCTCAGTGGGTTAAAGCCTCTGCCTTCAGCTGAGGTCATGATCTCAGGGTCCTGGGATCGAGCCCTGCATCAGGCTCTCTGCTCAGCAGGAAGCCTGGTTCCCCCTGCCTACTTGTGATCTCTGTCAAATAAATAAATAAAATCTTAAAAACAAAAACAACAACAACAACAAAAAAAAAAACAGTTAACCAAAATAACAAAAGACTGTCAGGCAGGCCAGGCCTATACTTCTACTATTGAATGGTAGAACAGCAAAATCCCAGAAACCAAATGGGGAGAAATGGCAGTTAATAAAAACTGCAAATGGCAGCAGCCAAATTAAAACTACGAAAAAGTATATTTGCTTAAAAAATAACTGGTGACCTAAGAGAGTTGAATGATGAAAGCAAAGAACCTTTACAACAAATTAAGTGAAGCAGAAATGGAGACCACAGGTCTTACTACTAATTCACACTCTGGTTATAAAAGGAGAGAACTAGGTAATAAGTATAAAGAGGAAACAATCCTGGCGATTGTCTTATTGGGGATAAAGCAACTTAAGATAGGGAAGATTATAATGGACCTATTTGCCTGAATGTATAATATGGTATTACAAATAGTCATCAACCTTAGAACACTAACTGTCACTGTAACTCCTACCCTAGAAAGATTCCAGGAAGCCAGAGCAACAACCACTCTCTATTTCAGATTCAATGAAACAATAAAATGAATGAAATAAAAATTCATTCGATCTGGAGACAGAGCAAAGACATTATGGTTTCCACATGTAATATACCTAATTTACTTGGTTTCTGAAATTAATAGTCCTGCAGATTACAAGTGTAATCTACTTTAATTTTTGAAATATCTTTGAAATAGCTCCATATGGCCGGTTTTATATTTGCCTCTTTCTTTTCTTTTCTTTCTTTCTTCCCTCCCTCCCTCCCTCCTTACTTTCTTTCAATGACATGAATACAGTCAGGCAGGGGAGTGGGTGGCTAGGGGTGGTAACACGGATTGTGTCAGAAAATGGAAACAAAAAATTAAGGATAAATTAAACAGTTCTGATCCATACTCTAAGATTCTTATTTATAACACATGAATAATAGTTTCATCTATCAAATACAGAACACTGAGTACATGGCCATAACAGAGAAAACAATTACGAATGAAAGTCTCCGTGCCCTTAATAAGCTGAAATTCTAGTTAAAAACTATTGGTCCTTATCAGGTAAATCGAGAGACTTTACAATAAAACCTCTAGAAATCTCTCGATACTAAACTTCACCTTACTTGACTGAGATACACTGTAAGAACAGACCTCAGGACAACAGGCAAAAGCTGCAAGGAGGGAAAAGTTTCAAAGAGGGAGAGGGGTCAGAAAATGTAATACATGTTACATGAGTATGCAGTTTCCCTTCTTTTAGCCCTCAACAGTGCTTGACCCCTTCCCTACCCCCAAAGATTTGGCCCTTTAAGCCTCTGTTCATCAATCTCATCCATTTAATCAATAATCACTTAACAAATGCCTATCGTGGAACTGGGCAATGTGCAAATTCTGAAATAATGTAAGATCCTTTCTACTGCAGTAGTTCAGCTCTTTCCAAAGGATGTTCCACAGGACTGTATACCCTTTGAAGAAAAACCCACGATCAAGTCTGGGAAACACTGCAGGACCCCTCTAGGACAATCACAATGCACATTAAAGCTACTGAAAAAGCTATTAAAGCTATTAAAGTTGTGCAGCAAAAACACTCTTTTCAACATTGTTTAACCCAATCTTTTCGTGAAGTAGTAGCTGCTAAGAAGGAATACAGAGTTCTTAGTTTTCAGGCAAAGAAAGAGATCAAAAAAACACCTAGAAGTAGGGAAGTAGGAGCAAAAATATCTATAGGTAGTATTTAAAAACAGCAATAACAAGGAAATAAAATCTGTGTTTCACAGAACCCTAAGATTCTTCAGGATTTCATTTAAATACACATTTATATGTGTTACACCAAACCATAATCCTTTGGAGACCAACAACAAACACATGAACTTGTAATGCTTGGGTAATAAATCTGGGGTAGACCTAACAATGAAATTTCTTCTGCAATCTGTTCAACCAAGACAGTGTCCGGAGATGACAAGACAAGCTAAAAAAACAACCATTTGCACTACTTATCAATCACTGGATCTTATCAAGCACTGGGTCTTCACAATACTTCATAAACAACTGAAATGATAAAACTGGAGTCTGAGACCAAAGTAAGACGGCAACAATAAAGCTTAATCTCCATTGTCAAATTTGGTGATCTCTCTCTATATAAGAAAAGCCTCATTTTCTCAAAGACTGACAACTAAAATAAAGGTTATAAAATTAAACTTAATATAGGGGTGTCTGGGTGGCTCAGTTGATTAAGCATCTGCCTTCGACTCAGGTTATAATCCCAGGGTCCTGGGATTGAGCCCTGCATCAGACTCCCTGCTTGGTGGGGAACTGCTTCTCCCTCTCCTGCTGCTGCTCACCCTGCTTGTGCTCTCTCACTCTCTCTGTCAAATAAATAAAACCTTTTAAAAAAAAAAATAAAAATTAAATTAAATTTTTAAAAACTTCTTAATATAAAACAGGCAAATACTACTTGATTTTGGATAAAGTTTTATTTTGTAAAAAAAAAAGAGTTTCTCTACTTAATAAAAAGTTAAACCATCTGAAAGAATCTTACAAACTCTAAAAAATTAAAAACTATTCCCCTGAGAAAAGCAATACTCACAAAGTACTGAGGCCCTCTCATCCCTAAGTAAAATCCTCGAAGACTTTGGAGGTTCTACAACTACTTACAACCAAGGACATAAAGATGTCCAACAGGCAGATGTAAGTCAGATGACTCTGAAATTTACACCTCTAGTCTCTCCCTTCTCTTCCTCACCCTTGCCACAACGCTTCATTCACTTTCCAATCATCTTAAGGCTCCAGTCTTTTTAATCTTTCTTCCTTTTAAGTCACCTAGGGCACAACTGCCATACTGATTTCCCAAACATGTGATATTTTTAGATAGTTTAAAGGTGAATGCCAAATTTTTCAAACCAGCATAGAAACTTTCTGGCTCTAACCAGATGAACTTACTTTTAGCCATTTTCTAACACACTAGTCAAAAAATCCTCAATGTTGTTCTATGGATTCCCACCTGCTTCTGTTAATCCAATGCCAGAATTCAAAGCTCATCCCCTCTGCAAATTATTTCCTAACTATTCCAAACTTGCAAATACTATCTTCTCTTTCTCTGAACTGTCACAGCACTTAAGGTCTGCACTTCTCAGCCTAGCACAGTGCTGTCTGATACCATTTTCTGTGATAATGGCAACATTTGGATCTGTGCCTCCAATATGGCAGCAGCAGCCACATGTGGCTATTGCGCACTTAGCCATGTGATTCAAGTTTAAAAGAAAAACTCCGTTTCCTCAGTCATACTAGTAACGTGGGCTACTGGTTACCAAATTGACTAGCACAGGTTCAGTGATTGGCTCTCTCTATAACCTGGACATGACTCTACAACCTAATACTACTGATCCCTCCAGTTTATCTTGCTCCTAGAAAAATGTCATTTTCAATTAAATTCATTTGCCCCTTGTTCCCAATGTTCAACTGTCCATTCCGGACTCCCTGCTGCTTCTCAAACCACAGAATATATTAAGCATGTTTCACTACCTTTCTCCACTGGTAGTACTTAATTACTGGGCATCTTACTCTAAACCAGACACCATAATAAGTGCTTTGTTTACATTATATCTAAACCTTACAAGGTACGGTTTACTTTCCTGAGGAAAATGAATCATAGGGAGAAAAATTAACTCCTTTTCCGAATACTTTTCTAAACTCTGTGCTTTTTCAAGGCCCAGTTGAAGGCCACCATTCCTGAAGTCCCAACCCTAAAGTTCCTAACTAAAATCCCAACCCAACTTAACAAATCCAAACCTTAAATATTTGCCATAATATTAGCATACACAGTCGGAGATGACTATATTCTGGACTAATGAAACTTAACCTTTAGGGACCTCCCAACTGCATGGACCCCTTCCAATACCCTGAACCTTGTTTTAGTTACAAAACTATATATATAATATCTGTATCTATGTCCCCTATTGAATCTACATTTCTACGTACAGATAAACCCCCCTGCATGTACCTCAGAACTCTTGAGGCAAGGCCAGTCTATACTGGACTCAGCTTGCTTTTTCCTCTTTTAATGCATACTCTATCCCTTGAGGTCTGTTTCCTCTGGCTCCCAAGAGTGGCCAGGAATAGATCAGTTTCCCTAGTACCTAACTTCCTAGTTGCTCCCCCAAATAAACAGGTAACCCACTTTTCTCTTTAGAGTTTCAGAGCTAATCACAATGGAAAAACAGTGTAACAGGAATTAAACACAGGAAAATTATAAAGACAGAAATCTTATGATATGTCCCAAATTGATCTACAGATTCAAGGCAATCCCAATCAGAGTATCAGTTGCCTTTTTTTCAGAAACTGATAAACTGATTCTAAAATACATGTGGAAATACAAGGATCACAGAATATCAAAAACAATCTTGAAAAAAGAGCAAATTTGAAGAAATCAAACTTCCTGATTTCACAAAGAAAAAACTTATTATTTCACACACACACAAAAAACTTATTACACAAACTCACAGTAATGAGTTACACAAACTCAGGACAATGTGGTACTGGCATAAGAACAAAAATACAGACCAATGGGACAGCAGTGATGGTCCAGAAATAAACCTTTACATTTATGGCCAACCAATGAGAGTGCCAACCATTCAAAGGGGGAGAGAAAAGTCTTCAATAAAATGTGCAGGGACAAGGGGATATCCACATGAAAAAGAATGCAGTTGAACTCCTACTTCATACCATATACAAAAATTAACTCCAAAATGATCATAGATCCATAAACCTAAACTCTTAGGAGAAAACATGGAAGCAGATCTTCATGACGTGAGATTAGACAACAGTTTCTTGGCTATAACCCCGGAAGCAAAAGGAACAAAAGAAAAATAAATAAACTGGACATCAAAATAAAAAAGCTTTCATAATCACCATATAAAAATACAACCCAATTTAAAAATAAGCCAAGGATCTGAACAGACATTTCATCACAGATATACAACTAACTAATGACCAATAAGCATAAGAAAAGATGTTCAGTATCATCAGTCATTAGGGAAATGCATATCAAAACCATCATGAGATACCACTTCATATCCACTAGAATGGCTATAATAAAAAAGACAGTATCAGGGCGCCTGGGTGGCTCAGTCGTTAAGCATCTGCTTTCAGCTCAGGTCATAATCCTGGGGTTCTGGGATCCAGCCCCCCACCAGGATCCCTGCTCAGCAGGGAGGCTACTTATCCCTATCCCTAGGCCCCTTCCATGCTCTTTGTTTCTCTCTCTCTCAAACAAATAAAATCTTTTTTAAAAAGGGTGGGGGACGGGATAACTGGGTGATGGGCATTAAAGAGGACACATGATAGGGACGCCTGGGCGGCTCAGTGGGTTAAAGCCTCTGCCTTCAGCTCAGGTCATGGTCCCGGGGTCCTGGGATGGAGGCCTGCATCGGGCTCTCTGCTTGGCAGGGAGCCTGCTTCCTCTCTTTCTGCCTGCCTCTCTGCCTCCTTGTGATCTCTGTCAAATAAATAAATAAAATCTTAAAAAAAAAATAGTAAAATGAAAACCCTTTTCATGGGTGGCTCAGTGGGTTAAACCTCTGTCTTTGGCTCCTGTCGTGATCTCAGGGTCCTGGGATCGAGCACTGGCTCTCTGCTCAGCAGGGAGCCTCCTTCCCCCTCCCTCTCTGTGTACTTGTGCTCGCTCTCTCTTTGTCAAATAAATAAATAAAATCTTAAAAAAAAAAAAAAAAGAATGGAAAAGAAAACCCTTGGGCTTCTGCCCTCTATTTCATTTCTGAGAGTTGGGAGTCTCCAACCTGTGTCTTTTCTAAACCATGCGTTATAAAAGCCCCCCAAAGCCTTTCCTTTTTTTAGCAAAGGGTTTTTATTCTTGGAGAGATGTCTCCAGTGGGCAGTTGAATCTGAGGCCTCAGTCTGGCTAGTGCTCTTCTCACGAAGCTCTTCGCACACAGACTTGACATATCCATTTAAAAATTACATACAGACAGAAAACTTGTTATATGCATAAGCGATATGAATTGCATGATGTTCAGTATTTATTTTAAAAGTATAAATCTCCAGAAAACACCCAAGTCTAAAAAGTCCATGCCCTAGTTCTGCCTTAGGGCCCTGCACAGCTGGTGTTCCATGTGGTCCTTTGTCTGAGGCCGAGGCTACCTTCTCACAACTTAAGCCTAGATTCCAGTTCCACCACTGACTTAGTTGTGCGACTTTGGGCAAGTTGCTTCCACCGTGTGCCTCTGCTTCCTCACTTCCTAAAGCGGGGCTAACAATACCTGCCCACTGGTGTTTAGCAAAAATAAAATGTTAGTGACGCCCTGAACACAGCATCTGGCGCCCGGAGATGTGAGGCAGCTGTTGTCTGTATACGCTGTTCGGGTGACAGGTCTTTTTCTTTCCATATCTTTTTGCACCTTCACTAGCTGGCATTAGCTCTCTTCATCAGCTTCCTCAATCTGTAAATATTCTATGTCAAAAGATCGTTGAGAGAATAAAAAGAGGAAAACTAGCGCACAGCAGGCCTTAAAAAAAAAAAATTTTTTTTTCTTTTCCGTCTCCATAGCTAAAGTCATTTCTTCAGCATTACCCCACAGCCTCAATGCGCGCCCAGCTGAAACTCCTTAAACACTGCCCGGGGGCCTCCAGACACATCTGCGGACAAACAAGCCGTGCCTGTCTCCAGCAAAGCCAGCCAGAACTCCACGTCAGGGAGCCATGTTTCCCAGCCCAGAGAAGAAAAGGTGTACAGATGTAAGGAGTCTACCACCCCTCCCATCGGCGCCCCTTTCCCGAGACGCCCGGGTCCCCGCACAAAGAGCGCATTCAGCCGGCGCGAGCCCTCCGCCTCCCTCACCCCACACACCCACCCACCCAGCTGGTGGGGAGGTGCGGTGGAGACCCGACGGGCTGGGGAGGTGGGGGTGGCCGGGGCTGGCAACCTCGAGGGAGCCGGGCACCCGGGGCTAAGGCGCGCGGGACGGGGTCGCCGCTCACCTTCGCTCGCTTGCGCCGGCTGGTCCGTCGCCCCTCCGGAGTCTCCGCGATTCCCGTTTCCATGGGGGTCGCAGATCCAGGCACGACGGTAGGCCCGGCTTGAGGCCCGGCGGACCCCGGCGGCTCCGCCAGGCCCCCGGGGGGCGAGGCCCGCGGAGGCTCTTTCTTGCGGGGAGTGCGCTCCCCGGCCACCCCCGGGCCGGCCTCGGCAGGGCCCGACAGGCCCGCGGGCGGCGCGGCCACCTCGGAGCCGTTCTCCGCGCCGCCCGCTGCCCCGGGGCCGGCCTCAGTCCCGGCCGCCGCAGCGGCTGCCGCCGCCGCCGCCGCCGCGGCCTTCTTCCCAGACAACATCTCCGGCCGCCTGGCCGCCGACGGCCGGAGGGGCCGCTCGGTCTGTCGGTCCGTGGGTCCGGAGGCGCCTCGCCTTGCCTCACTTCACACGGGAGCTCGCTGCCAACCGCCGCCGCGTACGCACGCGCTGAGCGCGCTCCAGCCGCGTCGGGACAAAAAGGCCCGGGACGCCCACCGCCCCGCCTTCCCCGGCTGCCATAGAGCAGCGCCCTCGCGGCTAGAGCGACACCACCGCACGGAGCACAATGCTCTCCTAGAGCGTCGCCTTGGCCTTTGGAGTCGGCCCCAGCACCTTCCCGGTCCTAGGGCTTCTGGGCCATACTGCACCTCCGAAGGCGACCATTTCTTCCAGGGACTTGCATACACCCGTGAATTCGTTCGTTCGTTCTTTCATTCATTCGTCAGTTCGACCAATATTAATGCTTACTACGTGACAAGGGTTTAGTTATGAAGTTTTTCTTTCAAAGAGTTTACAGTTTAGTGAGTGGAAAACATTGAACCGTAACTGGGACATCATCTTATTGTTTCATAATTGTCCTGCTTGCACTGGGGAAATCTTGGAGAGCAAATGAATTTCGTGGTAATAAAATGGACAGAAGTTAGGAATCCACGCTTGAGTCCGAACTGGATTGCTGTTGCCTCCGGGGCCGTGTTCCTGCGCTTCTTTCTGTCTGGACCTCCTTCCCATGAGCACTCCCTGTCTTCCATACATAACACCTCTTTCTATTCCAGGTTAATTCTTCCTAGTGCTGCAGGTGGTGATGGTGGTTTGTTTTTTTTAATTCCTCCAAGACTCCTTTAGTGACCCAACACTGGAACAACTTGTGTTCTTCAAGCTTGTTTCTACTTATTACGCTCAACTATAATTGCTTTTGTATATATCTGTCTCTTCAAGCTATAATTCTCTTTTTTAAAAAAGTTGTTTTTTTTGTTTTGTTATGTTTTGTTTTGTTTTTAAGTAATCTCTACACCCAACGTGGGGTCGAACTCAAGAGTCACATGCTTTCCTGGCTGAACCACCCAGGCACCCCTTCAAACTGTAATTTTGCAAAAAATTATCCCATTTACATGAACTTCAAGAACTGGTAAAACTAATCTCTAGTGATAGAATCCCCAATCAGTGATCACTTGGGATGAGAGTGAGGGCTGACTGCAAAACAGGAGGGAATTTGCTGGGGTTGATGGAAATTTTTTTTTTTTTAATCTTGATTAGGTGGTGTACATGTTAGTCAAAATTCACTGTACTGTACACGTAAAATATTTTCATATTTTTTACTTTATGCCAATTTTACGTCAATTAAGTTGAATTTTTTTTATACTAGGCAAAAAGGAAAAAGGAGACAATTAAGTCCAGGAAATCTAGAAGCTGTGTAAGAAAAAAAATGTAATCATATTCAACATATGGCTCAGCTATGAACTACACTGACATAGCCATAATAACATAAAGATTAATATTGTTTTAACCAAATCGATAGAAGTATACTGAGAGGATGGGGGAAAGAGAAGGTGTGTGGAGGAGAGGAATGAGAGGGGTTTACAGAATCAGAGACGAAATGGGAACGGGGGAGATTCTGCATGGGAGCTAAATTCTCATCTTCCATCATAAAAAGATAATATATAACATCAAAATTGAAAAATCAAGAGCTAACAGTACAAGCATACAATTTAGATATATCAAGATAAATACCAGAAGAAATAGTTAAAAAGCTGGAATGAGTTGTCTGGGTCATATAACTTGAGGATGGAAAGGGACAGATAGAGAGCAAAGATTGTTTGTTTCAAACCCCGTAGATCTGATTGTGCATTTAACAATTTGATAAAACTTAAAATTAGATTTTTAAAATATGTATATCTTTTAATCCAGCAATTCCACTTTCCAGAGGATATTCTAGGAAACTATTTAAGTATGTGTACAAAGATTTAACTTTAGTACTGTTTACCTCAAATTATATATAATAGCAATAAAGAAGAATTAACTTAAAGGCCCAACAATGGCCACTAATTGAATATATTAGAATATCATAGCCATTAAGATTGACACTTCAACATGAAGAACTCTCATACAAAATAGTGAGCATATGTCAAAGATTTATTTAACTCATTATTGAGAGAACCAGTAAGATGACAATGCTGGTTCGAAGGAAAACATGAAAATCTGATATATAGTCACTAGTCAGTGGAAAACAATGCTGGAATAAAATTGCAAAGTTTAATAAGAAACAAATGGTTTCAATGTCTTCCAAGGACATAAAACTGTAGAGTTTGAGGTTATCTTTTCTATCAGACACAACTCATTTGCCTCTATTTCCAAAAACAACAACAACAACAACAACAACAAATCATTTGCAACTTAACCCATTTTAAAATTTTTGTGGTAAAAGACACATAATATAAAATTTATCACCTTAACCATTTTTAAGTGTATAGTTCACTGCAGTTAATTACATTCTCATGGTTGTACAATCTCCAGAACTCTCATCTTATAAAAGTCTGTGCCCATTAAACCATGACTCGTCATTTCTCCCTGCCTCCTAGCTCCTGGCAAACACCATGCTACTTTCTGTCTCTATAACTTTAAGTACTCTGGGTATCTCACGTAGGTGGAGTCAAATGACTTTTGTGTTTTTATGACTGGCTGCTTTCACTGAGCATAATCGCCTCAAAGTTAACCCATGTTGTAGCATATGTCAGAATTTCCTTCTTTTTTTTTTTTTTTAAGATTTTATGTATTTATTTGACAGAGAGGGAGAGATCACAAGTAGGCAGAGAGGCAGGCAGAGAGAGAAGGGGAAGCAAGCTCCCCGCTGAGCGGAGAGCCCTATGCAGGGCTTGATCCCAAGACTCTGGGATCATGACCTGAGCCGAAGGCAGAGGCTTCACCCACTGAGCCACCCAGGTGCTCTTCCTCTTTTTTTTTTTTTTTTTTTAATGTTAGTTCACGTCTTTTTTCAACCCATACACAATTACGTGTACTCTGGTCTGTCGAAGCGGTAGGTCAGACAACATTTGCTACAATAACATCTGTTAAAGTGCTAGCCATAAGAACACCAGCGTCACATTCATTTGAAGGGCACACCCAGCAAAGGTGATGGATGTAGCCCTTCTCATTTACCTCAGAGATAGTATTTCAGGATGGCTGGCTTAATCTTCTTTCTCTTATGCTTATTCTTCTTGGGTGTGGTCTAAGACTTCTGTGTTTTCTTTGTCCCACCACAAAGTCTCAACACAATATGAAGAGTGGACTCCTTTCGAACATCGTAGTCAGACATAGTATGTCCACCTTCCAGGTGCTTCCCAGTGAGAACCAGCCTCTGCTGATCGGGAAGAATTCCTTCCTTCACCTGGTTCTCGGCCTTTGTATTTTCTTTTCTTTTCTTTTTTTTATTTGACAGACAGATCACAAGTAGGCAGAGAGGCAGGCAGAGAGAGAGGGAGAGGGAAGCAGGCTCCCTGCTGAGCAGAGAGCCCGATGTGGGACTCGATCCCAGGATCCTGAGATCATGACCTGAGCTGAAGGCAGAGGCTTTAACCACTGAGCCACCCAGGCGCCCCTCGGCCTTTGTATTTTCTATTGTATTTGAGGGTTCAGCCTCGAGAGTGATGGTCTTTCCCATAAGGGTTTTCATGAAAATCTGCATCTAGGCAGCAGTTCACGTTGGACGGTGGATGGGAGAAGAGAAAATGGCAACACCCCTCAGGGTTTTCTGAATTTCCTTCCTTTTTAAGGATGAACAATTTCATTGTCTGTGCACACACATTTTGTTTATCCATTCATCTGTTGTTGGATTTTGGGGTTGCTTCTACCTTCTAGCTATTGTGAACAATGCTGTTATGAACATGGGTGTGCAAATAGCTCTTTAAGATCCAGCTTTTGGGGTGCCTAGGTGGCTCAGTGGGTTAGGCCTCTGCCTTTGGCTCAGGTCATGATCCCAGGGTCTTGGGATTAAGCCCCATATTGGACTCTCTGCTCAGCAGAGAGACTACATCTCCCTCTCCCTCACCATCCCCACCCCCACTTGTGCTCACTCTCTGTCAAATAAAATGTAAAATCTTAAAAAAAAAAAAAGAAAAGAAAAAGATCCAGCTTTCAATTATTTTAGATCTATATCCCGAGTGTAATTGCTAGAGCGACTTATCCAACTTTTACAAAGGTAACATCTGACTTCACAGAGTCAGGACTCTATCCAATATTTATCAAATATTAAACAGTCCTGTCAAAGTTACCTTCCCCTAAAGCATCAGAGGACCAACAGGTAGACCAACTGGACAATATTCTAATATGACTGTGTAGACAAGCTTGGAGTAATCTCTTCGTCTTATTTCCAGATCTTGGGTAGTTTTTCTTCACAGTCTCCCTCACAATGAGGGTAAGGGCTCTGTGCTGCTGACCATTTTATTCCCAGGGGCGAGGCCCAGAAGTACTGTAGAATAAATGAGGTATCACTCTAGCCGACATCACCTGGCTGTTATGAGGACATCATGAGATGTTGCTTACAAACTGCCTGTCAAAGTCTGGCACATAGTGGCTGCTTAAGACAAAGGAGTAGTTAATATTATTGTTACGCGGCAGCAGGGTGGCTGGTTATGACTCAGAGGAGGGGGCAGCCACAGCTCCTGTCATGGAGGGCAACTGTCCTAGAGGGACAGGGTCTTGGGGCATGGGTGCCTCCAAGCCATAATGCTGGGGGAAATAATGTCTCTTTTTAGGTATCTCCATGGGATACTTGCTTCCTCAGGCACCGTAGGAGCACTGGTGGCTTGGCTGATAGGCTATAAGCCAGCCTTGTTTGGCTTCCTATTCCTTCTGCTGTTGCTTAGCAACTGGCTGGTCAAGCATGAACTCAAGCCCACTCCCCCAGAGCCCCCAAAGGTGAGCAAAAGGGGCCTTAGCTTCAGCTAAGGATGATGGGATATTTACAGCTAGACTGGGTGGATGGGGGACAGGGAAGATGTCAGGATAATGGGGGCAGGACTGAAATATCCAAAGCTCTGGGTCTAAGCCCCTGTTCTACAACTCCCACTTGGGGGATGGAGGACAAAGCACTTTTTTTTTTTTACAAGGCATCAGTTGCCTGGGCTGTGAAACAGAGACCATCCCTAGATGAAAAGCAAAACAAAACAAAGAACTGGTGGTTGCCAGGGGGGAGGCAGGTGGGAAACGAATGAAATATGTAAAGGGGGTTAAGAGTACACTTATCTTGATGAGCACTGAAAAATGTATTTATACAGTCATAGAATCACCATGTTGTATACCCGAGTATACAATTAGTATACTCTGTATACTAGTCATACTTCAATAGAAAGAAAGAGAAAAAAACTTGTTAAAAAAATGGGGGACCATCCCAGACTCTCCTACTTCATGTCTGATGTCAACATGGTTTGGCAACAATAACCATTACTTTAAAGTGGAAAAATTTTAAATGGATGAACTAAAGATACTGGTGGAACATAGATGCATCTTTAGAATGGCTTAAGGAAGACCGTGGAAATGTACACAGATTGCTACACCTTTTATGGAAAGTTAAAAGAGCACATGAGACCATACACCGCCTTGTCTGTGGATGCCTGTGCATAGGGAAAATATATTAAGGTTGGATTTCTCCACCTCTGGGCGTTTGATATTTTGAGTGAGATAATTCTTGATTGTGAGGGCCTGCCCTGTGGATTGTACCATGTTTAGTGACATCCTTAGCTTCTACCCACAGATGCTAAGAGCACCTCCCGGCCCCCCTATTGTGACAACCAACAATGTCAGACATTGCCAAATGTCCAGTGGGGGAGGCAAAAGAGCCTCCCACTGAGAACCACTATTGTAAAGAAATATATGGGAAAAATAACTTCTGAGTTTGGGATTGCCGTTGAGATGAGGTTCAGAGAGAGAGGGAACTCTATGAGAAGGACCCACAGGGGACTCCAGTTACATTTGTCATATTTTATTTCTCATACTGGTATGGGAATGTGGGTATTTGCTGTAATATTCACCTTTTTTTGCATGTCTGAAATTAATTTTTTTCAAGATTTTTTATTTTTATTTATTTGACAAAGAGAGAGATCACAAGTAGGCAGAGAGGCAGGCAGAGAGGGTGGGGGAAGCAGGCTCCCCGCTGAGCAGAGAGCCCCACGAGGGACTTGATCCCAGGACCCCGAGACCATGACCCGAGCTGAAGGCAGAGGCTTCACCCACTGAGCCACCCAGGTGCCCCTGAAATTAATATTTTTAATATTTTTATTTATTTATTTGACACAGAGAGAGAGAGATAGCACACAAGCAGGGGTAGCGGCAGGCAGAGGGGGAGGGAGAAGCAGGCTCCCTGCTGAGCAGGGAGCCCAATGCGGGACTCGATCCCAGGACGACCTGAGCTGAAGGCAGATGCTTAACTAACTGAGCCACCCAAGTGCCCCTGCATGCCTGAAATATTTGAAATGGTTTTAACGATGAGGAACTTGTAGCTGACTCCAAAAAGGAAAAAAAAATTAAATATTATTAATGGCATAGAGAAAGATGAGGATTACAGAGATCAGAGAGTGTCCTGAGACCACAGGAAAAGTTGGCAGGTGGTGATTTTTATGAGGCCTGACAACAGTCTCAGGCACACTGGGAGAAACACACTCTCCAGGAGACAGCTATATCTTGGTTAAGCGCTTTCTGTCCCCTGTGGGTACAGATGAGCAGGCCATTTCATTTATTCCTAGGAACCAAAGGCAAGTATGGGTCCGAGGAGTTCAGGGGCTCCCAAACTGAGAAGAGGACCTTTCCTCACTGGACCCCAACTCTGTCACCCACAAGATGTGGCAAAGATGCTCTCCTTGAAGGCTGCTTGTGTGGACTGATTAACGGGCTGTTTGTAAATCGCTATTAACCAACCTTTCCTTTTTTGGGGTATGGGGAGTCTAGGAAGAGGCAGAGAAACCAAAGCCTCCTGAAGTCAAACCCAATAGCCACGTCTTGAACACGAAAGAAGTCGAGAGATTGCACGCCTGCTTTGCCCTCCAGGACAAGGTCCTTGAACGGCTTATGTTCAGTGAAATGAAGCTGAAGGTCTTAGAAAATCAGATGTTCATCGTATGGAATAGAATGAGTCATCACAAGAGGTCGAGCCGGCAGCGGACTTTCCCCATGAGGAAACACAGAGTAAGGAGACATGACTCAGTTTTCTCCATCATCTCTGACTGCACTTCAAATTCCCCCTAAAG
Organism: Enhydra lutris kenyoni; assembly: GCF_002288905.1. NCBI lineage: Eukaryota > Metazoa > Chordata > Mammalia > Carnivora > Mustelidae > Enhydra > Enhydra lutris. Next base: position 3,098,993 of record NW_019154122.1, read on the forward strand.
AGGTCAGACAGACTGGGGTGGGCTGGCCTCTTCGGATGTTACCTTTACTCAGTAAAACCCAGTCAGAGACTGTTGAATTTTCTTAGTAAATCACACTGGAGAGCAGGATTGGAGGCTGAAAGTCCAATCGCCTTTGGGAGAGAAAGCCGTCCTCACTCAGTCAGCTGTATTACGCTCTAAGAACAACCTGAGGGGGCTCCAGAACCGGGCTCCTCCTCTCTTTCGGCTGACCCCATTAACCTAGTCCAGGGCCCTGTCCCTGTTCACCTTGAGTCTTATAATGGCCTCTCCTGGGCTGCCGCAGCTCCCAGTCTTCCCCTTCCCCTTCCCCTCTGCTCAGAGGCCAGAGCCAAGCTCTGCCAAGTGGGCAAGTTCACTGCCTGTTCTTGAGCCTACATCTGCTGTGGTTGACAGAAGAAAGGCCACACTCCTTACCGTGGTGTTCAGACCCTCCATGATCTGACCCCTTTTCCAGGCTTGCCCCCCATCCCCTTACTCTCCGTCATGTGCTTTATACCTTGTGCTGGAATATCCTAAACTTCAGTCATTGGGTACCCCCTTTGTGATTTTTGCCAGAGCCACAAACCACCTGAATGTTTAACTCAATATCGTCCCTTTAAATGGACTCGTTTCCTTAAATAAATGCACCTGTGAAAGAAAAGTCATAATAAACATAACTAACTGTACATTAGAAAGCTGTATCATTTGGCTAAAATAGAACATAACTGTCAAAAAAAAAAAAAAAAAAGAAGCAGCAGACAGTGAAGACAGAACCATGTTACTAAAGTTCCAACCAGAGCTTGGTTGCCCACTGGAAAAGTCTGAGCCTGGGAATTTGGGGTTAAAAAGAGAGATTAGTTTAAAAAAAAAAAAGAGAGAGAGAGAGAGATTAGTAACTATTAGTGTTGGAGAGATATGTTAGCACCAAGCTAAGACTTTTCTCCATAAGGAGAACTAGAAGGAAATCACTACCTCACCATGGGATCCGGTGTGGCTTAGTGCCTTGTTGGGGCCCCACCTAAAAGCATCTCTAATCAAACCAGATGGCTGGTCATCCCCCAAACCCATCCACATCTTTGCTTGCATGATTTCTTCCCCTGGAATTCCTAATCTTCCCCCCTCCTTTTTTAAAAAAAATTTTTATTTATTTGACAGAGAGACACAGCAAGAGAGGGAACACAAGCAGGGGGAGTGGGAGACGGAGAAGCAGGCTTCCCGCTGAGCAGGGAGCTTGATGTGGGGCTTGGTCCCAGGATCCTGAAAACCCCGAGACCATGACCTGAGCCAAAGGCAGACGCCCAACCAACTGGGCCCCCCAGGCACCCCTATCTTCCCCTTTCAACTATTAAACTTCTTTAGTAGTTCCTAAACTACACCTCCGGAGAGCTTCCCTAACCCAGCTAGGAATAGTGTCTGTCCTTGGTGAGCTCCCAGCATTTTATCTTCAGTTTGGCAGTAGAAAGTATCACGATCTGTTGGGATTTGATTTGCACACATTTCTAGATTCCCTCCCCATCCTCCAACTAGATTATAAACTCTCTGGGGGCAAGGACGGCATCTTGTTCCTCTATCTACTGACCCCCACAGGACCCAACACTGGTACTGGTATACAGTCAGTCAGTGCTTCCTAAATAGCATCTCTGATGGTTGATCACAGTCTTATGGGTTTTCTGTGCCCTCCTTTTATGATGACTCTCCTATAACCTATTTTTTTTTAAGAGCAGGATCTCTGGAGCCTCACAGCCTGGCTTTAAGTCCCACCTCTATCCACTCCCGGCTGTGTGCTCTCAGACAATTCTAATTGTCTGTTCTCGCTGTACCTCAGTTTGCTCAACTGTCAAATGGGGAGAGTAGCACTATCACCCTCCTTGTGTGTTGTGAGGGTTTGGTGAGTTACCACACACCCTCAGGCCTGTCTTCCCATGACCTCCCTACCTAAAACCACAAGCCTCCCTTGTGGGTCAGTTACCTTCTCCTTGTCTCTCTCCAAGTCCACTCTCCACTCTGGGGTTGTGTCAGGCTGCTTTAGGGCTGGCTGGGTTCCTTCACAGAGGGTCACTCCTCTCAGGGAGGCTCTCTCAACAGGACCTTCTTCTTCCAGGTTCCCTTTGGAGCTGGGGGGAGGTGCATTCCCCCGAGTTTTCCAGTCCAGGGGGACTGCACTCTTCTTTAGATGCTTCTCACACCTTTGTCAACAGTCCCTTTCACGTAGCTTCGTGGGCCATTGCTAAGGTCTTGCTGTATGGCCAGGTCATTGGACCACCTAGAACTGGACCATCAGGAGCATCTCTGCTGTGGAAACAGATAAAGCAATTTGGCCACAAAGTCCAAAGGTAGGTGATATGTGAACGAGCTCACAGTAAAACACTGGACACTAAATCCTTCCCTGGACCTACCAATAACAAAACCATCATGGAGGTCCGAGGTGGCCCAGTGAAGATCCACTTGACCCATGAAGCACTCGTACTCACACAGTATGACTCACTTGCAAGAAATGCTGGCCTGTGGCTCAAGGTCTATCTCAAGAACTTGGGCATCTGACCAGTTCATAATAGCCAAATTGGTGGCAGTGGATTCTGACTGCCATAGACCTGATTTAGGATATGGGGTGGCTATTCTCTTCACCCAGATGGATTCCTAAGGTTCTGATGAGCACCTTTGTCATATGCTAAGTGTAAGGTTTTATAAGTGAAATAAACACGACACCAGGCGAGGTAGGCACAAGGCAAGATTTATCAAAGGCGCTCTCCGGCGAAGTTTCAGGGCTCAGGAGAAGGGGAGCCAGGAAAGTCGTGCAGGGAGGAGGTGGGCACCCTCAGGCGAGGTTCCTCAACTCTGGAAAGGGGAGTGGGGGATAGTCGCACTGGGAGGGAGTTGGTGGGGGATCTTTTATCGGGCCAAGGCAGGGCATGGGCTCACATCCATATATGGTAGGGTATTTGGTGATGGAGGGTATGGGGTGGGGGGTCCTGTTACTTCTGTTCCCTGCATAGGTATCGGGTTACCTATGGTGATGTGACCTGGGCATACATCCTTTTGGCAGGAGAGTCAAGGGTTAAGGAAAGGGGGGGGAGGGGGCTTGGAAGATGGCTGGCCGGGTGGTCATTTCTATTGTTCCTCCATGGACCCAACACTAAGATTTCCCGATATGACACAATCTGACAATGGAACTCTGTTTATAGCCGCTGCCGCCCAGTTGTGGGCCCTGTCAATACGGAATTCTCTTGCTCTTCCACACTTGCCCCCTGCAGATGGTGGGTACAAGGGAGATTTGGTATGGCTTGTTCAAGGTGCCATTAGATCAGCACTCCCTCATCTTCTGTGGGCAGCTAGGAAAGGGAAGGGTACACCTGACGTGTCAGGCAGAATGCTGACTTCTGGGTTCCTGTGGAGAGCAGGGCTCTGGAAAGGACAAATGATCTGGCTCATCCCAGGCTCATGACAGCCCACAGGTGATGATCCGTCAGAAACATACGCCAGAGATCTGAGGAAACAGACCAGGGTGGAGGGCTAAATAAATTTGCCTTCTTTTCCAGAGTGGGCCAGGCAACACTGAAGGGCCTCTAGCAGCTGCTCAGGCCAGAGCCCATGGCGTGAACCTATCACAGTGCTGAACATACCACCACACTGACCAACCCCCGACCCTGCACCATCCCCAGCTATAGGAGACTTACCAGTGACTCACTCTCTGACAATGGCAAGGACATTGTTCCTAGCTGGCCACAGCCACCAACAGCTGTGTCTTGGGCCTCCACAACCATGTTTCCATCCCTCGCTCAGAGGGATGGATAGTTCCTCGCATCTGGTATGGACTGCACGGCCATCGTGGACTTTGTACCATCACTCCAGGCTCTTCCTTCCCCCTCCGGTGTCTCCCCACCCCACCCCCCATGGCCAACAACAGCTGGAAATCCTCTTAGGAGCCCAGCTGATTTCTACCCCCGTTGTTTGTTACACTCTTACTGAGCTCCATCCCTAGTGGGCAGGCTTATGTTGATGAGCCCTAGGTCAGGGGATGGACCTTGGAAAAATCTGGATTGTATGGGAAGACCCTGGGGGCTCACTCCAGGTTCCAGCAATGAGATGACAGCAGGTGGGCTCCAGGTGGGGGCTCCCTTCCCCAAAGCAGAAACCACTGCACAAGGTCTCCCCTTCCCTCAGGGCCTTCAGGGACCTCAGTCCCGTAAGCAATTTCCCTGGTTCAGACCAGCTTTTCTTTACTTGCAAGGCTGACCTCACTCGGTCTATACAGTAGAGTAGTGTGGCAGGGGTGGGGGGTGGGGGGGTGTTGGGGTGGGGTGGTGGAATCTTCTGGAGCATATGCCAGGATGTTTCCGTCTATGCCCTGACCCTTGAACCTCTCTCCATAAGATGATGAGAGACTGCATGATGCACCAGCACCTCATTAACTGCTGACCCGCCGCATCTGGGTCCCCTGGTAAAGCCCAATTCGCACCCACGATGCATGACTTCGTGGTCTTTGCCTCCATCCCACACTCACAGCTCCTCGACCTTGGGGCTCAGGGCTCAGACCCTCCTTCACTTCATTTCACTCCCTGGTGATGGCTTTAAATATTCTCTATTTTCTAATGTCAGTGATTTTCTAATTATATCTTTGATACAGACCTCTAAGTTCCAGATTCAAATGGCCCATTGCCTACTTCTGTACTTTCACTCGGCTCAGAATTAATAACAGTCCTGAACACTGTCCCTTTGCCCCAGACCCCTCCCACACACAGGCTTCCCCCTTCTGGTGGCTTAGGCCAAAACCTCTGGGGCCCTTCCTGAGTCTTCTTCTCTCCTGTTTGGCTTTAATTCACCAGCGAGTCCTATGGGGTCCAACTTCGAAACATATCAAGAGTCTGGGACTCTAGGAGCCTCCATGGCTGCTTCTGAACAGAGCCCTGGCCTCCCCGCCCCTACCCTGGCCCTCCACACACAAGCCTGAGTGGTCCTTTAAAAATGTGAGTTAGGTCCTGCCACTCCTCTGCTCCGCACCCTGCAAGGGCTCCCATATCACTCAGAGTGAGAACCAATGCCCTTCCCACAGCCCACGAGGTTTCCCATGACCCGGTCGCCCATTATCTCCCCCACCTGGCTGACTGCCCTGCCCCCAGGCTGCTCCAGACTCCCATCTCCTTGCTTTTTCCTTTGGCACACTGGTCACATTCTCGCCCTCCAAGAAGCCTTTGCATTGGATGTTCCCCCCACCAGGGACTCCTCCCCTCCTGGCCATATACCCAACTCCCTTACCTCCTTTGGGTGGTTTGCTGGATGTTTCTTTCTCAGGGAGGCCATCCCGACCTCCCACTGTAACCCTAGAACCCCCACCTCCAGCTCTGCTTACTTTGCATAATCTGCAACACGGTCTAACGTGCTACTTACTTGCTTGGCTGCTTCTGCTAGAATGGAAGTTCTACAAGGTCAGGGACCTGTCTTGTTCACGGAGATAGTTCAAGCACCTGGAACAGTGTCCAGCACTTAGTAGGTGCTGAACAACTACATGCTGGGGTGCCTGGCTCGTTCAGTCGGAAGAGCCTGTAACGCTTGGTCTTGGGTCATGAGTTCAAGCCCCATGTGGGGTGTATAGATTACTTACATATATAAATTTTAAAAATACACATGTGCTGACAATGAATGCTTGTTGCTACCTCTGCCTTGCCCTATGTCCACCCCCAGATCCGAGCGTAAGATTTGGCAAATGGTAGATCCTTGGTTAAGTGTTTGTTGGGTGACTCAGTGGAAAAGTGAGTGGACAGGGGTGCCTGGATGGCTCAGTGGGTTAAAGCCTCTGCCTTTGGCTCAGGTCATGATCTCAGGGTCCTGGGATCAAGGCCCGCATCGGGCTCTCTGCTCAGCAGGGAGCCTGCTTCCCTTCCTCTTTCTCTGCCTGCCTCTCTGCCTACTTGTGATCTCTGTCAAATAAATTAATAAAATTAAAAAAAAAAAAGAAAGAAAAGTGAGCGGACAGATGGCTCAATTAATCAATATGAGCCTGAACAGGGAAAAATGCTAAGTATCTTCCCAGATCCTCTGGGAAAGATACTTTCCTTTTTCAAGTTTAGTTTGTCCTTGACATCTTTTCAGCCCCTTTCTCCATTCCAAACAATCCTGATGCTGAGGGTAGGTACAGTCATTTTCTCTCTCTGGGGATGTTCTGGAGTGGATTTGGGACAAGAGAGCAACCTCAAAACAATCTGGGCAGCAAGCCACGGGGACCTCCGGAGAGAGTTTCAGGACGGGGACAGACAGAGGAAGCCAGCAAGATTCCCTCAAGCCCACAGTCCACTTGAACTCGGGAGCCCCTTCTCCCCCTCTGTGTTACAAGTCCTGCTCCTAGTTCTAAAAACCCGAGCATGGTCTTCAGAGAAGAGACACGAGGAAACACCTCCAGGAAGTGTTGGGACAACTGGAGCAAGTTCTGAAACTAGAGGGAGAATGATGGAGAGAAGAGGGTGGAAAGGATGGGAAGGGGAGGAGGGGGAGAAGGGGAAGGTGGGCAGAACAGGGATGAAGAAAGGGGAAGAGACCAGCGGCAGGGGCATGAGCGGGGAGCACTGGAAGGAGACGTAATGGGACGTTGGTCATTACAGGGGCTCACATGTGCTTAGCTAGTGCAATCCGCACTCTCACCCTAAGGGGGCAGGCTCTATTTTATTGTTCTCTTTACTGATCAACACACGGGGGTCCAACAGAAGCCCAAGAAATCCAACCAAGGGCGCGTAGTCAGTGGTGGAGCTGGGATTCGAAACCCCGCAGTCTGACTCAAGGGTTGAATTTGGATTCTTTCGAAAAGCAGAGGACAGGCGTGGAAGGTTATTTAAGTAAAGGACGGATATGATGTCTCCTGTATAAAGAGGACAACGACTCCTCCCTCCGGGGGCTGCTGTGGGGATTATTTTTGCTCACGCACAGAAAGCCCTGGACAAACGCATAGAGGAAGGGAAGCGCTCCTGGGCCCAAGGGTTCTACATACGGGCCTCTGCTGCCACCATGTGGCCACTTTGCTGTATGACATGCTGCGGATTCTCCCTGGCTTAACTTCAGAAGGGGCAAAACTGAGCTGGGTTGATGACAGGAGGCTGCTTTGGGGAGGGTGAAGCTCTGGAAGCAGCTGGTGTCCTGGGGGTGAGGGTCTTTGTCAGTAGAGGTGTGGAACCCTGATGTGGACTGATGTGAGTGTTCGGCCCCGGTATGGAGACAAACCAGAGTGAGATGTGGCCCTCATCCTTGAGGGGGTGGGAGACAACACGGGAGTCGTCCCAATATTCAGGAAACAGTGTAGGCACACAATCTGTGACCCAGCAGCAGGCTGCCCGGCAAAGACTGACCAAGTGGCCGGGTACAGAAGACATGGGTTCCCGCCCCGCCGCTGTCCCTAAGCTTGCTATGTGACTCTGGGAAGTCACCTCCTCTCTCAGAGCTGGTTTCACCAGCCCTACAATGTGGAGTTGGGGCAAAACCACTGAGCCCTCTTCTTGTTCTAATTTAGTAAGTCTCTATTCTGGGCCAGCCCGGATTTTTGGCCACAGGGGATGCAGACTGAGATCCAGAAGGCCTGCCTCCACCCCTTCACAAAGGGGACCCTAAGCATCAACAAAGTGGGGAGAATCGTTCCAGTCCTGTCAACCACGGGGTGGCTGGGAGACAACTGTGGGACCCTACTGAGATAAGGGTATGGAAACTGGTGCGATCCACGAACTGTAGAGGAGACATGCTCCTCAAAATGTGGTCCACGGCCCAGCCTCGACCTCACCTGGGAGCTGGTTAGAGATGCAAAATCTTGTGTTCTGCTCCGACCCCCTGACTCAGAGCCTGCAGTTTGACTTGACCCCAGGCTGTTCCTACAGACATTTAAAGTGAATTGGAGACATACTGCTCTAGGGCAGTGCTTCCTAACCTTGACCACATAGTGGCATCACTGGGGCCACATCCCAGAGCATCTCTAGGTGTAGAACCCAGATACCAGTGGGTTCGAAGCTCTCCAAGTGATTCCAATGTGCAGCCATGTCTAGGGGCAGGAAAGCAAATATATTTACACTTTTTGTGTCAAGGAAACCCAATGGGATAGTAACTTTCTAGAGTGTTCACCAAGAAGCATCTGATGTCTGACACGAGGGCTGGGTAGAATTGCACCACAAAGCTCCGAGGTTACAAGAAGCTGGCCTTTATGGGGTCTTTACTCAGTGGCAGGTCCTAGGCTACCTGCTTCACCAGCATGCTGCCATTTAATCCTCCCGGTCACCAAGATAGGATTATCCCCATTTTATAGATGAAGAAATAAAAAGGTCTACAGGAGCAGTGACAGAACAGGTTATCTGAATATTTAACAATTGGGTTGACCCCTGGTGGTCTTTAAACTATGTTCGTTGGAACCCCAGGTGCCTCAGAGGCAGCTGAGGAGCTGGTGTGGGGGCACGGATGGGTCTGGGTGGCCTGTGGGTCGTCTCTCTGGCACACTGGGCTTGGTAGACACTCCTTCCGGAGAGAGCATTCCCTTGCCCGCCAGCCTGGAACATCTTGGATCACGTGGTGCTGCCCAGGCTCCCTGACATATGTGCCCCCCTCCCTGCCGCTCACGGACCCCTGGAACTAATCCTAATGGTGGGGGGCACGTGGAGGGATTAATGCTGGGGTAATCCACACTACATCTGCCAGCTCCTGGGGAGCCTGGGTGAAGTCTGCATCTCGGAGCCCAGGACGCATTCCTGTCCCCTGGACCACGGGGACTCATGGAGGCCCTGGCCAGCCATGGCCGGGCCTGAGTTGCCCTGTCCTTCCTGAGCCTTCCAGAAAAGGGTGAGTTGGGGCTAAGGACCTGGGGGTCAGATAGGGTTGTTTCTGAGGCTGGAAGGGGAGGCAGGGCCAGCAGGATAACCAGCTGACTTGATTTTCCCAGGATGGAGGGATCTGGAACTTTCAGTGCTAAAATCATGACAGAGCCGGGCAGACCTGCACAGCTGGTCAAGCTCGCAGGTTTTCTGAGGTGGTTCCCCTTGCCTTGGAAGTGGAGCTTCATGGGGGGCGGGGCGGGTGCTTCGCCCATCCCATCCCATCCCATCCTCATCACACCCCAACCCCCTCCCATCTCCTTCTCACATTTCTGCCCCCTCCTCTCTTTCCCAGACTCCAGGACCTCTCTTGGCCTTTATTCCTCTCAGTTTTCCACTCACAGGGTCTCTGGGGCTGTAGACCAGAATCCTCAAGGAGCTGAAGTCTTTCATGCTGTGGAGAGAATGAAGACCCAGGTGAGAGAGAGCCCCACCAAGGCTTGCTTCAAACAGTGCCTAAATCACTCCACATCACCTTCAACATCCTCACTAACATTTCTTCCATGGTTTGCGCCATAGGCCAGGAACGGTTTCAAGTAGTTTACATGTACCAACCCACTGAATTCTCAAAACCAACCAGAAATCACTGCCCTTCCTTCTCATATCCCCAGGTCCCTGGCAGGAGTGCCCCTGATTCATCCCCACTGCCTGCTCAGTGAAGCTTTCCTCCCCCTCCCTCCCAGAGGCCGAGTTCATGGGTTCCTCAGAGGCCCGAGAGCTGTCTGCTCATGTTCTGTTTACATCTCCCTCCCAGAGAAATTTCTGCCCTAGCACCAATTAGCGGACAGCTTTCTAGGGGCTTTGCATGCATTATGTCATTTGCCCACATCTAACTTCTATGAGGTGTAGGAATGATGGTCATTCCCATCACACAAACAAACGGAGACTCAGAGAGGTGAAGTCCAAGGCCAGTAAGGGCAGAGCCAGTGTCGAGTCTTGCTTCACCTGACCCCAAAGCCTTTCTGTGTGGCCACTCCCCCATCCTGCTGGCTCCATGGGGAACAGATGTTGGCCAAACGCTCTGTAGCACTGTGCCCAACACACAGCTGACCCCTGGAGACTGTATTCTGGATGAATGACTGGACAAGGAGGGTTATACCAGAGTGGACAGTGAGAAGGAGAACGGAGGTGAGTGTCTTGGGACTGTAGACTGCCTTGGGAAGGAGCTGGCGAGGGGTGGGATTTGGGGGAAGTCAGACTCTTCCTGAACCCTCCCCTTGCCAGGATGTTCCGGCCGGGAAGAGAGAGAGGAGAGATTCTTAGTGGCTACTGCAAGTCAGCATGTGAGCGGCTGGTGAGCAGCTTAGAGGTGAAATACTGACTCCGCCTTTGGGTCCCTTGGAATAAATCCTGAGGCTGGAGACAGGCATGAGATGAGATTGGGCCCCAGAGAAGGGCTGTGGATCAGGAGTGCAGTGAGCCCAGTCACATGATGAGGTAGGGTGGGGTGCTGCAGAGCACGGAGCTCGAGTCTCACTAGGTCATGTGTTGTCCATGACTTCAGTGAGTGATTTAAAGTCTCTGAATTTCGTTCTGCACTTGGAAATGAAACGCCCATCTTCTGGCCCCTGTGACAGAGGCCTGTTGGGGTTCCCTCCAGGGGTCCCTCCCTGGCCCTGCCCCAGGGGTCTTGTGCTCATACTCAAAGGGAAGCCCCTTCCAACTTCCCTCCCACACAAACAATGTCGGAGAACCCCACCATCCACTCCTCGTGCCTGAAGCCCCATCTTGCATCTGATGTCACCCCTCTGACACCTAGGTGGGGAGACATCCTAACGCTCTTGGGCTCTTTAGTGGGTTCATTAAGAAAAATGGAGGTATAGTTTATGTGCATTCGAGAGTCACTCTTCTGGGTGTACAGTTCTATGAGTTTTGACAAATGCACCCAATCCTGTGACCACGATCTGGATATAGGATGGTTCGGTCACCTCCCACAGTCCTTTCTGCTCCTCTGTAGTCTACCCCAACCCTACCTCCAGATGGCCACCGAGTGGTTTTCTGTCCCTACAGTTCTGCCTTTTACAGAATGTTATGAAAATGGAATTATACAGACTGTGGCTTTTTGAGTCTGGTTTATTTCACTTATCAGAATGCATTTGAGATTCATTCACGTTACTGGGTGTATCAGTAGCTTGTTCCTTGACACTGCTGCTAAGTGTTCCATTGTAAAGATGTAACAGAGTTTGTCTATCCATTCACCAGTTCAGGGACATTTGGGTTGTTTCCAATCTTTGGAAATTTCGAATGAAGAATGGCTTTAGTGGGAACCCCAAATTCTAGAGATGGAAATTGAATGAAATTTCCAGATGGAAATGTTAACTCTCTACAAATAGTCCATCCTGCTCCAACAGCTGAAGACACGGGGGCCCAGGAGGGGAAGGGACTTGTTTGTAGTTACAATCAGCTCAGGAAGTGCAGCTGAGATTTGAACCCAAGACTTCCAGCTTGCAGAACAATGTAAAATCCAAAACGTATTTCCTGGGCGTCCCCAGCAGAGTGCTAAGAGCTGTGAGTGTAAAGGCCAAGAAGGAAAGATCCTGGTGTGGGCGACATCTGCCCCAAGGAGGGATCCAGACCAAGAAACCAGTAGTGATCAGGGTGGATTACTATTACGAGGCAGGATGGGGTGTGCATTAGAGACAAGAGGCCCTCAATTCTGCCTAGGGGAGAATGAGAAGGCTCTAGAGATGCTCATGGGTCTTACAGGAAGAAGAGAAGTTTGTCAGGTGAAAAGGATAGAAAGGGCCTCACAGAGGGGAATGACAGGTGCAAAGCCATGGAGAGAGGGATGAGGCATAAAGAGGCAAGGGGGAGGGGAGGAGGAGGAGAGGCAGGAAATGGGCCCATGGAGCCGGTTAGGGTCAGATCATAGCAAGCCTCTCCAGCCAGACTGTTTCCTGTAGGACAGTGTCATAGTTCTGGGCTCAGCGTTTGAGCTTCCTTCCTCATGGAAGAGTGTGTGGGATTGGACAGAGAGGCAAGGAATTGCACCTTGGTGAGACCCTAACAGAACAGAGCCTACAAAGCAGGTATTGGTAGGTACAGACCCTTGGTGTGTTTCAGGGATGACATAGAGACCAGTGGGGGACAGGACTGGAGTATATGATATATGGCACTGAGATGACTGATGATGCACATGGAAAAAATAAAATTAGATTTCTTCTTTATACCAAAACCCAAAATATTTCTGTGTATGAAAGTCTAGAAATCCACATTTACAACCTCTACACACACACACACACACACACACACACACACACACACACACACACGGAACAAACAAAAAAGACAATATTGATAAATTTGATTTGATTGGCAGGAGCCAAAACCAAAACAAAAAGCCCTTATTTTATTTATTTTTTTAAAAGATTTTATTCATTTATTGGACAGAGAGGGATAGCAAGAGAGGGAACACAAGCAGGGGAGTCAGAGAGGGAGAAGCAGGCTTCCCATTGAGCAGGGAATCTGATGAGGGGCTCGATCCCAGGTCCCTGGGATTATGACCTGAGCCCAAGGCAGAGCTTAACAACTGAGCCACCCAGGCACCTCCCCAAAGCCCTCTATTTAACAATACTATCTCCTAGAGCTTATACTGTGTCAAACAAAATATACTTTACATATATATTAACTCACTAAATCCTTACTAATTTATGAGGCAAGCACTATTATCATTTCCATTTTACAGGTGCAGAAACAGAGGCACAGTAGGGTAAGTGACCCTCTTAAGGTCACACAGACAGGAAGTGGTTGAACTGACATTCAAAATTAGGTAATCTGGCCACGGATTCACCACTACACTATTCTGCCTCTCAACAAGTTATCATAAAGACAATGTGAAAAGACAAAACACTAGCAAGAGTATCCAGAACCTACAAAGAACTCCAATACATAAAGAAAATTGAATAGGAAAAAACAGGGAAAGGATCAGAACAGTCCATTCACAGGAAAGCAAACCGAAGTATACACAGTAAACTCAGGAGAAAGTGGTCAATCTTCTCAATTAGAAATAGCAACGAGAACCACAGGCAGTGGGAGCGTCAGCTGGAATGACAACACCGGAGAGCCTGGACAGTATCCAGGTAAACTGGAAAGGGCCACACCGTACAACTCAGAAATTTCACTGCCAGCCACAGTGCTCTACTCAAACGCATAAAATAGGCACTTAAAAAAAAAAAAAGATTTTACTTATTTATCTGAGAGAGAGCACCAGTAGGGGGGCCAGGCAGAAGGAAAGGGAGAAGCAGATTCTCTGCTGAGCAGGGAGCCCAACCTGGGACTCCATCCGGGGACCCTGGGGTCATGACCTGGGCCAAAGGCAGAAGATGCTTAATGGACTGGGCCACCCAAAGCGCCAGAAAAGAGTCATGTTTTTGAGGCAGCCTGGCCCTCGCCTCCATGGTCTAACTAGTACACTTTGAAGTATATTCATACAGCAGCATGCTCTACAGAAGTTGAAGTGAACAACCCAGAACTACATGCATTGTATTGGGAAAAAAGGAGGATAACACAGTAGGATATACTTTACAGAAGTTTTAAAATGTGCAAAGTGATACTACACGCTGTTTGCAGATGCAAACACAGAGTAAACAAATGAGAACATCATGGCAATGACCAACAGCGAGATCAGAATGCGCGCTCCATCCAGGAAGAAAGGGAGGAGACGGAGTCTGCAGGTGGTACAAAGAGGGCATGGGATGGACGACCACACACTAAACAAGTAACTGACATGATAATTTTTAAAGTGTAAAGATAGGAGGAAAATATGGTAAAATGTTAAGATCTAACAAACTCCAGCCCTGCCCTTGGAGAACTCGTACTCCATTAGGAACATCATAGCAGTCCAACAACTGTTGTATTAGGGAGTTGGACTTGTACCATGATGGAGGCTTGTACAAAGGGCCGTGGAGGGGACCTGGATGAGGATGGTTGGGAAAGGCTTCATGGAGGAGGTGGCATTTCAGTTAGTCTTAGGTATTTTATAAAGTACACAGGAGAGAGATGGCATACCTGGTGGAGGAAACAGGTTGTGCAAAGGCCCAGAGGTGCAGAGGTACACGTGTGGTCCACCCGTTGAAGGGGTCATACTGGGAAGGACCTTGCTTCTATAGGTGTGATATTTCCCCTAAACTGTGGGCTCTCGTGATGTCTGGGTGAACCTAAGGCACAGTAGGGGTCCTGCTGACCGCAGGGGGCTGTAACCTGTGTCCTTCCCCTTCTAGGTGGGCCGGCCGCCCCGCCTGCCAAGAGTGAAAAAGAAGTGGTTCTTCCCAGCTTCCTGCAGCTTCTTCTTCCTGCTCTCTGTGGTTATGACTGGCTGCTTCCTGTGGCAGTACCACCTTCCCAAACTGAAGACCAGTGCGTGCACCCGCAGCCTTGGGTTGCTCCCCACCCCTGTGGGTTCTGTGGGCCGGGAACTGCCGCTCCTGATCTGAAGGTGTAGGGGCGAGGCCACAAGATTTAGACCCAGAAGCTCTGGCTTTCATTAGGACTTCGACTCTCCCTAACTGTGTATCTTTGGGCCACTCCTGTGACTCTTCTGTGTGTTGATGCTCTTGTGGATCCCAGTGCCACTCGGGTTTCCTTAAAATACCTAGTCTGGCTTTAAAACTCAGGATCCTCCAATATGTGCAAACAGAGTTTCTCTCACCTGGTCTTCAGCCCTCACGGTAGGATCGCCAGGCCCTACCTCCCTTTAAAGATCCTCCCCCAGCTGTATCTAAGACCCTGGGAGGAACAATGAGGTGTCCAAGAAACGGAGAGATGCTGCCATTTCTTGGAGCCTCTCCATCAGGGGCTGGTCAAGGCTTGGCAAATGAGTCACCGCTACTGATAATGCCCACTGCGCCTTCTGTTGCTATAGCAACCCCTCTGACCTCCATCCTGCAGGGATCCTGGATCATCCAGAACCCCAGCTCTCCGCTAAACCCAGAGAATGTCTCGTTCCATTCCTGTTGTGTTACAGATGTCCAAGCCTCAGTGAGGTGGTCTGGACTCCTAAAAAGTCACGTGGAAATTGTGCAGAAATGGCTCCTTTTATTTTCCTGCTGGTTTTTCCTTTCTCACCCCAACCTGTTCTTTCTGGGTAAATTCCTTTATCGGGGCTTCTTAGTCCCTTAAGCAAACAGTCCCTGAGTAGGTGGGTCAGCCAGTTCCCCAGTAGGTGGGTCAGCCTGTCCTCTAGGGCCATGTTTCTTTCTTTCTTTCTTTTTTTTTTTAAAGATTTATTTATTTATTTATTTGACAGACAGAGATCACAAGTAGGCAGAGAGGCAGGCAGAGAGAGAGGGGGAAGCAGGCTCCCTGCTGAGCAGAGAGCCTGATATGGGGCTCGATCCCAGGACCCTGGGATCATGACCCAAGCCGAAGGCAGAGGCTTTAACCCACTGAGCCACCCAGGCATCCCTAGGGCCATGTTTCTTAAACCGTCAAACTAACAGCCCAAAGCAAACCAATATGACTATAAATAGATACAAATGAAATTAAGTGGAAAAAAAAAGAGAAATTAAATGAAAAAAAAAAAAGAGACTATAAAATAGAAGCCCAAGTTTTAAGACTCAACACAAAATGACTCCATCAAACTGTTGTCAAAGTTTCTAAATGCTTGCTCTCAAATTTTCTCCTTAATTTGTTCTGAATGGGAAACAAAGGGTTCATGGACCTGTTTGGGTCTGCTGAGCATGGAGATCTAAGTCCTCTCCCTCGTGTGGGTACCCCCTGACAGCCTGTTAGATATGAGGACGCTCTGGTTCTACCCTGGATCTGCTGAATCAGAACTGAATTTCTTTAAAAAGTAGGCTCCATACCCAGCCTGGGGTCCAACATGGGGCTTGAACTCACGATCCTGAGATCAAGACCTGGGCTGATATCATGAGTTGGACGCTTAACCAACTGAGCCACCCAGGAGCCCCTCAAATCTGGATTTTAAGATTCTCATGTGACCTATTTTGTGCCTATTAATGCAGGGCTGGAGGAACCAGCCCCCCCGGGGGTCCCACTCCAGTGACACTCCAGCTTTGGCTGAGCCCTCCCTACTCCAGCTATTAAACCTGTGTCAGAGAGTTGTTGAGAGAGTTTCCCTCAGGCTTGTCATTTTTCTCTTTGGGACCCTATCAGTTACTGAATGCTGAGTAAGCCCCCCAAACTATCGGCTTCAAACAAAGTGATTTATTCCTTCTCCTTATTCTGAGGGCTTGCTGGGAGTCTTGCTGCTAGTCTATCCTGGGCTCTTTCAAGGCTAGGGCCAAGTCCCAGTAGTCTCAGGAGGCAGTGTGAGGATTCAAGAAGGGGGCCGCTCCTCTGGGCACTTGTACAATCCTACTCTACACTTTTTCGAGGATGAGGGGGAGGTCTGGGGCCACTGTGATGATCTCTCAGCCTGAATCCTGTCCTGCCAGGGCCCACCCCTCCCCCTCCCGCCACCCCTGCCCCCGCCCCGAGGTTCCCAGGAAGCCATACACCTGAACCAAAGCAGAATGCGATTTAAAGCAGCTATTTAAAGCACCACTCTGGTGACAGAAGGCACTGTCCCCTATGGTTTAGGCCTGAAGCCCAAGTAGGGCCCAAGTCTACTTCTCCACCCAAATACAGAATCAGAACTAGAGAAGGAGAGACAGACAGACAGATGTGGCTGAACCTGACCCAAGGAGCCGGGACTTTTCTAAGAAAGCTGATTACATGGAGGGAGGAAGCTGGTCAGCAAGAGACAGCGGCTGCCAACTGAGGGCTGCGGTGTGATTGGCATTTTGAAGGCCAATCATCATGTGGTGGGCGTGGAACTATCCCTTCTCCTGGGGAGACTCTGCCTTTTGCCCCTCGCTGCCCATGTTAGGTCATTGTGCCCCGCTGTCTTTTGGCGAGGCTGTTGCCAACTTGAGGGCTGGTCCCGAGGCATGGCTCTGGCCTTTGCTGCCACCTTCCCATCTCTTCTAGGATGACCCCTGGACTCCTATCCTGATCTCTGTCTCCCACTCACCATGTGATGTTCGTTCCAGGTTCCCTGGGACCAGAGGTGACTTCTGCCCCTGTGAGGATGTGTCCCCGGCACCCGGAGCCTGTGCCCCTGGCTCACCCCCTCCCTGTGTTGAAGGAGGCCCTGGAAAAGGTCAGTGATGATCCAAGAGGGACCTGGGTGTGTGGGCTAGGCCTGGGCGATGAAGGGGAGGGCACATTCTGGGCACTAGCAGTGGTATTCACTCACTCACTCACTCACTCATTCATTCATTCATTCATTCAACATACAATTCTTTTTTTTTTTTTTTTAAAGATTTTATTTATTTATTTGACAGAGAGAGATCACAAGTAGGCAGAGAG